>NC_059356.1:21844338-22180053 GCF_019703515.2 Myxocyprinus asiaticus
AGATGAATACTTGGCAGCGCTGTTCGAAAGCCGCGCCGACTGAGCTTGACTAGCGCGCCTGCTCGTCTCCCTCACTTGCGTCTCTTGAACAACACAGCCGCGCCTCCAACTAAAATGTCCAGAAAAATGTCTGACTACTCAAAAACCGGGAAAAGATTGTCTGGTATATGCTGTCGAATGTTCAGCAGTTCGTCTCTGTTAAAACTGACTGGAAAAAGATTTCTAAACACAGGACAAACAAAAAAAACAACAAAACAAAAGGAGCACTCCACACTGAGGTGGCCATCCGTGGCGCCAACATGATGAACAATAATGGGTTATTATTTACCCAATAATGGGTAAAAATTAAGCTGCCAGGAGGGATGAGCCTGGGAGCATCAATGTTAAAAGGTATTCAGCTCACGCTGAATGAATGCCCTGTTACCTAGAAATATTAATTTTAGATGAATCAGTCCTGTCTATCGCTGTCTGTGCTTTCTTGGGATGACACAACAATAATAAAGAACAGTGAACACTGAATTCTTGACTCCGAGAGCAGGAAATCATGAGCAAACATCATCGAGGGAAGTGCCCCCCGAGAGTGGCTATGTATCCTGTGTAAGCATGTGACTAATGTGTTTGAGGTGGGTATGTATTGCTGATGTAATTTAAGGGCATGATGTGGGGAGGAGAGGGCCTTAAATGGTCTTGTCTGAGTGGAGAGAGAAGGAGAACATTCTCTCTGTGGCCTGCATCAATTCCACCTAGGACAGCGTGGAGCCATAGCACTGCTTGGCCACTGTAATGAGACCCCTGGAGAAACAAGAGGTCACATAGTGGAGGAGATGCTAACTCTAAACAGATTTATCTATCTATACAGATAGGAGGGAAGATATACTGCATCCAAATTATCTTTTGCTCAGAGTACATACTTATTTAGATGAAGAACTTACAATGCTTCTCAACTCATGAAGTATGTTCTTAAGGTATTCAGGTCTATAGTATAAATACACTACTCTGATTGTGTAATAAATATTTTAGAAAATGTCATACTTTTGTACTCAAAGTTGTTTCTTCAGCTTCGAGGTTGAATGTCCTAGGGGTTGATTTTTATTTTTATTTATTTATATATTTATTTATTTATTTTTACAAATGAGCAGATTTTAACTTTTTAAAACATTATTTAACATTAAAACTATGTAGTGAAATTTGGTTAATGTAAAGGTACACGGTATGGATTAAAGTGCTGTGTACCTCCATCATTATGTAGGGAAATTTATAATGGAATTAGCCACGTTCGACAACCATTATAAGAAAAATATATGACAAATAATTAGATTATTTGTCTGAATAAAATTCCCCACCATTAAAATCGTAATACAATGTCTCATTGTACCCACTCACAATTTCTATTGTAAGGCATAAGCTTTATTAAGGGAATTATGATGAATTCACTTATTGGAGAAATATTATTCTCATGGCTTACTGAAAATAATATCACACATATTTTAGGTATAGCTTCAGGGCCGGATCTTTGAAAAAAATCAAGTGACGAGATTATTTATCAAAATATACCACAGTCAAATGATCTTTGAATACAAACAAGACTTTATTGCTAATCTAAACATAAAAATGAATCTAACACATACAACATGAAACAGGTTGGTGAGTAAAGTGAACAGAGTGACTTGGATGGAAATGAGAAAAGGAATTTTATGGAGTCTGTAACCACTGATACTTCTTTGAGTCTAAATCGATTTGCAATCGGATTACCCAAAGTATTTAATTAATACACCAGCACCAGCTTTCAACAAAAGTCTGGAGATGTACTTGCGTGTCGTTGCATTTCCTTGTGTTGCTTAGTTCTTTGACTCTTTGTAGAAAGTTTGGGTGGTTCCGTCGATGTTTTTGGACCTCTGATTAGATCATGGATAGTTTGTTGTCTGTTGCGTCGATGGATGATGAGGCGGTGTCACGTGTGTGTGTTGTAGTGCAGAGAAGGGCTTCCTCTGAGTTTTACTCTGAGTCTTCCTGGACTTCTACATTACACGGAACTTGAGGGACAAGAGGCTACAAGCCACAAGGGCCAGAGCGCTGAGCTGAAGATGAAGTGGAGCACTGAGAAGCCGAAGAAGAGAACTCAACTCGAACTCAGAATTCGATGGGGTTGCTCACGCTGGCCTTTTTTTTCTTCTCCCCTTTTCTCCCCAATTTGGAATGCCCAATTCCCAATGTGCTCTAATTCCTCGTGGTGGCGTAGTGACTTGCCTCAATCTGGGTGGCGGAGGACAGATCTCAGTTGCCTACACATCTGAGACCGTCGATCCGTCGATCCGAGCATCTTACCACATGGCTTGTTGAACGTGTTACCACGGAGACCTAGCGCGTGTGGCCTCTGTTTTATTTTGTTTTAATTCTTCTTAATTTCCTTCTGCTGGGCTACTCTGATCCTACAACTGACTTGGAAAATTTTTCACCAGGCCTTCATAATTTATTTTTGGTACTTTCTTAACCCCATTTACAGTATGTATACTGTAAATTTTAAAATTTTAGCCTTGCCCCAGATAAATGTTTTCAACATTAAATGATGAAAATCCATGTGATGACACTTTAATCACAATATTATTTGTGATTTAAAATGTGGTGGAAATGTCACTGTGGTGGTCATTTTCATGACTCAGAAAAAATTACAAAATTGACAAAGGCTAAATCTCCTGTGATCCATGCTCATACACTGTTGGACTTTGTTAGTAGATAAATAATAACACTGTGTAACAAATTTTTTTTTTGTATTTTTTTTTTTTGTTCATGGGTAGTAAGTGTTATTTCCTCATTTATTATGCCTCAAAAGTATAGAAAATGGCTACTATTTTTGCCCCACAAACTTTGCTTTTGTGACCAGGACAGTGATATTTTGAAATTTACCTATTTCCAATAGGCTAATTTGTGTCTTTTCATTCACATAAAGTCAGAAAAAAACAACATATGAATCCAAATTAACATGTATTTATGCTAAAGTAATATTCAAAGCCGTGCTGGTCCATAATGGTAACAAGTACCCGTCTCTTCCCCTGGCTCACTCGGTGCACCTCAAAGAGGATTACAACAGCATCAAGACCTTGCTGGATGCCTTGGAGTATGATGAGTACGGCTGGGAGGTCATAGGAGACTTCAAAATGGTGGCATTCCTGATGGGTCTCCAAGGTGGTTTTACCAAGTTTCCCTTCTATCTTTGCCATTGGGACAGCAGGGACACCAAGGCACACTACCAAAGGCAGGACTGGCCACAGTGGACCGAGTTCTCTGTGGGGAGGAACAACGTCAAATGGGAGCCACTGGTGGACCCCCGGAAGTTGCTGATGCCACCACTGCACATCAAATTGGGCCTTATGAAACAATTTGTCAGAGCTCTAGATAGGGAGTCGGCAGCCTTCAAGTACCTTCAAGACTTCTTCCCTAAGCTGTCTGAAGCAAAGGTCAAAGCCGGTGTCTTCATCGGACCACAGATAAAGAAGGATTTTGAATTCATATGTTGTTTTTTTCTGACTTTATGTGAACGAAAAGACACAAATTTGCCTGTTTTCTCATTGGAAATTCTGTGGAGGCAAGGCATAGATCTAGTAGGTTCAGAGACAAGTAATAAAATATCATCTGCATAAAGCAGAAGCTTCTGCGCCACACCTCCTGCCACCACCCCTGGAAAATCATCCTCCTTTCTTATCGCGGCTGCTAATGGTTTCAGGGCAAGACAGAGCAATAATGGGGAAAGAGGGCAACCCTGCCAAGTGCCCCTATCCAGAGTAAAATAATCTGAAATTAATCCATTTGTTTGTACGGCTGCTATAAGGTGTCTATAAAGTAACTTAATCCAACCAATAAATGTACTCCCGAACCCATACATTTCCAAAATCTTAAAAAGATAATCCCATTCTACCATATCAAATGCCTTTTCGGTGTCAAGTGAGATGGCAGCGACCGGAGACTGATCATTCACTACTGACCACATGATATTGATGAGAAGCCTGATGTTATCAGAAGAGCTGCAGCCTTGAATAAACCCCACCTGATCTATACGTATAAGATGTCATAACCTTACTTAATCAGTAAGCCAAGATTTTTGACAAAATTTTTACATCTAGTTGGATCAGGGAGATTGGACGGTAACTTTTACACTTGCTTGGATCTTTGTCCTTTTTAAGAATCAGACTGGTCCAGACTTGTGTCATGGTTGGAGGAAGCTTTCCATTCTTTAATGATTCAGTATAAACTTCTAACAAAAGTGGAGCCAGTTCTGTAGCATAGGATCTAAAAAATTCTGCGGCAAAACCATCTGGCCCCAGAGCCTTGCCAGTAAGTAGGGACTTAATTACCTCATCAAGCTCCTCCAAGGTTATCTCAGAATCAAGTGAGTTTTTTTGCTCTGTCTTCAGTTTAGGAAGATCTAATGGTTCCACAAAGTTTCTAATATCTTCATCAGTAGACGAAGATGTGGAACTATAAAGATCAAGATAGAACTCTTTAAAGACATTATTAATATCAATGGCTGAGGTAAAAATTTCACCACCAGCAGATTTCACTGAGGGAATGATAGAAAGAGACTCTCTCTGCTTTATATAACTAGCCAGAAGCTTCGCTGCTTTGTCCCCCAACTCAAAGTATGACTGTTTTGCCCTGAATAACCAAAACTCCACTTTCTGCGACAAAATAGTATTATTCAATCGGGTCAATTCTCTGAGGCCATCAGATGACATACGGCGCTTCAGCTCTGCCTCTGCACTTTTAATATTTCCTTCCAACTCCACGAGTTCTCGTGCTTTGGATTTTTTGATGAATGAGGCATACTGTATGATCTGACCCCTAAGAACTGCCTTAAGTGCCTCCCAAGCCACGCCCACAGAGGATACAGAGGACCACTTGGTCTCCATATAAATTTTGATTTCAGTCTTTAACATTTGTTGGAAATCAGGATTTTGCAAAAGGGATACATTAAGGCGCCAACTATATAATTTATTTTTCTCTATATGTGGCAACACCTCTAAACTCACCAGGGCGTGATCCGAGACTAAAATGTTTCCAATTGAGCAATCAACAACATATGAAATGAGGGATTTGGATATAAAAAAAAATGTATTCTAGAATAAATCTTATGGACTGATGAAAAAAATTTATAGTCTCTACCAGATGGGTTCAAAAGTCTCCAAATATCTGTAAGACCAAGATTTTTACACACACTTTTGCTTCACTATGATCAAGGACAGAGTCCATCAAAAGATTAAAGTCTCCTCCCAAAATTATATCATGAGGGGTGCCAGCGGCTTGCAACATCCCTTCAAGATCTATAAAAAAGCCCTGATCATCAGCAATAGGTGCGTAAATATTAGCCAAAATCAGACTGTGCCCCTGAATTTCTACTAAAACAATAATGACTCTTCCTAATTTATCATTAAACTGTTTGAGACATTTGAATTGTAAATGTTTATTTACCAATATAATGACTCCCTTGCTCTTACTTGAGCCAACACTAAAGAAAACATGTCCACCCCATATCTTCCCAAATTTTTCAGCTCACAAATTTGTAAGGCAAAATTACATAACATAAAATATTTTGTAAAACAAACCCCAGCCAATAGGCAGAATAAACACAAAGAACGTGTAGACTCATTCAAAGAATTGTCTCAAAGGTGTGTTCCTTCACAAAACAAATTCCAGCCGATATAAAGCAGTTCAGTTTCCTCGGTCAGACAAACGAATCTTCAGTAAGCCATCTGATGAGTGCAGCAGATGACACAATCATTCCAATGTCCCACGAAAATACTCCACAAATCATACTCCAGCCAACAGGAGGCATAAGCACAAGGAACTGACAGATTCACCCATAACTGTCCTGAAGTAGTGTTATTTAACAAAACAAGCTCCAACCGCTAGGCGGGACCAGCACAAAAGGAAACGAAACACGGATCCTGGTTCCTCGGATGGTCAAGAGTCAATTCACTCGGAGGCTGCATAAAAGTATATCCCATGATTTACACAGTCCACCAACTTTATAAAAGACATCCTTTGTGTGGGCATGTAGATATTTTGTGGTCATCCATAGTGTCTATTCTCAGTCTGCCCGGGAACTTCATTGTAAAAGTGATCTTCCGTCAATGCAAAAGTTTCTTTAAGGAAAAGTGTTAATCCACAAAACAAAACAAACTCCAACCACTCGGCGGAGCCAACGCAAAAAGAAACAAAAATGGCGCCCAGCTTCCTCTGAAAGCCAGAGCATGCACAGTGAGCCAATCCACTCACAAGAAAAACACCCAATGGTTACTTTCAATAAAAAACATTGCCTGATTGGGACGTAAATACTTTGCTGCCGTCCTTGGTGTTTATTCTCAGTCTGGCCAGAAACATCAAAGCAAAAGTGATCTTCCGCTGATGTAAGAGTTTCTTGCATTCCTTAAACTGATCGCGTTTCTCTCTTGTCGAGTTCTCAAAGTCCGGGAACAAGAAAATATTGCAACTCTTCCAAGAAAGCTTTCCTTTGCTCCTCGCCTGGCGCAACACAAGATCTTTATCGGATTATTTCAAAAATTTGGCCAGAATCGATCGGGGCCTGTCTTCCTCAGCAGATCTGTGAACCGGGACTCTGTGAGCTCGCTCGATTTCCAGTTTATGGCCTGTTATGTTGAGCAGACTCGAGAAAAGCTTGTCTAGGTATTTCACCATATCTCTGCCCTCCTCATGCTCAGGAATTCCAACAATGCGAATGTTATTCCTGCGGCTTCTATTCTCAAGATCTTCAAGCTTTTCAAGAACACGTTCCAAATCAACTTTGGTCATGGGTGGATTAGAGGCTAATTCCCTCTCTGATGCCTCCAAATAATTGATTCGTTTTTCAACATCTGTCACTCTTGTGACTAGCTCAGAGAATTTTTTCCATCGCTGTAATCGATCGACGTATTCCTCCAAGATCCTCCAAGCCCGCAAGTACCTTCGTCAATATCACCGACATGTTGGACAGTTGACGCTGGATTCCTTCTCCCGCCGCGCCATCCAAATCGAGTCCCTGGTCCACAGGCCTGTCTGGGCTTTCATCTTGAACCTGTAAATGTCTTTTAATGTCTCCAGAGTCCGAGGATTTTGACTTCTTTGCCATGTTTACCTCAAACAGTAAATGTGTAACTGGGTGTATCGAATTTCAACGGATTATATCATGAAAATAATTTAAAAAAATTAGCAAAGTGCGCAGAGCTGTCTCTCACACGTCTGCCCTTTACATGGCATCACATGGCTCCCAATTAAAGTGCTTTTATAAAATTATAAGCTTTACATTTCTGTTTAAACCCTCCAAAAATCAACATTATGCCACAAATGCTGTCGACTGAGCTTAACTTGTACTGACCCCGAACATTCATTTAAGTGCTCATTCCTAATGTTTAATGTTTAACATTTATTTTTAAATATTTCCATACTGTCTATTTATAGTTCTTTTTTTCCTTCTTCATCTCTGGAGCTGCAGAACCTCATATCATTGCCTGCAATTATTGCTGCTTGCTGTATTGTTGTGCATGAAACTTGACTTGAACTGAACTTAGATATATTATACTACATCCGCAACATTGGCAGTGTTTGTGTGCTTTCACCTATGATGCACAAACAAAAACCAAGAAAACAATTTACTTAGGCATTGTTAAACAATAGAATTTAACACCAACGAACTTTCTAGGTACTTACAGTATAGCCTATACATCTGAAAAGAGCCACCTGACTCACAGCTCTTCATCATTTTTTATTAATTTCTTGAATCTGATGGTTCCTCAGTAGTAGGTATTGTTCACCTACTGCATCATGAGCTTTCGGACATCCTACTCATTTGACGTAATGATTTTTGCGTACTGTGTAGCAGGGAACCACACATACTTAGCATAGAAAGACAGTCACTCTACGCAAAGAGCTGGCAAGGGTTTCTAGCTTGGTATTTGAATTACGGCACCAGGTGCGAGACTGCATGCCAGCAATAACAAACGCACACACAAATGCACACATGCACTCAAACTACCATCCACAATTCACTTCAGTGCATAATATCATTCCATACTAAAAGCACTTGTGCTTGTGGCAACACTCAGACCAATATATCACAGTATCTCATCTTCCATCTGGGCAACAGCAGAGTCATTAAACCTGATGTGGTGGAGAAAACTTAACCGTACTCTAAATCTATAAGCCGTTAAAAAAAAGAGCAGAGGACACTTCCTGATCTGTAGATCTCCATTAATAGAAACAAGAGACACGATTGAGACAACGGAAACTGTATTTGGCTTCTGACTTACAGGACTCGTTAACTCAATTAAGCACTTAAATGCTTTTCTTATAAACAAGGATTTAGTTGATCAAATATAACTGTCACTCCACCACACAGAGACTCATATCTGTGAGAGATAAGTTCCTACCAATTTGTAGGACATGCTCTGCTCTGTAATTTATGAACTAGGAGGGGATTTGTAAGTTGTCTTTCTATCACAGAAGTTAATCATGTGATTGGCTGAGAAGGCACCACCTGCCACCTGGTAGCTGTTTTCACATTTGACTCCAGATGAAAGGACACAAGACAATAGCCGCTTTTTCACCATCGGGTCGAACAATTCTGAGCATGGTACAGAACAGTTACAGTAGCATTTCCACTTGAGCACAGCTCGGCACAGCACGATTATAAACTGTTCTCAGCCCGGAATTCTCTGCACGTTTAGCTAACCGTACTCAACATTCTCAGGCAGGCATCAAGACTCATCCGAATCCAGTATTTGCATCACATCCTGTCTACTGAGATACCGTCATCTGGTTAGTTTTTTTTTTAGGCAGGATAAATCCAACATTTGCTAGCTTTAATATCCCAAAAGCCTGCCCATGGTGTCAGATGGAGCAGTTGAAAGCAATTAGACCATTAATGTCCTGTTTTTCATTTTTTCAATTCTAGTGAGAAATAAGCATTGTTGTTTCTAAATATTTGCTCACTTGAAATAGTGCCTTGAAAGGCTGTCCGAAACCAGCATCCTTATGAGCTGCCTTCAAATGCAAATTGCTGCCTGTGAAGTTATTGACTGACTGGTTAGTGAGAGTACTGGGTACCCAGTCAGTCAGAGTTATTGACTGACTGGGTAGTGTTATTTGGACATTAAATCTCGCAATTGCACAATTTTTGCAACAATTGTGACAGCCTCACAAAAACCTGCATGAGGCTGATGCCCGAGGCCTCACTGGACCATTCTTGCCAGTTAATGACCATAAATGACCGGCTACCATCAGAAGCAGGTTTTGGATGGACACTTACTGGGCACTCTGTTGATGGCTCGCAGGGGCCTTAGCACTCGCACAGTCCGGATGGCTGACAGGCTGGCGTTATGACCGTCCAGTGAATACTCCATCATCCTGAAGGGAGCAGAGCAGAAGAAACTGCAAGCATCAGACACAAAAGGTCACACACTAGTAACCTTTCCATTTGTTGATCTTACTTGAGGATAACAAAGGGAAAGTGATATTAAAAGGCACTTTAAAAAGTCATAAAGTGTATATAATTCGCATCAATTTAAAGGCCGTTTTAAACAACAAGGGGATTGTTTTTTTTATGTTAAATGAAAGTGAGTGCTGAGAAGGCTCAGGGTAATTCTATTTCCCAACTGAGCGCCTGTAAATTGAGCAGTGAGTCCCTCCTGAGTAGCATTACTGTGGTGATAATGGCTGAACATATGACTGACAAGTGAGAAAAGAGGCAGGATTCCTCACCCTGCCATGACAATGAAGAAGTCCAGGCGGTTCCATGTGTCACCAAGGTAACACTTTGATCCAAAAATCCCCAGGGCTATCATTTTGATTACCATCTCCACAGCAAAGAAGGCGAAGATGCAGTCATCAAATGCCTGTGGACACAGACTACATTAATATCTAGATATATTACATGATAGACATGTTACAGTGGAGGCAGAATATATACTCTTTCCCAAATACCCTCAAAACAATGAAAGATGAAAAACCGTGACATTGTTTAAAACCGTCAAATGTGTGTATAGACAGTTGCAGGAAAAAAGTATGTGAACCCTATGAAAAAATCTGGATTTCTGTATAAATTGGTCAAAAATGTTCCAGGTTCTGTACAAGTTAAGCTCAATCAACAGCATTTGTGGCATAATGTTGATTAGCACAAAAATAAATTTTGACAAGTCCCTCCTTTAAAAAAAAGCAAAAATCTGTGTTATAGTGAGGCACTTAAAATAGAAGTGAATGGGGCCAATTTATTTCACGATAAAATACTGTTTCAAAAGTATAGCCACAAGACATAAACGTTATGCATGTAAACGTCACGATTCACTTTTGTTTGCCTTGTGTTTTGCCCCTGTAATCTGTTCCCCCTGAACTACACTTCCCATAATCCCCTGCCCTGATCACTTCCAGCTGTTCCCTATTGTTCTCACCTGTGTGTCATTTACCTCATTTATCCCTGTATATATATTGCCCTGATGTCTATGTAACCTTTGTCAGTTGTTATATGTATATGTGTTTCTCTCGAGTTCATGTTCCGGTTTAGATCTTGTTTGTTTACGTTTTGTTCTTGTTTCCTGGTTCCCAGTTATGCCCTGTTCCTGCATTTATCCTGTTTTGTATTTTGATTGATTTATTTATTATTAAAGTTTGCCACACTTAGATCCCATTCTCGTGACATCCTTTCCAAAATGTTACAGAACAGCTGACCGCTCAAATGGATCTAGCATCATACTTCATTCAACTGAGCCACGCTGACTTCTCTATAAGAGAATACTCCCACTTTTTCACCACCATTGCCAGTCACACAGGGTTTGATGATCCACCCTAAAATCCATATACCAGATCAGGAATTGCCGGAGACCGGAGATTACACGTGGAAGGAATACGTGAAGCTTATATAAGAAACATTCGCTTCAGAGGATCCTCCTCTCTCAATCCCGATCCCGGTTTTCGAGTCTTCCATGCCTGAGTCCGCTCCACACCATGTCATAGCCACATCTGAGTCCGCTCCACGCCATGTCACAGCCACATCTGAGTCTGCTCCACGCCATGTCACAGCCACATCTGAGTCCGCTCCACACCATGTCACAGCCACATCTGAGTCCGCTCCACGCCATGTCAGAGCCACATCTGAGTTCGCTCCAAGCCATGTCACAGCCACACCTCCATCTGCTCTGTGCCCTGTCACAGCCATGCCACAGTCGGCTCCACACCATATCACAGTCAAGTCTGAGTCTGCTTCACGCCACATCACGGCGACGCCTGAGTCTGCTCCACGCCATGTCACAGCCACACCTGAGTCTTATCCACACCATGTTCCAGTCATGTCTGAGTCTGCTCCATGCCATATCACTGTCAAGTCTGAGTCCGCTCCACACCATGTTACAGCCACACCTGAGTCTAATCCACACCATGTTCCAGTCACGTCTGAGTCTGCTCCATGCCATATCACTGTCAAGTCTGAGTCCGCTCCACACCATGTCACAGTCAAGACTGAGTCTGCTCCAAGCCATGTCACAGCCATGGCTCCTGTCTCCAAGTTGAATGATCTGCCACTGATATCGGTGTGTAAGGCCACAAGAATCCTTCCTCACAAATTGTCAGTGCCCATGCCCACCACGGTCAATGAGCCAATGCCCACTCCCACCACGGCCAACGAGCCAACGCCCACATCTGCCACGGCCAACGAGCCAACGCCCCCTCCTGCCACAGCCAACGAGCTGCCAGTCTCGTCCATCCCAGAGCCTGTGTTGCCAGTTTCGTCCGTCCCAGAGCCAGTGTTGCCAGTCTCGTCTGTCCTAGAGCCAGCGTTGCCAGTCTCATCATCCCAGAGCCAGCATTGCCAGTCTCGTCCGTCCCAGACCCAGTGTTGCCTACTTCGGCCATCTGGAGGAGGAGGAGGAGAGGAAAGGCTTTTGCTTCCAAGTCTCTGCCCATGTTCACGACCACAGAGGTCGTATCCAAGTCTCTGCCAGTGTTCATGAGCACAGAGGTCATTTCCAAGTCTCTGCCCATTCCCACAACCACAGAGGTCATTTCCAAGTCTCTGCCCATGCCCACGACCACAGAGGTCATTCCCGAGCCTCCCACGGCTCCACCTTCCATGGCTTCGCCCCCCGAGCCTCCCACGGCTCCACCTTCCATGGCTTCGTCCCTCAAGTCTCCTATGGCTTCGACATCCATGGCTTCGTCCCTCGAGCCTCCTACAGCATCGACTTCCATGGCTTCGTCCCTCGAGTCTCCTACGACTCCGCCTTCCACAGCTCTGCCCCTCAAGCCTCTCACGGCTCCACTTGCCATGGCTTTGCCCCTCGAGTCTCCTACGTCTCTGCCTTCCATGGCTCCGCCCCTTGAGTCTCTAACAGCTCTACTTTCCACGGCTCCATTCTCTAGTCTGTGGTCATCACCCAGGCCTCCTGACCCTGTTTCAGCTCTGTGGCCATCAACCAGGCCTCCTGATACAGTCCCTACCCTGAAGTGGTCTCCTTGGTCTCATGGAAGTCCGCCTGATCTGCTCTGGTCTCCTGGGTCTCCTGCCCATCCGCCTGATCCGCTCTGGTCTCCTGGGTCTCCTGGCTGTCTGCCTGATCTGCTCTGGTCTCCTGGATCTCCTGGCCATCCACCTGATCTGCTCTGGACTTCTGGGTCTCCTGGCCGTCCGCCTGATCTGCTCTGGTCTCCCTGGTCTCCTGGCTGTCTGCCTGATCTGCTCTGGTCCTCTGGGTGTCCTGACCAACCGCCTGATCTGCTCTGGACTCCTTGGTCTCCTGGCTGTCCGCCTGATCTGCTCTGGTCTCCTGGGTCTCCTGGCCAACCACCTGATCTGCTCTGGTCTCCTTAGTCTCATGGCTCTCTGCCTGATCTGCCCTAGTTTCCTTGGTCCCCTGGTCGTCCACCTGATCTGCCCTGGTCTCATTGGTCTCCTGGCCGTCCGCCTGATCTGCCCTGGTCTCATTGGTCTCCTGGCCGTCCTCCTGATCTGCCCTGGTTCCCTTGGTCCCCTGGTCATCTGCCTGACCTGCCTGGTTTCCTTGGTCCCATGGTCGTCCGCCTGATCTGCTCCGGTCTCCTGGGTCCTCTGGCTGCCCGCTTGATCTGCTCTTTGGTCTGTGGCTCCATCTTGGCCCTGCCTCCCTTACCTGCCCTCCTTGGGCATCAGGAGCCACCCATTAAGGGGGGGGGGGGGTTATGTCACAATTCACTGTTGTTTGCCTTGTGTTTTGCCCCTGTCATCTGTTCCCCCTGGACTACACTTCCCATAGTCCCCTACCCTAATCACTTCCAGCTGTTCCCTATTGTTCTCACCTGTGTGTCATTTACCTCATTTATCCCTGTATATATATTGCCCTGATGTCTATGTAACCTTTGTCAGTTGTTATATTTATATGTGTTTCTCTCGAGTTCATGTTCCAGTTTAGATCTTGTTTGTTTACGTTTTGTTCTTGTTTCCTGGTTCCCAGTCTTGTCCTCTTCCTGCGTTTATCCTGTTTTGTATTTTGATTGATTTATTATTAAAGTTTGGCGCACTTAGATCCCATTCTCGTGACATCCTTTCCAAAACGTTACAAAACATAATTTTAGTGTGATAAAATCGCTAACTAAACTTTTCTGTGTTAAGTTTTAGCCAATTTTACATCTTCATTGCCATGATGATGTAATGTCAGCAAACCCTAAAATGACTGTACAAATGACAATTTAAACAACTTTTATAACAAGTGCTTTTGGAACATTTAAGCTTCACATTTCTGCCTTTAACCCCTCCAAAAATGGTCCCCATTCACTTCCATTGTAAGTGCCTCACTGTAACCTTGATTTTTGTTTTTAAAGAAAAGGATGGGCGATTTGAAATAAACTTTTGTGGTAATCAACATTATGCCACAAATAATGTCGATTGAGCTTAACTTGTATTGAACATGGAATATTCCTTTAAGTTCACAACAGTAGACAAACAGTCTGCTTAATCAAACACACAAACAATGATACTGTTTGTTTTCATGTGTTTCTTATGTGGATCAGTTCAAGATCAGATACATTTTATGACCAATTTATGCATAAATCATATATAAATGCAATGAGTTCACAAGCTATTTCCTGCAGCGATAAATTTGGGCATCATTCCAGCAGTTCACAGGGAGAGAGTGAGAAGATCAGCTATGGTTTATGTTCATGTTGTGCTGTATTTCCATTTCTGGCCTAAGCTGACCCATCCTGCTGATGCTACTTGAAGGCTCTTTTGGACATACAAATTTCCCACAGTACCAAAGACAATCCAAGCTACTTTGGCGGGGTGTGGGGCAGGGTCACAGAGAATTAGAAAACGACAGAAGCAAAATGCATATCTGGCAAAGCCTCTGCTGAGCCCTGAAATCTGTGTATGCCACAAAACATGGGCTAAAATCCAACTCGATGCTGGGACAGTCCTAAAATTGGACACTGGGCAAAAAATTATAAAACAAACAAATACAATAAAGGGAAAGGAATCTGTTAAGGAATTTTGGAGATGTAAAGTGGCCCTAAAAAGTATTTGGTCCTTTAGCAACACAAAATGCATGATGGTCATTGCATTAAATGAAATATATAACTAAGTGGCCAACTTATTTTAATGAAAAATTGCACAATCACATTTTTAAGCAAAACATTTAACATAAAGATGTTTGCTTTAAATGAATGAAAATAAATGTAATATTTGGACACTTTCTGGTTGTCAAACTTAATAGAACATGTCCATCGTTAATGTGATTATTTACACCTGTGGTTACTCTGCTAGGACACCTATGTGAACTTGAGGGAAACTGACTTCATACGTTCACTAAAAATGACTTACTAGTTGGTTCAAAGCCATTGTAAAAACGGCTAGGAAAAGAGTAGTTCTGAGGTCTAACATCATTGGGTTTGATATGCTATTTATTGCAATAAAAATTGTTACATTTACAAGTGTTGCTTAAGTGTCTAAATACTCTTAGGGGCGAATGTATTTTTGAATGGTGTCTGAAGGTAACTAAGCCCCGCCTTAAAAGCGTTTCTGACCAATCCTGTCTTAGCAGCTGTTGCTGGCCATCATTTCTCTGACACACGTTTGCTATTTTCCAATGAGAGCCTACGGGAGTAATGAGTGTTTTTGAGTGTTTTTGAGTGTTTTCTAGCGGGATTTTATCAAAATGATCCATAAAATGTGAGATCTGTTGTTGCCGGGTCACTTGTAATAGTGGCACGAGTTACCAAGAGAGGATACATGTGTTTTTTCCTTCTTTTTTAAAAATCTTTAAATAAATCTTGAGAAAGGGCATGATATAGATTGAACTGTGTCATTCCTCATTCCCAAATGAACATGTATAACATCAGCGAGGAGCGCAGCGGGTGCAACTGCTTCAAGGAAAATTAAATCTAATAACTTAATATTAATTAATTGATGTATTGATTCAGGTCATAGTAAAGGCGATAGTAAAAAGAAGAGTGCACGGCATTATAGTGAGTGTGTTATAAGGCATTATTAGCAGTTCTTTTCACTTACACAAATTTTATTTGATGTGTAATCGCTACAAAATTACTCTTTTCTTTTTTTATGTGACTGTGATGAAAATTTGCCTCAATTCTGATTCACAATCTGCAGTTTTCAATTAAATTTCTGTGTAATTTAATAAATATGCAATGTTACTATTCAGTCCAGCCCAATTAATAATATTATCCATTCCGTTTATGAGAATATTTAGCAAAACAAATGTGCCGTTCACGGCATTCTCCCATTCATTCCTATGGGGAGTTCTGCAGAACTTGTCAGAACGAGCAACCATAACCAAGGGAGGTCGAAGCTTAGCGAAGGGTCAATTCAGTCATTGGCTGAATAAACAAATCACATTATAAGCAAGCAGAGCTCCTCTCACATGGCGTAATAGTGTGAGACTCACCTGGAGGATGACACACCACTCAGACTGGCACTTGAGGTCCTCACATGGCTGGAACATGCCCAGAGTCACACAGTTTAGCAGAATGACCAGCATGCTCACATGCTCAAACCATGTGCACACGAGTCAAGGAAATACAAAACAGCACATATTACAAACTCAAATTCATGGTGTCCTTTTTACAACAGGGATTTTTATCAGTCATATGCAAGTAAATGTGTGTCGCAGTTTTAAAATGCATCTCCATGAAACAGACGGAAACAGAGAGCAAACAAGAATGTTGATTTTACTGCTCCGGTATTCAGGACAAACGAGTTTAACAAACCTGAGCCAACAACGCTACGGATTTGCAAAAAATACAAGGGAATTATTGCAAAATGTTTCTTCCTTCTGACTGAATTTTAATTAGAAAAATTCAAAAGCAATTGTGATGGAGTGCAAAGCTATTATTTACAGATGGAATGCACATTAAGAATCACTTTTTTGTCTCTGTTAATTTGAGTTTTTTTTTCTTCTAGACCTAAACACAACACAGGTGGAATTCAAGATAAATCTGTCTGGAGGTATCTTATAAAGTTTAAAAAACCACACGCACTAATAAATTACATTTCAAAATCTTATTAGATTGGTTGCAATCAATGTTTGGAATAAATGTTTGGCCGAAAATGAAAACTGGTCAAAATAACAAAAAAGATGCAATGTTTTCAGACCTCGAATAATGCAAAGAAAACAAGTTCATATTCATTTTTAAACAACACAATACTAATGTTTTAACTTAGTAAGAGTTCAGAAATCAATATTTGGTGGAATAACCCTGCTTTTCAATCACAGCTTTCATGCATCTTGGCATGCTCTCTACCAGTCTTTCACATTGCTGTTGGGTGACTTTATGCCACTCCTGGCACAAAAATTCATGCAGCTCGGCTTTGTTTGATGGCTTGTGGCCATCCATCTTCCTCTTGATCACATTCCAGAGGTTTTCAATGGGGTTCAGGTCTGGAGATTGGGTTGGCCATGACAGGGTCTTGATCCGGTGGTCCTCTATCCACACCATATACATACGTATAACATTTAGTAGAATCAGTGTTGTTGGGCCTCATGTATTCATATAGAAGACAAAGGCAGGCCTAACACAGTCATAAAACATAACTCAGCCCCCACATACCAAGTCATAAATATTACTGATAAAAATCGCACCAAAATCAAAATACAAATCCCATGAAGCCTTGCTCACTAAAGGATCGAACTCTCAACTCCTATTGGATGAGGCACACGACACAACGCACCTCAACCATGACATCATCAGGAGTAGAAATACCTCTGAAATGCTTCCGGGATTTGCTTCCAGCAACTTTGCTCGCCGTGTGTAGATGCAGCTCATCGCTGCTCTCAGGTGCAGCCTCGTGGCACAAGGAAGTAACGTCCGACTTGAAACTGTGGCCATACAATCTCCATCTCGCTGGACGAGTTGAGATTACTCTGTGTTCCACCGAACACTCTAACGGATCCGAAGGAGACCGCCGAGCAATCCGCATCTTCATCCGTTTGCCTGCAGAAGTGACAAGTTTTTTTTCCCTCTTCAATCAAGTCAACATCGCTGATTTCTCCGCCAGCCCGCCGAGAATCAGCAGCCATACCGACCGCCGACAGAGCGAGTAAACGGCCTCCTGTCATCACCCGAGCCTCGAGGAACCGAGTCTGAGTTAAAGGACGGATGAACGCATTCTGCATCCTCATGCGATTCAAGTAAGAGGTTTACGTCTGGGCAGAGATAGAATATTATTGTGTGTTATTCTTATGTATCAAGGTTATTGCTTGTACAGTTTACAGACCGCCATGTCCGCTCATTATTAATACTCAGGGTATTAATTATCACGAATTTGATTTGCTGTATTGTAGTCCAATCACATTGGGCTGTTGTGCATTTCCGCCATCGCGGGTGAGACCGGCAAATTGAGTTTATCCATTAAAGAATCAGAGACCGCGGGACGGTTTACGAGCCATTCACCGCGTCTCTGAGTGATAAACTAACAGCTGCTTTCTCTCCCATGATCGCGAAATCGGCTTTGGGGCCGTCACTTAATTCTCTCTCTCTCTCTCTCGTACTAACCACACACACACACACATGCGACCCCTCACAAACATTCTGGCACACATTTTTGGCTAGTAGATAGCTTTGTGATAAAGCTCAGCTTTGTCCCTAAGCTACCATTGACTGGTTTCTCTCCGCCCACATTCACGGCCATATTCCCTGGCCGGAAGTCTCGTGTGACATACTCTCCACGAGAGGCACGTCCGCCATTTTGTGCGCATCCCTCCTTACACACACACACTCTCACACACACCTTATGTGTTATAGGATTATTTTAGTTTCCATATCTAATCATATCACTGTTAATTTGTAGTTGTAAGTCGGAAGTTTATTGACTGCATTGTATTAATTATTAATTGATATTACTGCATAAATAAACTTTGTTATATTACAAAGAAAAGTGTTTTGGTTTGTTCTGCATACACCTGCGTCATGCTGACGGGATGTCAGTGCTCGGATTCAAGCCTTCATTCATTGTTTTTTTCCCGAAAATCGATATTCTTCGGATGTCGATTTTCCTAAGAAAACAATCTAATATTGAGACTGTTATACTATCTGGTTATTAGTCCCTGATTCCAGGGTGGTGCCCTGTCAATATTAATCCTTATTAATATTCTATTGATTTTTGATAATTGATAATTATCTTTGATGATTGTTGAATATGAATGATCAATAAGCTAGTGTTAATTTTAATTAATGTTTCATCGATGTTAACAATTAATGATTATCTTTGATAATTGTTGATTTAAAGGATTAGAAAAGCTAACATTGATTCTCATCAATGTTCTATTGATTTTAATAATTAATAATTATCTTTGATAATTATTAATTATTGCTAATAACCAAACCCGCTCCTAAACATAGCGCACCACATTTACTGGAGCCCCACATGAGGTTTTAATGAGTTAGATTCAATTAATTAATTTACATATTAATTAGTAACTAAAGAAATAATTATTAATTATTTCTAATAGTAACACTGATCTAAACAACCAGTAAAGCCCTACAGTGTTATATAAAAAGCTGACTTGAAATGCGGCTAAAGTAAAACATTTCTTTATAACGCCAACTGAGGACTAAATCTTCAGCCATCAATAAACTTTTTAGCCATAGCAACCGTATCAAGAATCCAAAAAGCCCAAGAGCCATAAAATATTCTCCATGCTGCTTATCTGCTGAAATTTTAAGTGAGTACATACAGGTGCATCTCAATAAATTAGAATGTCATGGAAAAGTTCATTTATTTCAGTAATTCAACTCAAATTGTGAAACTCGTGTATTAAATAAATTCAATGCACACAGACTGAAGTAGTTTAAGTCTTTGGTTCTTTTAATTGTGATGATTTTGGCTCACATTTAACAAAAACCCACCAATTCACTATCTCAAAAAATTAGAATACATCATAAGACCAATAAAAAAAAAACATTTTTAATGAATTGTTGGCCTTCTGGAAAGTATGTTCATTTACTGTATATGTACTCAATACTTGGTAGGGGCTCCTTTTGCTTTAATTACTGCCTCAATTCGGCGTGGCATGGAGGTGATCAGTTTGTGGCACTGCTGAGGTGGTATGGAAGCCCAGGTTTCTTTGACAGTGGCCTTCAGTTCATCTGCATTTTTTCTGCAAGTCTCTTGTTTCTCATTTTCCTCTTGACAATACCCCATAGATTCTCTATGGGGTTCAGGTCTGGTGAGTTTGCTGGCCAGTCAAGCACACCAACACCATGGTCATTTAACCAACTTTTGGTGCTTTTGGCAGTGTGGGCAGGTGCCAAATCCTGCTGGAAAATGAAATCAGCATCTTTAAAAAGCTGGTCAGCAGAAGGAAGCATGAAGTGCTCCAAAATTTCTTGGTAAATGGGTGCAGTGACTTTGGTTTTCAAAAAACACAATGGACCAACACCAGCAGATGACATTGCACCCCAAATCATCACAGGCTGTGGAAACTTAACACTGGACTTCAAGCAACTTGGGCTATGAGCTTCTCCACCCTTCCTCCAGACTCTAGGACCTTGGTTTCCAAATGAAATACAAAACTTGCTCTCATCTGAAAAGAGGACTTTGGACCACTGGGCAACAGTCCAGTTCTTCTTCTCCTTAGCCCAGGTAAGACGCCTCTGACATTGTCTGTGGTTCAGGAGTGGCTTAACAAGAGGAATACAACAACTGTAGCCAAATTCCTTGACACGTCTGTGTGTGGTGGCTCTTGATGCCTTGACCCCAGCCTCAGTCCATTCCTTGTGAAGTTCACCCAAATTCTTGAATCGATTTTGCTTGACAATTCTCATAAGGCTGTGGTTCTCTCGGTTGGTTGTGCATCTTTTTCTTCCACACTTTTTCCTTCCACTCAACTTTCTGTTAACATGCTTGGATACAGCACTCTGTGAACAGCCAGTTTCTTTGGCAATGAATGTTTGTGGCTTACCCTCCTTGTGAAGGGTGTCAATGATTGTCTTCTGGACAACTGTCAGATCAGCAGTCTTCCCCATGATTGTGTAGCCTAGTGAACCAAACTGAGAGACCATTTTGAAGGCTCAGGAAACCTTTGCAGGTGTTTTGAGTTGATTAGCTGATTGGCATGTCACCATATTCTAATTTTTTGAGATAGTGAATTGGTGGGTTTTTGTTAAATGTGAGCCAAAATCATCACAATTAAAAGAACCAAAGACTTAAACTACTTCAGTCTGTGTGCATTGAATTTATTTAATACACGAGTTTCACAATTTGAGTTGAATTACTGAAATAAATGAACTTTTCCACGACATTCTAATTTATTGAGATGCACCTGTAATGTACAGAGTTATGTCAGTTTCAACTGCACATCTTTTGTTTCCATTGCCATCTGTCAGATAGCATAAGAACCATCAGTGGTGAGGCCAAAACAAGCTGCTGCCGCTGTCAACAAGCATGACCTATTAGCACCTCCGTTGACACTGTCTGTTACACTGAAGATCATGACCAATGTGTCCATCATGACCAGCAGCCATCACACTTCTTCTGACCTCAGGACATGGACCTCCTCTACTCACATACAGAAAATCAACACTAGCGACACCCACAGGCAACGTACATGAGTGCACAAACACAGCCTATCAGAGAGTATCTCTGATCATCCGGCAAGATCATCAATCTTTTAAACATCTGAGCTTAATCCCTCCGAGGACACAATCAGCTTTCTTTCCTTAGGGTTGAAATGCCAGCCTTGTTCCATCGAGGGCTTATAACGTCTTGGTTACTTGTGTAACCTCCATTCCCTGATGGAGGGAACGAGACGTTGTGTCGATGTAGTGACACTAGGGGTCACTCTTGGGAGCCCGAGACACCTCTGGTCTTTGATAAAAGGCCAATGAAAATTGGCGAGTGGTATTTGCATGCCACTCCCCTGGACATACGGGTATAAAAGGAGCTGGTATGCAACCACTCATTTGGGTTTTATGCTGAGGAGCCGATATAAGGTCCGGCCATTTCAGCGGGTAGTTCAGCGTTGTGGCAGGAGGGACACAACGTCTTGTTCCCTCCATCAGGGAACAGAGGTTACACAAGTAACCATGACATTCCCTATCTGTCACTCACTCGACGTTGTGTCGATGTAGTGACACTAGGGGTCCCTATACGAAACGCCACAATTGGCTGAACTGTGTTACGTGAACTGGCGGTGTGCGGTGGGCAGACTACTGTGTGCCTCATAGCCAGCACACCAGGTCGACACGTAACCTCTCCCAACACAGTTATGAATGTTGAACGGCCCTTTGGGGACAAGTCGACTACCCAAAAGATAGAGACAGGCTTAAACCAGTCATGGCCTCTTTTCCCCTTCTTTTTTTCCACTTCCTAAAAAAGAAGGGGGATTATCCGACTGGGCCGTCAGGTCTAGTCGGGGGGTGTCCCTCCCAAGGGGAAGACACCGCGGAGACCACACCTCGCCCAAAGAGAGGGGGGGATATTTAAGTGTCTTTCCGACCATGTGGAGAGTCTTCAAGGTAGATCCTACCCAACGGGGGAGGAGTTACTACCAACATGGAGACTGGGGCAGAGGGACTTCCCAATGAAGATGCAGTTTGCCAACAGGGAAACAAACTAGCCGAAGATATATATATCGCATGGGGTTAGCCTTACAGGGAACCGCCACATGCGGAGCACCTACCCCAGAACAGGACTCTTAGTTAGCATGTGTACTGGCCCAGCAGCAAGTCTCTCCGAAAACTCGACTGCCACAGGGCTCGGAGGAAGTCAACCTGGGAACAAAGTTTGTGAACACTACTGGGAATTAATGGCGCACGTCTTCAGCTCAAAAGGAGGTGGAAGGCGCTATGTGCAAGCGATACACCTGGCCGGCTATCCCGGGCTTATCCACTTGTATTGCATTCCACAACCTGGGACAAAACCAGTTCCACCCGGAGGATGTAGAACCTTGCAAAGGTGTTGGGTGTTGCCCAGCCTGCTGATCTGCAAATGTCTGTTGGAGAGGCACCCCTGGCCAGGGCCTAGGAGGCCGCTACACCCCTGGTAGAATGGGCTCATAGCCCTACTGGGCGCGGCACGTCCTGGGCATGATATGCCATAGTTATGGAATCAATGAGCCAGTGGGTGATCCTCTGCTTGGAGACAGCACTTCCTTTCCGCTGTGCACCAAAGCAGACAGAGCTGCTCAGAGATCCTAAAGCTCTGCATGCGATCCCAATTGATGCGTAAAGCGCGCACCGGACACAGCAACAACAGGGCTGGGTCTGCCTCCTCCTGGGGCACATAGCCCGGTCGGGGTCTCAGGATCACGTGAGAGTAGCCCGGACCGAACTCCAGGCACATTTCGCTGACAGAGAATGCTTGCAGGTCTCCTACCCTCTTGTTGGAAGTGAGCGCAGTCAGGAGGGCAGCCTTCAAGGAGAGTGCCTTAAGCACAGCTGACTGCAATGGCTCAAAGGGGACTCTCTGTAGACCCTGAAGAAATACAGAGAGGTCCGATGAGGGAACGGGGCGCGGTTTGGGGGGATTCAGCCTCCTGGCGCCTCTTAGGAACCTGAAGATTAGGTCGTGCTTCCCTAAGGACTTACCGTCAACTGCATCGTGGTGTGCTGCTATGGCAGCAATGTACACCTTCAAGGTGGAAGGGGATAGTCTCCCTTCCAACCTCTCCTGCAGGAAGGAAAGCACTGATCTGACTGCGCATCTCTGGGGGTCTTCCCGTCGGGAAGAACACCACTTAGTGAACAGACGCCACTTAAAAGGCATACAGGCGCCTCGTAGAGGGGGTCCTAGCCTGAGTGATCGTGTCTACCAGGACGACCTGCTCCTCGCCCTCCCTGACCTTGCACAGGGTCTGTGCAAGTAGGCTCACTGGGGAAAAAATGCATATTTTCGCATGCCAGGGGGCCAGCTGTGTGCCAGCACATTTATGCCGAGGGGGGCCTCGGTCAGGGTGTACCAGAGTGGGCAGTGGGGAGGATTCTTGGGAGGCAAACAGGTGCACCTGTGCCTGTCTGAATCAACTCCAAATCAGCTGGACCACCTGAGGGTGGAGTCTCCACTCTCCCCTGAGGGTAACCTGTCATGACAGCATGTCCGCTGTAGTGTTGAGGTTGCCCGGGATGTGAATGGCTCGCAGCGACTTGAAGTGCTGCTGACTCCAGAGGAGACAGCAGGCGAGTTGTGACATACAATGAGAGCGCAGACCGCCTTGGCGGTTGACATATGCTACCGTTGCTGTGTTATCTGTCTGAACTAACATGTGCTTGCCCTGGATCAACGGCCGAAACCTCCTCAGGGCGAGCAGAATTGCCAACAACTTGAGGCAGTTGATGTGCCATGCAGTCGCGGGCCCATCCACAAGCCGGCGGCTGCGTACCCGTTGCATACAGCGCCCCAGCCCGTTTTGGAGGCGTCCGTCGTGACCACGACACACCTGGAGACCAGTACTAAGGGGACACCTGCCCATAGAAATGCGAGGTCGGTCCAAGGGCTGAAAATACGGTGACAGACCGGCATGATGATCACGCGATGTGTCCCGCGGCACCATGCCCATCTCGGGACTCGAGTCTGAAGCCAGTGCTGAAGTAGTCTCATATGCATCAACCCGAGCAGGGTGGCCACCGCTGAGGATGCCATATGTCCCAGGAGCCTCTGAAAAATTTTCAGTGGAACCGCTGTTTTCTGTTTGAATGCCTTCAAACAGACCAACAACGACTGGGCGTGCTCGTTCGTAAGGCGTGCTGTCAAAGAGACCGAGTCCAACTCCAAACTGAGAAAAGAGATGCTCTAAACCGGGAGGAGCTCTTTCTTTTCCCGGTTGACCCGAAGCCCTAGTCGGCTGAAGTGTGAGAGCACCAAGTCCCTGTGTGCGCACAACATGTCCCGAGAGTGTGCTAAGATTAGCCAGTTGTCGAGATAGTTGAGAATGCAAATGCCCACCTCCCTTAGCGGGGCAAGCGCTGCCTCTGCGACCTTCGTGAAGATGCAAGGAGACAGGGACAGGCCAAAAGGGAGGACCTTGTACTGATATGCCTGACCCTCGAATGCAAACCACAGGAAGGGTCTGTGTCGAGGAAGGATAGAGACGTGGAAGTACGCGTCCTTCAGGTCTACCGCCGCGAACCAATCTTAATGCCGGACGCTTGCCAGAATGCGTTTTTGCATCCGCATCTTGAATGGGAGTCTGTGTAAAGCCTAGTTCAGTACTCACAAGTCCAAGATTGGCCGCAACCTACTGCCTTTTTTCGGTATGATGAAGTAGGGGCTGTAAAACCCCTTCTTCATCTCGGCTGGAGGGACAGGTTCTATCGCGCCCTACCGTAGGAGGGTAGCGATCTCCGCACAAGGTAGCAGCGTTTTCGTCCTTCACCAAGGTGAAGTGGACACCGCTGAACCTGGGCGGATGCTCGGCGAACTGAATCGCGTAGCCAAGTCGGACGGTCCGGACCAGCCATCGCGACGGATTGGAAAGCGCAAGCCACGCGTCCAAGTTCTGCGCAAGAGGGACCAAAGGGACAATGTCATCGGACGTACTGGCAGGTGTGGCCTCGTGGCGGGGCGGAGCTCGAGGTGGTGGCGCTCTGCGGGCATTGGTGCACCGCGAGTGCCTTTATCCACCGGGGGATTGCTGAATAGACCTTGGCTGCCCCACCATCGAGGGTAGTGAGGGCGGGGAAGCTGAAAAGATCGGGACTGGGCAGTTAAAAGTGCCTCCCATGACCTTGTCAGCTCTTCATGCACTTCCGGGAAGAAAGGAACGGGGGCGGGCGTGGCTTTGAGAGGAGCCGCGAGCCCAGGAACCAATCATCGAGCCGCGAGGGTTCAGGGAAGAGCAGAGGGTTCCACTCCAGCTGACGCTCGTGGCTGCCCGCGAAAGCATGTCATCATCTCCGCGTCAGCCTGTGACTGGGCAATCGTCCCCGAAGGGAGGAGCCCAGCTGAGGCTTCCGACTGGACGAGCCCGCTCTCCGATGCTGCACTCGAGGGCTCATCACTTTCGCGGGCTCCGAATAAGAGGTCGAACTCGCCATGAAACGAGCCGGCGAACTCACAACAGTTAGTTCTGGTCCTCGAATCTGATTGGACGAGAAACATTCCATGAGTACTGATAGTCTTATACTATCAGCACTCGGGCACTTCACTGTGCGTATCACTCCGCTTGTGTTCCTGCCAGATGCCAGAGAGAGAGAGAGATACACATGGAGCTGTGCGTTTGTGTGTTTGACATCTGTGGTCATGTTTCAGTTCAGCGTTTGTGTTGATTAAAGTCTTGTTAATTGTTAATCCGGTTCCCGCTTCTTCCTTCCCGAACCTTGTTACAGCACATTCACGAGAGGGCGGAGTTCACTCACCATTGTGAGTAAAGAAACAGATACAAATACAGATCTAAATCAAAACCAATTAAGCTTCTGTAAAGCGTTCTTCCTTATCAGTTGTAAACAGCCCTGCTCTTCCCCTTTCTTGCGTGAACATTACATCACTTGTATACTGCTGCTGACCGCAAGCGATGGTTTATAGTTCTTAAATCTTTCTGCACAAAAAGCAATTACATCGCTTTAGAAAACATTAATTTAACCATAGTAGTCGTATGGATGATGTTTATGCTGACTGTTTGTGATTTTTGGAGCTTCAAAGTTCTGATCACCATCTATTTGCATTTTAAGGATCTACCTACTGTGCTGATATATTTTAAAATTTTTCTTCAAATGTGCTCTGCTGAAGAAAAAGGTAATACATACCTGGGGGGAGGGGGTCACTATGAACTTTTGTTGCATGGAAAGAGCAGCTTGAAGATTCTTTAAAATATATATTTTTTCTTCTACATAAGAAGCAAACTCATAGAGGTTTGTTCATATTTGGTGTGAGAAAATAATGACAGCATTTTCATTTTTGGGTGAACTATTTCTTTAAGGGCAGATTTCTATTCAACTGGCACACAAAGGAGAAAAATTAAGGTCGGACATGATTTCCCTTGTGTTAGTGATGGACAGTGGCCACCCAGGGGCCAGTGGTAAATGAGGATATGGAACACTTTAAATAGTGTTCCTCAGAAGCTGGGCCAAAGCTCACTTCATGCACAGCCAACTAAGTGCTTCTAAGTATCCAAGTACCAAATCCCACACCTTAGGCACTTTATGGCATACTTCAAGATACTTACACCTTCTAAGGAAAGCAGACAAATAGAGTGGCCTTTTATAAATTATGTCAAAGGTTAAAATAACTGAAGGGCACACAGTGCAGTTGGGGTGACTCGGCAGTGACAGACACGCTAAAATTCCCACATACCATCTACAGTGAGAGTGACTTAAAACGATAGTCCATCTATCCATTCCCTTAAAAGGAAAATGAAAATGCATTACTACTTAAATAAGATTTTTCCAACCTCCAGTCCAGCCAACTCAAGGGAGAGGGCATAAAATCACTGGAAATTGTGCTAAAATGTTTATTGTTGTCCATGACTTTATTCCCTCATTATTCCACATTTCTGTTTCCTTCCCCCTTTTTTCTAATATATTCACTTTATTCTTCATATTTTTGCAACATTATGACAAAATGTCAAAAGCAACAGAATATACAGGCGAGGTCTAAAATGCCTAGAAAGCTATCCCTTAGCATTCCTAACGGTCCCCCCCTAAAAGTCCCCATCCTAACCAGCCGTACCTTGACCCCTGGAACAGGGATACTCAATATGCACACTTCGGATCCGGATCCGGACCGAAGGACAATTCAGTCCAGAACGAGATCTAAATCTTTATTCTAGTTATCCGACAACTGACTAAGTGATTCTGTAAGCATATGCACGCGGAGCGGGAATATAGCATGTCCAGCACTACACACTTTATTCCCTAGTGCTGAACGTGCTTTATTCCTGCTCTCAGAGTGTTGCCTCTCTCCCAGCTATAGAGGCGCCGCATAAAGCCTGATTCACTATACGTCCGCTACAGACTGTAATGCTTTTCCGTCAAAATTTAGCTTAATTAATCAGCATGTTATGAACCTTTCATAATAAACAAACAGATTTTTGTTCTAATTTTGTGAAAATTAATCAGAGATGTCATCATGACATGGGTGGCAAGGAAAGCCTATTTATACTTAAATTAAGCAAACAGTATTTTAATGCTTCACTGTTGATATGTAAATTGTTTGTTTGTTTGTTAGTAGATTTTCACTTTAAGGAAAATATAAAAATGGTCCATCAAGACTTTTACATTTTTATACATTTTCTCTCAGGGGATACCCCTGAACCCCCATACAGTATTTTTATCCATCAAAAGGTTGAAACAAAAACTGGACTGCTGTCATTTAGCTTCAAAACGAACTATTGATCTTTTAATATTCATATCCAAGTGCCCTTGACTGATGATGTCTTGATGAAATATTTTAATCTTTTGGTAAAAGATCCCTCAGATCACACTGTTTTGGCTGTCTCTGGGCTCCCAATGTCCTCATCCCTGCCCAGTTCTGAAGAGACTATTTGGACTGTTAAGAATGTATTTTTTTGTATTATTGTTTTTTTACAAAGTACTATTGCTGCCAACGTGGCAATTTATAAAAACTATTCAAAAATATATATTATACGTATAATTTCATAGCCATATGACACCGTGTAAGCTACGTACTATTATCCGGACCTTTGCTGGGAAGAAAATGTAGAGACCAGACCTCTTGGAACTTTAATTGAGTACCACTGTCCTGGAATATACTGTTCCCTATCTGTCACTCACTCGACGTTGTGTCGATGTAGTGACACTAGGGGTCACTCTTGGGAGCCTGAGACATCTCTGGTCTTTGATAAAAGGCCAATGAAAATTGGCGAGTGGTATTTGCATGCCACTACCCTGGAAATACGGGTATAAAAGGAGCTGGTATGCAACCACTCATTCAGATTTTCTCTTCGGAGCCGAACGGTCATGCTCACTGAGCTGAATTCTACTGTTCATTCACCTCTGCTGGATCTGATGGCGCATTTCAGTGGCTTCTCTCTCCTCTGCACTGGTGCTCTGCAGAGAACGCCCCTGGGCACTTCGGCAGAAAAAAAGAGAGTATATTTTCTTAAATAGCTTTTTCCTCTAAAAGAGTATATTTCTCTAAAAGAGCGGCACACACGGAACGTCTTTTTAAAGATGCGTCTTTTTAAAGATGCGTTTCCGAATGTGTGTTATTCCTGGTTGCGGTCGTTATCTCTCAACTTCAGATGGTCATGATCGCTGTCTTTCGTGTCTGGGCGCAACCCACACGGAGGCAGCATTTGCGGATGGTTCATGTTCTCACTGCGAGAACATGACCATGGCAACGTTGCGTTCACGGCTTGTTTTCGTAAGAAAACCCCAGCGGCTCCCCGCCTCGGTCCTTCTACCTACGGGTATGAGGCCAGCGCGGCTAGCACTGGGGGCGATTTGGGGACCCAATGGGATCGTCTCCGCCGGGTATCCCCCCGTGGACCTCCCATTCCCCAGCACGCTCGTCTGCCCCAGTCGGGCTTCCGGATGAGTCCGCCGGCTCGTCTCACGGCGAGTCTGGCCTCTTGTTCGGAGCCCGCGAAGATGATGAGCTCTCGAGCGCAGCATCGGAGAGCGGGCTTATCCAGTCGGACTCAGAAGCCTCAGCTGGGCTCCCCCCCTCGGGGACGATTGCCTAGTTACAGACTGATGCAGAAATGACAGACATGCTTTCCAGGGCAGCCGCAAGCGTCGGGTTAGAGTGGAACCCTCTGCTCTCCCTTGAACCCTCGCGGCTTGATGATTGGTTCCTGGGCTCGCGGCGCCGCTCAAAGCAGCCACACCCCGCTCCAGTGCCTTTCTTCCTGGAAGTGCACGAGGAGCTGATGAAATCGTGGGAGGCACCTTTTACTGCCCGGCCCCGATTCCGCAGTTCCCCCGCACTCACTACCCTCGATGGCAGGGCGGCCAGGGGCTATACGGCGATTCCCACGGTGGATAAGGCGCTACCGGTGCACCTATGCCCGCAGAGCACCACCACCTGGCGCAGATGCCCTAAGCTCCCGTCCAAGCCCTGTAGATTCACGTCGTCCCTGATGACTAAAGCCAACAGCATTGCTGGACAAGCCGCCTCTGCCCTGCACGCCATGGCTCTCCTGCAGGTCCACCAAGCCAAGGCGTAGAAAGAACTGCACGAGGGTAGTTCCACCCCACTCTCCGAGCGGCGAAGGTCACAGCGCGGTCTCTCGGGTGGACGATGGCCACATTAGTGGTCCAGGAGCGCCACCTTTAGCTCAACCTGGTCGAGATGGGTGAGGCAGACAAGACACGGTTTCTTGCTGCCCCCATTTCCCAGGCTGGCCTATTCGGCGACACCGTCGAGGACTTTGCCCAGCAGTTCTCGGCGGTGAAGCAGCAGACGGAGGCTATCTGGCACATCCTGCCCCGGCACGGCTCAAGATCCCACACCCCGTCTGCTCGTCACCAAGGGCGTCCCCCTGTGGTGACTGCACCGGCTCCGCCGCAGCCCACCCCTTCGGCCCGGCCCTGGCGTGGAGCTCACCGCAGGAAGCAGACACCACCCGTCTCACAGTCGGCTGCTAAGAACCCATGGAGGTCATCAAAGGCTTCATGGGACAACAGAACGCACCTCAAACCATGACATCATCAGGAGTTGAAATACCTCTGAAATGCTTCCGGGATTTGCTTCCAGCAACTTTGTTCACCGGGTATAGACGCAGCTCATCGCTGCTCTCAGGTGCAACCTCGTGGCACAAGGAAGTAACGTCCGACTTGAAACTGTGGCCATACAATCTCCATCTCGCTGGACGGGTTGAGTGTTCAACCAAAAGAGAGAGTCCGAAGGAGACCGCCGAGCAATCTGCATCTTCATCCGTTTGCCTACAGAAGTGAAGAGATTAAAGATTTCTCTTCCATCTTCAATCAAGTCGACATTTCTGAGTTCTCCGCCAGCCCGCCGAGAATCAAAAGCCGTTCCGCCTGCAGACAGAGCGAGGAAACGGCCTCCCGTCATCACCCGAGCCTCAAAGAACCGGGTCAGAGTTAAAGGACAGAGGAAAAAACATTCCACCTGTGTCCTCATGCGATTCAAGTAAGAGGTTTACATCTGGGCAGAGATAGAATATTATAGTGTGTTATTCTTGTGTATCAAGGTTTTTGCTTGTACAGTTTACGGACCGCCATGCCCGCACATTATTAATACTCAGGGTATTAATTATCACGAATGTGTTTTGCTGTATTGTGGTCCAACTAAATTGGACTGTTGTGCAATTTCGCCATCGCGGGTGAGACAGGTAAACAGAGTTCATCCATTAAAGAGTCAAAGTACGCGGGACTGTTTATGAGCCGTCCACTGCGTCTCTGAGCGATGATCTAACAGCTGCTTTCTCTCCCATGATCGCGAAACCGGCTTTAGGGCCGTCACTTATCTCTCTCTCTCTCTCTCGTACTAACCACACACATGCACGCGACCCCTCACAAACATTCTGGCACACATTTTCGGCTCCTAGATAGCTTAATGCTAAAGCCCAGCTTTGTCCCTAAGCTATCGTACAAGCGGATACACGCGGTAACTGGTAGATGCCATTGACTGGTTTCTTGCCGCCCCCATTCGCAGTCATATTCCCTGGCCGGAAGTCTCGCGTGACATACTCTCCACGAGAGTCACGTCCGCCATTTTGTGCGCGTCCCTCCTTACACACACACACACACACTGTCACACACACACCTTATGAGTTATAGGATTATTTTTATTTCCACATCTAATCATATCACTGTCTAGTTTGTAGTTGTAAGTCGGAAGTTTATTGACTGCATTGTATTAATTATTAATTGATATTACTGCATAAATAAACTTTGTTTATATTACAAAGAGAAGTGTTTTGGTTTGTTTTACATACGCCTGAGTCATGCTGACGGGATGTCAGTGCTCGGATTCAAACCTTCATTCATTGTTTTTTCTTGAAAATCGATATTCTTCGGATATCGATTTTCCTAAGAAAACAATCTAATATTGAGACTGTTATACTATCTGGTTATTAGTCCCTGATTCCAGGGTGGTGCCCCGTCAATATTAATCCTTATTAATATTCTATTGATTTTTGATAATTGATAATTATCTTTGATGATTGTTGAATATGAATGATCAATAAGCTAGTGTTAATATTATTCCATCTAATATTGAGACTGTTTTACTATCTGGTTATTAGTCCCTGATTCCAGGGTGGTGCCCCGTCAATGTTAATCCTTATTAATATTCTATTAATTTTTGATAATTGATAATTATCTTTGATTATTGTTGAATTTGAATGATCAATAAGCTAGTGTTAATTTTAATTAATGTTTCATCGATGTTAACAATTAACGATTATCTTTGATAATTGTTGATTTAAAGGATTAAAAAAGCTAACATTGATTCTCATCAATGTTCTATTGATTTTAATAATTAATAATTATCTTTGATAATTATTAATTATTGCTAATAACCAAACCCGCTCCTAAACGTAGCGCACTACATTTACTGGAGCCCCATATGAGGTTTTAATGAGTTAGATTCAATTAATTAATTTAAATATTAATTAATAACTAAAGAAATAATTATCAGTTATTTCCTGGAGCTGATAAGAAGACCACTCCATCCCCCGGTGGAGGGCAGGGTGGAAAATCTTTTGTTGCCTTTTTCTTTGATTTCGCCGCATGCCCAAGTGGCTGCAGTACCCAACAGTTCAGCAAAAGAGCGGTTTCCTTCCTCCCTGGGTCACATACCCGGTGTGCACGGTCGTCATTACGACTACCGTCCACGGGTCTTCCCACCCCTGAGCACCCAGCTGTGGCACACAGCCGCCCCCGATGTGGCAGTCTCCACGGGTTACGAGGACAGGCCTCTTCCCCCCCAATCCCAGGCTGTTCCGGGGGTGGTCACAAGGAGCCAGGTAAGTGCTTTGATGTCCCTAGACTCAGCACGGACACGACGTGGTGTGGCACCTCGAGCTCCACCCCGCCGCGAGGCCCCACCTGCCGGTACGTCCGACGACATTGTCCCCTTGGTCTCCCTTGTGCGGAACTTGGATGCGTGGCTTGCACTTTCCAATCCGTCGCGATGGCTGATCCGGACAGTCCGACTCGGCTTCGTGATTCAGTTCGCCAGGCGCCTGCCCAGGTTCAGCGGTATCCACTTCACCTTGGCCAAGGACGAAAAACGCTGCTACCCTCCTACGGAAGGGCGCGATAGAACCTGTCCCTCCGGCCGAGATTAAGAAGGGGTTTTACAGCCCCTACTTCATCGTACCGAAAAAAGGCGGTGGGTTGCGGCCAATCTTGGACCTGCGAGTACTGAACCGGGCCTTACACAGACTCCCGTTCAAGATGCTGACGCAAAAATGCATTCTGGCGAGCGTCCGGCATCAAGATTGGTTCGCGGCGTTAGACCTGAAGGACGCGTACTTCCACGTCTTGATCCTTCCTTGACACAGACCCTTTCTGTGGTTTGCATTCGAGGGTCAGGCGTATCAGTACAAAGTCCTCCCTTTCGGCCTGTCCCTGTCTCCTCACGTCTTCACGAAGGTCGCAGAGGCAGCCCTTGACCCGTTAAGGGAGGTGGGCATTCGCATCTCGATGACTGGCTAATCCTAGCTCACTCTCGGGACATGTTGTGCGCACACAGGGACTTGGTGCTCTCACACCTCAGCCGACTAGGGCTTCGGGTCAACTGGGAAAACAGCAAGCTCCTCCCAGTTCAGAGCATCTCTTTTCTCGGTTTGGAGCTGGACTCAGTCTCTTTGACAGCGCTCCTCACGAACGAGTGGTGCTGGCCTGTTTGAAGGTGTTCAAATGGGCAGGTGTTCCCCTAGAACTGGTCTCCAGACGTGTCGTGGTCATGACGGATGCCTCCAAAATGGGCTGGGGCGCTGTTTGCAACAGGAATGCAGCCGCCGGCCTGTGGACGGGCCCGCGACTGCATTGGCACATCAACTGCCTCGAGTTGTTGGCAATTCTGCTCACCCTGTGGAGGTTTCGGCCGTTGATCCAGGGCAAGCACATGTTAGTTCGGACAGACAACACGGCAATGGTAGCATATGTCAACCGCCAAGTCGGTCTGTGCTCTCGTTGTATGTCACAACTCGCCCGCTGTCTCCTCCTCTGGAGTCAGCAGCACTTCAAGTCGCTGTGAGACACTCACATCCCGGGCAACCTCAACACTACAGTGGACGCGCTGTCACGGCAGGTTACCCTCAGGGGAGAGTGGAGACTCCACCCTCAGGTGGTCCAGCTGATTTGGAGTCGATTCGGACGGGCACAGGTGGACCTGTTCACCTCCCAAGAATCCTCCCACTGCCCACTCTGGTATGCCCTGACCGAGGCCCCCCTCGGCACAGACGCACTGGCACACAGCTGGCTTGCGCAAATATGTGTTTCCCCCAGTGAGCCTACTTGCACAGACCCTGTGCAAGGTCAGGGAGGATGAGGAGCAGGTCATCCTGGTAGCACCCTACTTGCCCACCCAGACGTGGTTCTCAGACCTCATGCTCCTCACGACAACCCACACCCCCCCCGGCGAATTCCCCTGAGGAAGGACCTTCTTTCTCAGGGACGGGGCACCATCTGGCACTCGCGACCAGACCTCTGGAATCTCCATGTCTGGCCACTGGACGGGACGCGGAAGGTAGACACGATCACTCAGGCAAGGGCCCCTTCTACGAGGCACCTGCATGCCTTTAAGTGGCGTTTGTTCGCTAAGTGGTGTTCTTCCTGACGGGAAGACCCCCAGAGATGCGCAGTTGGATCAGTGCTTTCCTTCCTGCAGGAGAGGTTAGAAGGGAGGCTGTCCCCTTCCACCTTGAAGGTGTACATTGCCGCCATAGCAGCACACCACGACGCAGTCGACGGTAAGTCCTTAGTGAAGCACGACCTGATCATCAGGTTCCTAAGAGGCGCCAGGAAGCTGAATCCCTCCAGACCGCACCTTGTTCTCTCATGGGACCTCTCTGTAGTTCTTCAGGGTCTACAGAGAGCCTCCTTTGAGCCTTTGCAGTCAGCCGAGCTTAAGGCACTCTCCTTGAAGTCTGCACTCATGACTGCACTCACTTCCATCAAGAGGGTAGGTGACCTGCAAGCGTTCTCTGTCAGCGAAACATGCCTGGAGATTGGTCCGGGCTACTCTCACGTGATCCTGAGACCCCGACCAGGCTATGTGCCCAAGGATCCCACCAATCCTTTTAGGGACCAGGAGGTGAACCTGCAAGCGCTGCCCCAGGAGGAGGCAGACCCAGCCCTGTCGTTGCTGTGTCCGGTGCATGCTTTACGCATCTATTTGGATCACACGCAGAGCTTTAGGATCTCTGGGCAGCTCTTTGTCTGCTTTGGTGCACAGCGGAAAGGAAGCACTGTCTCCAAGCAGAGGATTGCCCACTGGCTCATTGACGACATAACTTTGGCATATCATGCCCAGGACATGCCGCCACGGGTAGGGCTATGAGCCCATTCTACCAGGGGTGTAGCGGCCTCCTGGGCCCTGGCCAGGGGTGCCTCTCTAACAGACATTTGCAGAGCAGCAGGCTGGGAAACACCCAACACCTTTGCAAGGTTCTACAACCTCCGGGTGAAACCGGTTTCATCCCAGGTAGTGGCACGCAATACAAGCGGATAAGCCCGGGATAGCCGGCCGGGTGTATCGCTTGCACATAGCGCCTTCCACCTCCTTTTGAGCTGAAGACATGCACCATTAATTCCCAGTAGTGTTCACAAACTTTGTTCCCTGGTTGACTTCCTCCGAGCCCTGTGGCAGTCGAGTTTTCGGAGAGAATAACTGCCGGCCCAGTACACGTGCTAACTAAGAGTCCTGTTCTGGGGTAGGTGCTCCGCATATGGTGGTTCCCTGTAAGGCTAACCCCATGCGATATATATCTTCTGTTAATTCGTTTCCCTGTTGGCAAACTGCGTCTTCCTTGGGCAGAGTCCCTCTGCCCCAGTCTCCATGTTTGTAGTAACTCCTCCCCCGTTGGGTAGGATCTACCTTGTAGACTCTCCACATGGTCGGAAAGACCATGTGACATATTCTTCCACTTAAATATCCCCCCCTCTCTTTGGGCGAGGTGTGGTCTCCGCGGTGTCTTCCCCTTGGGAGGGACACCGCCCGACTAGACCTGGCGGCCCAGTCGGATAATCCCCCTTCTTTTTTAGGGAGTGGAAAAAGAGAAGGGGAAAAGAGGCCACGACTGGGTTAGCCTGTCTCTATCTTTTGGGTAGTCGACTTGTCCCCAAAGGGCCGTTCGACACCCAGAACTATGTTGGGGGAGGTTACGTGTCTACCTGGTGTGCTGGCTATGAGGCACACAGTGGTCTGCCCACCACACACCGCCAGTTCACATAACACAGTTCAGCCAGTTGTGGCGTTTCGTATAGGGAACCCTAGTGTCACTACATCGACACAACGTCGAGTGAGTGACAGATAGGGAACGTAATGGTTACTTGTGTAACCTCCGTTCCCTGATGGAGGGAACGAGACGTTGTGTCCCTCCTGCCACAACACTGAACTACCCGCTGAAATGGCCGGACCTTGTCTCGGCTCCTCAGCATAAAACCTGAATGAGTGGTTGCATACCAGCTCCTTTTATACCCGTATGTCCGGGGGAGTGGCATGCAAATACCACTCACCAATTTTCATTGGCCTTTTATCAAAGACCAGAGGTATCTCGGGCTCCCAAGAGTGACCCCTAGTGTCACTACATCGACACATCATCTCGTTCCCTCCATCAGGTAACGGAGGTTACACAAGTAACCATGACGTTTTTGAGCTAGTTTTTTAAACTAGCCCATTGCAATAGCCATAATATGGGTGAGAGACTAAGTACAGTAAAATGAAACGTCAGGCCTCAGGGCCGTATAAGGCCTGCAAGACCATTTTACCTGGCCCGCAAGGCCTATTGAGAAATAATTTGAAAAGCAATAAAATGGCCTTGATTCAATTAACTGTAAAAAATAAAAATAAAAATACAATTAAAATAATTATTAGAAATCATTTTATATGATATCAACGCAAAATATTGTATAATAGACAGACATTTCATTGTTTTTTTTTTTTCTTGGTGTGTGAGCATGTAATGGAATGTGTACATTAATTTCAACCCACAATCAAAAATTGCAAGCAATTGTATGGCCCGTGTATAACTGAGTAAATACTCGAATGGCCCTTAATGGGAAAAAGGTTCCCCACCCCTGTTTTAATTAATATGTTCTCTAACTAGCAATGACACAAAAACTTTCTCAGATTGTTTTTTGCCTTTGCACTTTACACAAAGCCTCCATTTCTTGTTTCTGGGTAACTCCAGATATTGGGCTTATTGCAATAGTTTACTGGGCTTTCTGCAGCATCACAGAAAAGTTGCATGAATTTGATGTCTAAAAGGAACATTTCTTTTTTTTTTTTTTTTTGTGCTACTAAGTGGGACAAAGCTACGGCAGACTGGCTCCTTTATCACACTCTCATGAACATCTGCCATATGGCTACATCGAAAAATGTATCTCTGTGTTAGAACGAACCTTCAGCTTCTCTTTTCTGTGGAAACAGCAGCTACCACCTGGACTGAAACCCACTAATATGCAAATGCATGACTCACTGGAAAAGCTCAAATCCCTGTTATTCTATCAGCTGGCATTGTGTCAATGCACAAATAAGGCATTTAGCAAGCAATTAAAGCAATAGTAATATGACATCATTAACAGAGGTGTTCATTTACACATTCTAGGTGCTAATGTGAGTTTTTGGCATTGCTGTTCACATTATCATTATTTTTCTTTATTTAATTTTTCTGTTAGCTGCATGATGCAGCTACCAATATTATAAATATATAACAGTTTGATAAAAATGTGAAGTTGACATGAAATACTTTTGGTAAGTTGACATTTCCTGCATTGTGACATGCTATGGGGATCCCCTTCGAGCTTTTTGCCATCTGGCAGGTGCAAGGGAGTGGAGGGTAAGGAATGGCATCATTTCAGCCAAAATAGGGAACAGTTAAGATAATACAGGACAGTTGGCGAAAGCTAAAGGAGCTAACATTTCTTTGTCTATTCCACATTAAAATGCAATGTACAAGAATATGACTCTGTACATTACAAATCTTAATGGCTTCACAAAGGAAGCATCATAATGAAGTATGTAAATACATTAGTAAAGTATTACAGTATATGCATGATATTATAGTGCAGGCAACCACTCAATTTTATAAAATTATTTAACAGGGGGGTACCTGCTCTCTCCTGTTTCTCTCTCAACCACGGGGTCCTTGGCCTGAAAAAGGTTGAAATCCCCTGTTCTAGGTTTTAGATAATGCAAATATCCTGTTGGACTTTCTCTAAGCATTGGTTTCACCTGGACATGGCAGCATCAAGACAATTTCCAAAAAAAAAAAAAGAACTTGGAGTAACAGAAGCTGCAAGTCTCACTGCTCACTGTCACTGCAGTGCAAACAATTGGATTATTTGCTTGTTGCTGGTTTAAGAGAGCAGGATTAATGAAGCCATCACATTGAGTAAGCCTGAAGTACTGTTACAGCCTGCCACATAGACTAATGCACCTCACTGACATGAGGGTGACTGGGTTCTTATGATTCAGCCAGCTCATCACAATGCAACAGTGCACATCACTTTTACCACGATGCTGCTCTCTGCTTCACGTTCATTAGCAGAGAGCAAATTTAATCAAGGCAATCTGTAATAACATTCTCATGAAGAGTCAGAAGATCCAGACCCCAGGGAGTGACAGAATATCATTGTTGTTCGAGACAGAGATTGCACAGAGAGACTTCAACTTATGGTCACAGGAGACAAGAGATCCTTAAAAACCCTTGATTCAGCATACTCTTAAAGTAATGGTTTACTGGTTTTGCTCGACCCAGATTTTACATTGGACATTAAGTGGTGACCTATCACAGTACAAAAATTGTTTCTCGTACAAAATGCATGTTGATGTCCATCAAACCAAACACTGAAATGTATTGAATTTATAATGAACTGCATACACCCAAAAGTATGCAGAATGATCAACACTGACATAGGCTAAAAAAGGAAAAAAATGTATTGGTTTCTCCCAAGGTTTCTTCCATGTTTATATAACATCTTATGGAGTTTTTGCTTGCCACTTTTTAAATTTCTGTAAAGCTCCCTCGGAACAATATTTATTTATATACTTAACTGATCTGAATTAAAACATTAACCCACTAATCCCCCCACACCACCGTGTGTTCATCGACTGGTCTCCTGACTCTAGTAAATTCTAAGAAATAAGTAAAGACAACAGGCCTGCCATCTCGTCTTCATTTCCTGTGTTCTCCATGTACTACCAATCAGCATCCTTAATCCCTTACTTCTGCTAAAGCTCTAACCTCTTCTTTTATCTGTCTCTAAGGTGGTGGAATTAGCTGACTGCCAGATGCCTTCTTTGTTTTTGTCTCATGTTCCATTAAACATCACAATCTTGACATAATTTTGGAAGCTTTCTCAAATATATCTAGGTATTTCCAACATTGCACTCACTACTACAATGCAGTTTCTTACAACATTTCATAACATTTTCTCATACATTTCTCCAAGTAATTGCTGTGTTTTGGATGTTGACACCTGTACGTAATGCTGGTCTGCTGGTGTCTCATGAACTTTACCAGAAAGACCATGCTGGTAGACCATCAGAGCTAGGAGAGACCAGCATTAAAATTCATGCTGATCTAAGCTGGCTTTTAGAGCAGAGAGTATGATAAACTACCAGATTCCACAAGCTAAGTGGTTTTTAATGATCATAGACCTGGATAAGCAAAAGGTTTGTAGAACGCAGTTTCAAGAGACGAGACATTTATCATTTTCACATGGCTGAATTCCCCCAACAACCTACAAACAGATCAAGTGGATCTCAGCACAGCACCAAAGCAGCTGTGCTGCAAGAAAACCTGCTGATCACATCCAGACCATCATCACTTCTCTAAGCCACCACAACATGCTGCTGTTAAACATTTTCATCTGCAGGAAATGTAAGCGCAGCGTAGTTCTAGCGGGAAGACTAGCAGCTGTACATCATCGCTCCATTAGCTAGGTAACTCCTAGCCAATCACATGTAAGCCATTGCTTTATAAGTCTGCTCACAATCTATCACATTGCGTTTCAGTGTGCTAACACGGCAACCTCCACCACCCCACCACCACCAGTTGAGTTGTGTCCTGCACAGGGGTAGGCTCCTCGCCCCTGCCTCCTATCTCCAGCAGGATATGACGGTTCTGAGTACAACTTCTTCAGAATGCCAGACGGGGCTTACGCCAAAGAGAGACATTACATTTCTGTTTTATATTCATCAAATAAATGTAATCTTAAATTTCAGTCTTCCTGATAGAACAATAAGGAGAAAGAGTCCCTGGAGCAAAGACAAATTCAAACTATCAATCACTGGTGAACTAGAATCTCATGCTGTTAAGTGCAGAGAATAGAGGTCACAGAGCTTGATTGACAGGCAAAGTCACCCTAATATTGTAAAGTGACACAAAAAAGTTTTTCTACAATTAGTGTGACTTTAAAGATCTCAGCATGCATCACATTCATAAATGCATGCTTTTTTGCAAGTTTGCCTAAGTTTTATTTTTTAATTCAATAAAGTTCAGTGGTGCCATGGTGTGGTAACCAAAAAAAAAAAAAAAAAAAAAACATTTAAAACTGGTCTTTTCTCAAAAGAAGCTCACAATTTTGATGGCTGAATCATGTATACAACCTATGATGAGTTCTGTGACATCACTTATGGCAAAGCATTCATATTAATGCAGCATAATTCAGAGAATAAGGGAATTTTACTCACAAAAGATTCACATTCTTCACTTTTCCAATAGAGAGTTGAAATTGTTAAGGGCAATGCTGAAGCTATCAGCTACATACCCTTAGGACATGTGCTGCTCTACACCTATATACATAATGTGTGGATTCACATCATTTAGAATGATCGAGACCAGGCCAATGCGAAAGTCACATGTGACGTGTGCGAGAGCCCTGAGCTATCCAGGAATAGTGATGCATCTGGAGTTGCAGACCCTCAAGTCAACCACTGGCTTCACTAAAGTGTCAGTCGTCCTCTCTGCCAAACCTACATCTGTTAAGAGAGGACATACAGCAGCAATTAAACAAGTCTTGTGTGGTGCCCCTCTACTGTGTCCTTGAGCTGAGATGCTGCCAGATGTGTATAGTAGCAAAGTATAAATACTTAGTTACTGTACTTAAGTACAGTTATATATATATATATATATATATATATATATATATATATATATATATATATATATATATATATTTGTACTTTACTTGAGTATAAATATTTCTTTGGACTTTTACTTTCATTTCACTACATTTTGAAGAGAAAATTTATACTTTTAAGATGATAAAATTCTCCAGACACTTTCGTTACTTTTGCGACTGAGCACCACAAACAAATAACAGCTGTACGTGCAGAAATGCATGCAGATCGGCGATAGTGATGTGTGATTCATTGAAAGAATAATTTGAGTCAAATCTTTTAAATTGTATTCCTTTGAACTTAAAAAAGAGATTCAAAAAGCAGTCTGAATGATTCGTATTGCAAATCATGAATCTGAATCAAAATCATAAGCGAAGCACGCGCCAGATTATGTGTTCCGTCGTCTGTCTCCACTGGGGAAGACAAGAAACTGCTCATGTGAGTTAATTATTATTATTATTATATTTTTTTTTAAAATAATTAATTTGATACGTTTAAACTTAAACATTATGAAAGCTGTTAAATAATGAAGTTATGTGCGATCATTGTCCCGCTTTCCAGGAGACCTGTTCATATAAAAGTCAATCACATGTGTTTACATTTTACATTTAACCAAGGTGCGATGTGTATGTATAATTACCAGCGCTCATGAAAATGTCCAACAGTATTTATTTTGATATTTTATGAAGATGTGAATGGTCTTTGCCTAAGCAAAACTAGTTTTCTGGTGGTTGCTAAAGTGTTATATTTACTGTGTAGCATATTTATGCAACTGTATGTGGTAACTATGGTTTTCTGGATGGTTGTTAGGGCATGCTATGCAGTTGTCAAGGTGATCTCTGCTGTATATTTTTGGCACATTGCTACAGTATGTTGTTGCCAGGTTTTTACTATGCTGTTGCTTTCTAGCTGTTTTCTGTGTTTTTTGCATATTGCTCTGCAGTTGACAGGGTGTTTAAGGTGGTTGCCAGTTTATTGCTATGCTGTTGTTAAGCTGTTTTTACTGTGTTTCAGTACATTGCTATGCAGTTGCCAGGGTGTTCTGGGTGGTTGCTGGGTGGTTGCTTATTGGCCCAAATGAAAAGAGCCCACCCCCATAAGTCTCTGTTCTGGTCACTAATATGACTCAACCCCCTCCTTCAATGTTCCAATTTTTATGGACTGTGGTTTTCATTTACACTCATCCCATAAATATGATAATTCTGATGTGACTTGAATGTGCCATTAAAGGGATAGTTCATTTAAAAATGAAAATTCTCTCCGAATTTTCTCACCCTCATTCAATCCTAGATGTGTGATTCTTCTTTTTTTTTTTTTTTTTTTTTGCAGAACACAAACAAAAAAAGATTTTTAGAAGAATATTGCTGTTATGTAGGTTAATTCAATGTAAGTGAATGGTGGCCAGACCTTTGAAGCTCCAAAAAGTACATAAATGCAGCATAAGTGTAATCCATAACACTCCAGTGGTTTCACCAATGTCTTCTGAACAGATCAAATTGGTTTTTGGGTGAGAATAGACCAAAATATAACTCCTTTTTCGACTATAAATCTTGTCATTAGTAGTCTCCTCAGTGATCAGGATTTCAAGCTCGATTACACTTCCTATAGCGCCACCTAGGGCTCTGCGCATGCATCAAGCACTAGAAGGTGAAATCAAGCTTGAAATTATGACCGTGCCAAGAGATTGCAATGGCAAGATATACAGTGAAAATTAGTTATAATTTGGTTTGTTCTCACCCAAAACCAACTGAATCACTTCAGAGGACATGGATTTAACCACTGTAGTAGTATGGATAACTTTATGCACCCTTAATGTGCTTCTTGTAGCTTGAAATGTCTGGCCACCATTCACTTGCATTGAATTGACCTATAGAGCTGAAATATTCTTCTAAAAATCTTTGTATGTGTTCTGCAGATGAAAGAAAGTCATACACATCTGGGATGGCATAAGGATGAGTAAATGATGAGCACCACCAATCAAATAAGTTGCTATGGGTTTAATGAACTGTTCCATTTATGCAATTTACTTGTACTTTTGATACTTAAGTACATTTAATATCAGTTACTTTAATACTTTTACTTAAGTCATTTTCTCATGAGCTATTTTAACCTTTACTTGAGCCAATTTCCATGAAGGTACCTTTACTTTTACTCAGTGGATACTTTATACAACACTGAATGCTGTTTATTTCACCTGAATAACTGCAATTACTTGCAGCTGTGTACACAGTAATCTGGATTATTATTATTCTGCCAAATGAGACAAGAAACACATTCAATAAAGCGCAACAGTATGGTTTCTGAATTAAAAATCCCATCCATTTTCTCCATGGAGAAATTAATTTTTTACAATAATATATAAGCCTTTCAAGACAGACATACAATGAGCTCTGAGACTGTTAAGTGATGGTATATACTTCTGTAGAAGACACAAGTCAGTGTTATTTCAATTTAATTTTTAAAAATCAGTGTTTAATGGCTGAATTCCAAATTAAAGGGTTCGTTCACCTAAAAATGAAAATTCAGTCACTGTTTACTCACCCCTGTGTTGTTATCACCCAATACGACTTGACTTGACTTTTACTTAACACAAAGGGAGAAATTGTGAAAAAATGTTGTGCTCAGTGATGCATCATACAATGGCAGTTTATGGTGACCACCTCTTCAAGCTTCAACAGGACATATAAAAGTATAATAAAGTACAAAAGTATAATTCAGAAGTCTAATAAATTATTCCATGAGACTCATGATTGTTATCTAAACATCTGATAAGTTTTGGTGCAAAACAAACTGAAATCGAATGAATTATTTAGTGAAACTGCTGACCGACCATTGCTTTCCTCTGCTTGTTCATGAGACTGCACGAGACCAGTAGTTCACGCAGCCCGCTGGCGAAATGGGGCATTCAAGCGAAAACGCATTTTGTTTATCTAAAAACAGGTCTGCCACAGCGATACTAAAAACTAAAAACAGCACAGCTGCACACAAACCAGAGAACCGAATGAACAAATTATGTCTGAAGAGTTTCCAGTCCAAGAATAGATGCATTGATATGCCCAGCCATATATTTTTTTAACCAGATTATTCAATCAAACATAGAGATGTGTTGTGAATGTCTGTCACCTGTTCTCCGTCTGAAGAGAGCGATACCTCAGGGAAACATTTGGTAGGTGCGACATTCTCAGCTAAAATCAAGTAGTTTGTAACCATCATGATATGTTGGCTTCAATATACTGTTATGAGAAAGTTTTTGGACTGGTGGCAATTAACAGCACTACGCCAAAAAAATAGAAACCAAGCGAATGACAGAATACCGTCGCTCACCATTGCTAGTTAGGGTAGGACACGGTGTGGCTGTGGCTGCCTTCAGCCTCCTCTGTCTATGGCTGCATCCAAAAACTAGAAAATGCTGCCTTTGGAGGCTGTATACAGAGGTAGGATGAAAATAAGGTGCTCTTCAAATTATCCTGAGACCAGTTTGCTTAGAAGATACATTCATTCATTCATGTCAGTTAAGCCATTAACTGATTACATTTCTCTCTCAGTTTGATTGAGTACTTTGGCTAAAAAAAAAATAAGGCCGGGCATAGAAATGCATCTATTCTTCGACTAAACTTCGACTACAAACTCTTCAGACATAGTTTTGTAAGTTTGGTGTGTGTGCGTAGCTGTGTTATGTTCTTTAGTATCGCTGTGGCAGACCTGTTTTTAGATAAACAAAATGCGTTTTTCGCTTGAATGCCCCATTTCGCCAGCGGGCTGCGTGAATTACTGGTCTCGTGCAGTCACATGAACGTGCAGAGGAGAGCAACGGTTTCACAAAATAATGCATTAGACTGAATATTTATTTTTGAGTGAACTAACCCTTTAAGAACTAAACTACCCATAATCCTGAAGAGAGATCCACCAGTCAGAGACATGGAAATAAGAACCTCACCAAAAGAGCTCATTATCAAGTGCCCAGTCCCATAAAGCATGGCGAATGACATAATAGAGTCTGTTTATATACACTCATAAACGTATATATTTGTATATATCTGAATATTTTGCAAAAAACCTAAAATATTGTTATAAACAATGACTATAAATCAATATTTCTAAATTGTACTGTCTTTTATTCAGTTAGTCATAAAAAACTGAACGTTAAGTGCACAGTCTTGTACCTTTATCCTTTTTCCAATTTTCATATACTTTTTGCTTCAAATCAAATTTTGCAATGTTGTGATTCATCTCAGAGCTGAATGTTTTGGTAAGCCTGATCTCATGAAAATTAAAAGACTGTGGCGGCACTTTTGCAAATCATTTTACGTGGCTTCTTAGACATATCACAGCAGTTCTGAGGAAAAATGTTCACTGAGTGGCACTAAAAGGGAGTTACATTTTCTTCCAAACAGATGAGGTTTTTAAAGTTAATCCTTGATCGAGTTTTATATCAACAAAACCTACCTTCCTTCCTGAAACCTTAAACCTGAAACCTAAACCTAATTGATAGTGTCCAGAACAGTGAATGTGAGATGAAAAACACAATTGCTGATGCAACCATTTTGTGGTGCTCCTCTGATACTTTCAGCTCAAGTGTCGACTTGCGTGCTCTTCAGTAATCGCACCATTCCTTTGCATCGCAAGTGGAACACGCTGTCAGATGAGCTTCAGTGCAATTTGATCACACTCGAACAAGTTTGTAAATGTAATTGGTTATACAATGCATACGTTAAAATGTATGACCTTAATGCCAAAGTATACTTTGTTTTCTGCGTTGCTGATCGTTCAGCGCACAGTAATGCATGATGAAAATTTCGTCATCAGCACAGTTCCACGTGCAGTCCAGATTTTCTTGACACCCAGACAGTCTTCGTCTGTGCACTTCGTCAGCACATGTGCCTGCTGTTGACTGCACTAAAAGAATATCACCAAGCAGTTGTAGTGCACATGCGTCAAATGCATTCGTATTCATTTACGGTCAAAAGAGTATACTTTTAAAGGAAACGCGGTCGACCAGACGCGATCCCATCCGGAAAGCAGAAAAACAAAGTATACCCAGGACTTCAGTGTTCTGAAGATCTCATTGTGTAAGGAACAGGGTGAAAAGTAAACCTTTATGGTCTGATAATCTGACCTTTTACTCATGATTTGTGTGAAAGTGAATAACATTTCTAGTGTTAATTTCACCATAAAACTGCCGTAACAATGAGCTACGTGAATATAATTTTGCAAAAATGTACTGTAAGTATAATAATGTGTTTTGGTTCATGGCATATAGCACTTTACTGAGGACATTTTGAAATCCTTATAAAAAAAATAAATAAAAAAAAAATACATCCGAGGGCACTGAATAGTGCATAGTTGTGCTCTATTGTAACACGAAAAGGTTATAGTATGTTTCCAATCTCCAAAATTAATGGGGACTGCAAGTGGACAGCTGCTGGTGAGTAGCACAATATAACACTTATAAGGCAACAAATAATGTATAATGTGCAGCACAGAATACATGGTGACATACTTCTTGTTGATTGCACTGGTTAGATTGCTCATGACAAAAAGCTCTCCGACAACACAGTTTTACAGTTTTCTGGTTGCTTGGAAACAACAGGGACAGTTGTTGATGGGACAGGCCATCTGCGGTGTGACACACCAACAGAGAAATTATGTATAAAGGAGCAGAGAGTGGAATCACAGACTGACACTTTATAAAGTCCTAGATCAGCATCTGAGATCCAGCCCACCTAGACTACTAGTCGCAGTTACCTAATTATAAAGAAAGAGACAGAGAGAATGGGAAATGGCAATGCTGTTGATTATGTCTTTGCACAAAATCACTTAATTGCATTAGCAAATATAATTTACATTTAATGTTTCCCTGTATGACAGTCACTATATGAACAAAAAGCTAAAAGCAGATGATGTGAGCCAAAACAGCACTACAAGCACTATAAATATATATATATATATATAAAATGCCTTTCAGGAAATCCATGAAAATCTTAAAGGCAGGCATCTGTGCTTTCATTACTATACGCTAATTAAAATATATGTTCACTTGCAATCCATTTAAAAACCACTTGCCTGATCTCGCTCTAATGTAATTATAGTTGTAATATCCAAAAACATTCTGACTCAACCTTATTTTATTAATAAACACAATTAATCCTCTAGTTCAGTACTCAATTGTGCACACTAGTGAAAATACCAAATAGTCATTGTGTTTATAAACCTATTTGTATTAGTTTGTTATAGTATTTGTAGCCAAGTGGAGACATTTCATGTAATTTAACTGTAGTCTTAAATTGGACGTGGCCCCTTTAATAACTGGAGTTTTGCGACACCAGTTTTCCGGCACTCTCTTGTGTTACACACATGTGTGCTTGTTAGAGATGTGAAAACAAACGTTGTACAATTAAACTCTCAGTTTTGTTCATCGGTTGAGAAGTTTTTGGGTAAATATAAAATTTTACACAAAATGCTAATAAATTGCATTAAATATGTGTTCAGAAGAGTCGTATGTTAAAGTTGAGTGTTTGTTATGGATCATTTTTGAAGGATGCATATGGATAGCATGTGTGGAGTTTGACCATGTTTTCTGCACACATGCAAGAACTGGGTATGTAAATTTAGTATTAATCATATCTTATTTAATGATTTATAGCCCAGAGTGTTTTCCAATTAAGTGAATATGTTTAATGAGAATTTTTGATTTAAATTGCAATACATGTCCTCATAGCCTGGTTAAAAATGCATAAAATACTGTGAGTGTTTAAGCATGTGTTAAGTGTATAAAATACTGTGTGTTTAAGCATGTGTTCCCTATCTGTCACTCATTCGACATTGTGTCGATGTAGTGACACTAGAGGTCGAACTTGGGAGCCCCAAACGCCTCTGATTTTTGAGAAAAGGCCAATGAGAATTGGCGAGTGGAATTTGCATGCCACTCCCCCGGACATACGGGTATAAAAGGAGACGGCTTGCAGCCACTCATTCAGATTTGTTCTTCAGAGCCGAGCGGTGTAGAGAAATTCACTAGCGTTCCATTCACCTCTGAAAGCTAAAGTGTAAAAACGGCTGTTGGATATACGGCGCATTACAGCGAGTTCTCCCTTTCTCGCACAGATAAGTGCAGAGAACACCCCTGGGCACTTCAGCAGCCACACTTGAGAGAAATAAAAGAGGATATTTTCTCTAAAAGAGTAAGCACTGACGGAGAGCACCTTTTTAAAAGGTGCCTTTCCGTCTACGTGCACTTCCTGGTTGCGGTCGGTGTCTTTTATCCTTTGACAGCCATGATCACTATCTCACGTGTATCGGCCGTAGTCACACTGAGACAGCGTTCGTGGGTGGCTCATGTTCTCACTGCGAGAACGTGACCATGGCAATGTTGCGATCGTGGCTTTCTTTCTTTCATAGAGAGAAAGCCACTCCAGTCACTCCCTGTCCTGGTCCTTCTGCTTACACGCACAAGGCCACGGCAGTTAGCGCTGGGGGTGATTTGGCGGCTTTAATGGGAGCATTTCCACCGGGTGAATCCCTATGGACATGGATGAGTCAGGCGGGCTTAATGTCTCATTCGGGGCTCGCGATGAGGATGAGGTATCGATCACAGCACCAGAGAGCGTGCCCATTCAGAGGCCAACGCGGCGCTGATGGCCATGCTTGCCCGGGCCGCTGCAGGTGTCAGGCTGGAATGGAACCCTCCACCCCGCCCTGAGCATTCGTGGCTGGACGATTGGTTCCTGGGCTCAGAACGCCGCACACAGCTCCGCTCTGCCCCAGTTCCTTTCTTCCCAGAGGTGCATGAGGAGCACAAAGTCATGGGGCCAACTTTTACTGCCTGGTCCCGTTTCTTGAGTTCTTCCGCTCTCAGTACCCTTGATGGCGAGGCGGCCAGGGGGTATACGGAGGTTCCCGTATTAAAGACTGAGTGTTTAAGCATGTGTTAAATGTATAAAATGCTGTGAATGATATGAGCATGTAATAAGGTGATGTATGCTGAAGCAGATGGGTATGCTAATGCTCTGATTGTATTTTCTTTTGACATTAGCCTCTACCGTATTTATTTCATTTCTGTATTTTAATTTTGTATCTCATTTTTGTATTTCATTTTTGTAATTCTTTGACCGCTATTTTAAACAAATTTTTTTAAAGCAGCTGTCAGAATAAAACCCCAAAAGATATTTTCGTGGTGATTATTTTCACTACACTTTGTTAAACCACCTTGTTGGTACGGTTAATCACCATGTTGAATTAAAATACATCTCCGCAATGTCAGGTTTAAATGGCAAGATTACTTTGGTAATGACACCACAGTGGTGTCTCTGTAATAGATTATCACTGTTCGATCTCATAAAAGACAAATTCAAGAGTTAATTTTTAATTCAGTCCTATTAATTCGTCAAATCCTCTACTATTTCAGCTAAACCTAATATCATCCCTTTGGGTACAAGGTTTGCCACAATAAAATACAGTTCATTCGAAGTTATTTGACAAACATAATAGCTATGATGACAAAGGCAATCTGGATTATAATGAAGTGGTTTCAAAGTCACAGCTATATAACGACACATTGGAGCAAACAAGCTGCAAATAGCCAACCGCGTGTTGCCTCATTAAAAATGTCCTTTGATCTGCCTCACTTTTCTGCACTTTTTCATATTGCCCTGGATTTCTTCAGAAATCTTAGCTTTATGCAACAGAGTAGGAAATGTGGCTGAAATTACCCCACTTTGATACAAGAGAAGAAAATATATAAATAGGAGAGAGATGGAGAGATAAAGAGGGAGAACAGAAAGATATAATCAAATTTGTTTCCACTTTGGCTGTCTCCACAGAAATACATTTGTCTGCCTAAGGGGCCATGCCAAAGTGTTTTAGCTGCTTGCCCGCCCCACAAACCTATACTGCCTAATATTGGATTAAGAGTCTAGACTGAAAAAAAAAAAAAAAAAAGATAGACATTTCAACACCTTTAAGAGACATCACAATGCCTTCATCTCTTACTTGTGTCAATCAATACTGCAAGAGCAAAAGTATTAGATGAACATCTGCTCCTTTAAACCACTTTTCCAGTATCCATTAGGCATACAGAGATATAAACGATACTGTGTCTCACATTGCAGGCAAAATTCTACAAGCAGACAAAGTTTTTTATTCTGTGTTTTGTCTAACACGTCCACATCATTCCTGCTGGCAGTATTCCTCAGCTTCAGTAGTTATTTATTTTATTATCATATGAATGCCCCGCAGCTTGCGTGCATTAATAATTAAATCATCAAATTACATCTATACAGTGTAAACAACAGCATTTGATATCATCAACGCTGTAATTTCACATAACAGGCCTATAATCTTCTGCACCCTGAGTGCTTGGCTGTCTAATGTCCTTCACACTGTTCATCTGTCAACACTCTATTCAAAAAGTTGTGTCTGACACAACACAGAGAGAGAAGAACTACCACAGCTCCATTTAAATATTGACCATTTACAGGCTCTTAAAGGAATATTCCGGGTTCAATACAAGTTAAGCTTAGTCGACAGCATTTGAGGCATAATATTGATTACCACAAAATTAATTTTGACTTGCCCCACCTTTTGTTTAAAAAAAGCACACACAAAAAAAAAACAACAAAAAAAAAACAGTGAGGCACTTACAATGGAAGTGAATGTGGCCAATTTCTGAATGTTAAAATACTCACTTTTTCAAAAGTATAGCCACAAGACTGAAATTTAAATGACCATGGCAACATTTTTGAAAAAACAAAATTATGTGCCTTATTACACGTTACTTCAGTTTCCCAGTGAAATGTCCAGTGGGGGGTGCCAAAAGCGAGTGACATTATGTTATAATTAGACAAGGTTTGTAAGGTTGTAAGGTTTTAGGAGGGTGTAATACAAGCATTAAAATGTATAGTTTTTCAAATGATGATTCAAATGAAAGTGTTTCGATATCACAACATAGCAATGTGTGGGTAATAGTGTGAAAAATATGTGCCTATAAAGTCATTGTACTCATGATTTGTGTGACAGTGAATAAAATGCACACTTGTTGTAGTGCCTCTAGTGTTAATTTCACCAGGAAACTGCAGCAAAATGTGGAACGGGGCATGTAAAAGTCAGTTTGCAAAAATGTAGTTATAGTAAAGTTCATTCTATGAGACTTGGCTGCATATACTAGTCTTATTGCAAACCGTACTTCAGTGCATGCTATTCCAAAGAAAACATGTTTGTCTTCATAATTTTTGTCAGAATGTATTAATTTATTTTGCAACTGAAACAACTTAACTTTCCATCAGACATTATGAATTCCTTTTATTTTTTAACACATACCCTCTACAAATCATTCAAATAATGAGCTCAACAAGCCACATGATAAGATGCGCAGATTGATGGTCTCAGACGAATAAAGAAAAATAAAATAAAAATTACTGGTGGTGCATTGATCTCAATCAGCTCCCTAACTCCCTATGTTGTGAATCAGTATCTGTTTCCCTTTTATGGTCATTATTACAAACAATATCCCATTTAAAGAGAAAATAAGGCTTTGACTTCATAGTTTTACACTTGTGCTCATCTTCTAACAACTTGAAAGACTTTAGAAGACATGGCAATGTTTCCGGTAAAGGAACATAGTAAGGAATGATGCTCCCTGGTTTTTGCAGGTTTCAGTGCATTGAAACAATTTTGCGATTGATACAGTGCATCCGGAAAGTATTCACACCGCTTCACTTTTTCCACATTTTGTTATGTTACAGCCTTATTCCAAAATTGATTAAATTCATTATTTTCCTCAAAATCCTACAAACAATACCCCATAATGTCAACGTGAAAGAAGTTTGTTTGAAATCTTTGCAAATTTATTAAAAATAAAAAACTGGGAAAAAAATCCCATGTACATAAGTATTCACAGCCTTTGCCATGACACTCAAAATTGAGCTCAGGTGCATCCTATTTCCACTGATCATCCTTGAGATGTTTCTACAACTTGATTGGAGTCCACCTGTGGTAAATTCAGTTGATTGGACATGATTTGGAAAGGCACACACCTGTCTATATAAGGTCCCACAGTTAACAGTGCATGTCAGAGCACAAACCAAGCCATGAAGTCCAAGGAATTGTCTGTAGACCTCCGAGACAGGATTGTATTGAGGCACAGATCTGGGGCAGGGTACAGAAAAATTTCTGCAGCATTGAAGGTCCCAATGAGCACAGTGGCCTCCATCATCTGTAAATGGAAGAAGTTTGGAACCACCAGGACTCTTCCTAGAGCTGGCCGCCTGGCCAGACTGAGAGATTGGGGGAGAAGGGCCTTAGTCAGGGAGGTGACCAAGAACCCAATGGTCACTCTGACAGAGCTCCAGCGTTTCTCTGTGGAGAGAGGAGAACCTTCCAGAAGAACAACCATCTCTGCAGCACTCCACCAATCAGGTCTGTAAGGTAGAGTGGCCAGACGGAAGCCACTCCTCAGTAAAAGGCACATGACAGCCCGCCTGGAGTTTGCCAAAAGGCACCTGAAGGACTCTCAGACCATGAGAAACAAAGATTGAACCCTTTGGCCTGAATGGCAAGTGTCATGTCTGGAGGAAACCAGGCACCACTCATCACCTGGCCAATACCATCCCTACAGTGAAGCATGGTGGTGGCAGCATCATGCTGTGGGGATGTTTTTCAGCGGCAGGAACTGGGAGACTAGTCAGGATCGAGGGAAAGATGAATGCAGCAATGTACAGAGACATCCTTGATGAAAACCTGCTCCAGAGCGCTCTGGACCTCAGACTGTGGCGGAGGTTCATCTTCCAACAGGACAACGACCCTAAGCACACAGCCAAGATAACAAAGGAGTGGCTAAGGGACAACTCTGTGAATGTCCTTGAGTGGCCCAGCCAGAGCCCAGACTTGAACCCGACTGAACATATCTGGAGAGATCTGAAAATGGCTGTGCACCAACGCTCCCCATCCAACCTGATGGAGCTTGAGAGGTCCTGCAAAGAAGAATGGGAGAAACTGCCCAAAAATAGGTGTGCCAAGCTTGAAGCATCATACTCAAAAAGATTTGAGGCTGTACTTGGTGCCAAAGGTGCTTCAACAAAGTATTGAGGAAAGGCTGTGAATACTTCTGTACATGTGGGTTTTTTTTTTTTTTTTTTTTTTTTAATTTGCAAAGATTTCAAACAAACTTCTTTCACGTTGTCATTATGGGGTATTATTTGTAGAATTGAGGAAAATAACGAATTTAATCCATTTTGGAATAAGGCTGTGATGCACTGTGAATACTCTCCGGATGCACTGTATGCCCTGAATACCTAACTAGGGAGCTGACTGAGATGCACACAGAATTTCCTGTTGAATATCCCCTGGAAATATGTCAGATTATGAAAGTAAAATTGATTGTGAGTGGTCTTTCATGGTGACTTTCAGAAAAACTACCTGCACCTTGTGTACTCAAAGCAAGAACTAAATCTATGTTCTCCACCTCCACCAACCCCTCATTATAAAATAAAAGTTCTGGCTCCATTAGCTTACACCCTGCAGTAATGTTCTCTGCAAAAGGCAAAAAGCCATGCAAATACAAGCTATGCTCTTTAAATAAAAAATAAAAAAAAACTTTCTCCATAAGGGTGAGAAACTGGATTACAAACAACTTTTACTTTGTAAATATTTAAACAGACTCTCTCAGTAACATGGTCAGCCCACTGCATCCTGAGCTCAGAATCTGATTGGCCCAGAGCTATGTTTCTGCTGTAAGTTCTCCCACTACCACTAGTGCAGTGGATGGGAATCACATCGACATGCAATTAGCACGATTCCTGGTTGTCATGGAGATTTGTGACTGTGCATCTGCTTGAATGAGAAATTCCGTTTCCACAGTCCGTTAAAACACCCACGTATCTTTTGAGCTGTTTGAAAGCTCCTCTGCGTATTTTATCACCCTGACAGATAGTCAAAGTCTGTGTCTTCAGGAAATAGTCTAACTCCTGCATTTCTCACAACTGTAGAACCTTTTTTTTGTTTTGTCATTCAGTCATATTGTATGTACCTCAGTCTCCAAGGGAAAATAGGATAACCGTTTACAGCGGTTCCGACTGTATTAATCATGAAGCATAACTTGGGGTTTCTCTTCCAGTTGATGCACACATAAGCTGATTGCCCAGGAGAAACATTTGGCAGGTGCTGTCATTTTACAGCACTCTTCCATACTCTCAAAAAGTTCTCCCCTCAAAATGGTTTCCAGATCTATGACTGTACTCTTGCAGATAATAAAACTCTGGAGCTCTGGAGTCTGCCAAAACATTCTCCTTCATTTCCCCTTTGCTTTAAAGCTTTAAGAATGTAATTTGCGATGATTTGCTTCCCTTAATGTACTGCCCCAGCCTCTGACTTAGCAATGATACATCTCCTTCTAGAGACCTAGATACCTAATACTTAATAAGCCAACAAACCCCCTCACTTGATCCTCAGGGAGCACACACACATTCACATGCGCGTACAGCAGAAAATATGAAGCTAAAGAGGTAAAATAAAGTAATTAGCCATTAGAAATAGAGCCTTACTATGATTTCACCACAGGTATGGGGTGTTCTTAGACATTAATATTAATCAGTGTTAGTAAATATTATTTAATGTTAATTAGTGTTGATTAAAGGAATATTCCAGGTTTATATACAAGTTAATCTTTATCGACAGTATTTGTGGCATAATTTTGATTACCACAAAAATACATTGACTCGTCCCTTGTTTATTTAAAAAAAATGAAGAGCAAAAATCATGGTTACAGTAAGGCACTTACATTGGAAGTGAATGGGGACAGTCCATAAATGTGAAAACACACACTGTTTCAAAAGTAGAGCCACAACATGCAAACATACGTGTTAACATGATTTTAGTCTGACAACATCAGGGATTTACCAGTGTTACCCTGTTTCATGAGAAACAAAGATCTAATATTGTATACAACATTTATGGACTGGCCCCATTCACTTCCATTGTACAGTAAGTGCTGCGTTTTTTTTATTTTTATTTTTTTTAGTTAAAATTATTTTTAGTAGTAATCAACATTATGACACAAATGCTGCCAATTGAGCTTGTATTAAACCAGGAACAACCCTTTAATGTTATTTAAAATTAATAACTGGAATACACTATTCTTCCACCAAGTTCACTACAGAAGTTAATCTCGATTTTAAAAATATTGCAGTCCATTTTAATTAAATTTTTTACATATTAAATTATTAATCAACTAATTAATTAGTTAATTATTAAAGGATTATTTAATGATCTAATTATGTACTAAGTATTAATAACATTTAAAATTATTCATTTTGATGGAAATTTCCCATAGAACTGAAATGCTTAAATCTTAAAAGTAGACTGAAATATTTTTTGAGTGGGTGGTTTGCGGTTGCCATGCAAAACAGCAACTCAGCACATTAACATAGAATGTGCAGCCACAGGTGTGCATTTATAGTAATTTTACTATGGCTTTGAACCTGGTTCTGAGTCTGAACTGTCCATTTCATAATAGTGAACTGCTCAGAGTGTCTAAGAGCAGCTGTGTTACACAGCTGACATTCTCTCTACTGCTCTGCCTTGATGTCCCAGGCAGTATCTCACCATCTTCCTTTCACGCCTGTCGGGATAAATAGCTTTCTGCGGTCATTCCCAGCTGTAAGCCACACCAGAAGAAGAGAGGGCAGAGGAGCTGGCGTTGGCTTTTTAAAAAAAATACATCATCACCCGGAGTGCTACCCTTTCAGGCTCTGTGGACTGCTGAGGGAGACTGGTGCCCACAATGGTTGAGTTTCAAACAGAGCTGATAAAATGATACCCCCACTTGAGCACTCCTCTGAACTGGGAGAATCATCTTTTCCAAAAATGTATTTGTAGACAGTATAAAATTAAAGAAAATGAAAGATAATGATCTTAGAGGCTATTCACACAGGACACATTCTTGTGTGTAAAAGCAGCTAGACCTACAGTAGAACAACCAAATGCAACGCTAATGCCACAAGGTGCTGAAAAAAAATAAATAAAAGAAATGCATCACAGCACATGTTTACATGTTTTGTTTGCTCATCAATCATTAGTGGACAAGTTAATATAAATTAAATGAGTAACTGAGTCACTCAAATATCTGCATTTTATCACAGCATTTATATAAACATTGGACTACATTTTACCATAAAGCCCTCTGCTTTTACAAGTAAATATTTACATTAATGCAATTAACATTGAGTTTTCACAGACAAAATCCAAAGCACTAACATCTTCAATGGTGAACAGTAAAACAAAATGTTATGAATACAAACAATCAAGCTTCTCTAAATGGAAATTAATGTAGTGCAAGTCCTGTTCATAAACATGTCACGCAGTCATGCATACTACATGATGTTGACGTTCTTGAAGAATTCAAGACAAATATGATCCACTTCTGTTTTGTGTTCAAGCTTGGCTAAAGCATACCCCTATTATACCTGCAATGTTTGTTACCTCCAATTGTAAAACCAATCCGGGGGTGCAGGTCCGGCATGCATTTAACTCGGCCGGACCCTCCCCACTCTGCTCCTGGATTTGCTAGGATGCAAGTGTGTGCACACAAGGGAATAGAAGCTGGCTTCCCAAGAAGAAGCGTGCTCTGCATTTTTATGGCAGTGCAGATGAGGCTCTATCCAATTCAGGTGTGCCTCATCAACGCTGCCCCAATGAGGCTTATTAATTGTGTGCCTCTTCTCTTCTCCTGCCCAACTCCCGTGGTGGGCAAAGCTGAAGGAAGGCCCTAAGAGGTGTGGCAACGATGACGAGAAGGAGGGGCGGGTCGTTCCACCACAGTAGTTAAAAAGCATTTTTTTTCTTTGGTCACAAATTACAGGTGCATCTCAATAAATTAGAATGTCATGGAAAAGTTCATTTATTTCAGTAATTCAACTCAAATTGTGAAACTCATGTATTAAATAAATTCAATGCACACAGACTGAAGTAGTTTAAGTCTTTGGTTCTTTTAATTGTGATGATTTTGGCTCACTTTTAACAAAAACCCACCAATTCACTATCTCAAAAAATTAGAATATGGTGACATGCCAATCAGCTAATCAACTCAAAACACCTGCAAAGGTTTCCTGAGCCTTCAAAATGATCTCTCAGTTTGGTTCACTAGGCTACACAATCATGGGGAAGACTGCTGATCTGACAGTTGTCCAGAAGACAATCATTGACACCCTTCACAAGGAGGGTAAGCCACAAACATTCATTGCCAAAGAAGCTGGCTGTTCACAGAGTGCTGTATCCAAGCATGTTAACAGAAAGTTGAGTGGAAGGAAAAAGTGTGGAAGAAAAAGATGCACAACCAACCGAGAGAACCGCAGCCTTATGATTGTCAAGCAAAATCGATTCAAGAATTTGGGTGAATTTCACAAGAAATAGACATAGGTCAAGGCATCAAGAGCCACCACACACAGACATGTCAAGAAATTTGGCTACAGTTGTCGTATTCCTCTTGTTAAGCCACTCCTGAACCACAGACAACGTCAGAGGTGTCTTACCTGGGCTAAGGAGAAGAAGAACTGGACTGTTGCCCAGTGTTCCAAAGTCCTCTTTTCAGATGAGAGCAAGTTTTGTATTTCATTTGGAAACCAAGGTCCTAGAGTCTGGAGGAAGGGTGGAGAAGCTCATAGCCCAAGTTGCTTGAAGTCCAGTGTTAAGTTTCCACAGTCTGTGATGATTTGGGGTGCAATGTCATCTGCTGGTGTTGGTCCATTGTGTTTTTTGAAAACCAAAGTCACTGCACCCATTTACCAAGAAATTTTGGAGCACTTCATGCTTCCTTCTGCTGACCAGCTTTTTAAAGATGCTGATTTCATTTTCCAGCAGGATTTGGCACCTGCCCACACTGCCAAAAGCACCAAAAGTTGGTTAAATGACCATGGTGTTGGTGTGCTTGACTGGCCAGCAAACTCACCAGACCTGAACCCCATAGAGAATCTATGGGGTATTGTCAAGAGGAAAATGAGAAACAAGAGACCAAAAAATGCAGATGAGCTGAAGGCCACTGTCAAAGAAACCTGGGCTTCCATACCACCTCAGCAGTGCCACAAACTGATCACCTCCATGCCACGCCGAATTAAGGCAGTAATTAAAGCAAAAGGAGCCCCTACCAAGTATTGAGTACATATACAGTAAATGAACATACTTTCCAGAAGGCCAACAATTCACTAAAAATGTTTTTTTTATTGGTCTTATGATGTATTCTAATTTTTTGAGATAGTGAATTGGTGGGTTTTTGTTAAATGTGAGCCAAAATCATCACAATTAAAAGAACCAAAGACTTAAACTACTTCAGTCTGTGTGCATTGAATTTATTTAATACACGAGTTTCACAATTTGAGTTGAATTACTGAAATAAATGAACTTTTCCACGACATTCTAATTTATTGAGATGCACCTGTATATTGCTGAAGGCACAAAGTCAGCCACAACAACCACTGGTGCCCCCTCAAAAAAAAAAGAAAAAAAAAAGGAGGTGGTCATTAAAAGGGTTGGGCCCCACATGCTCAAATGAAACCTACACCACTGATCTCAGGTGGGTTTGGTTCTGTGGGTGGACTACCTACTGTCTCTTTTTATGTAAATTTATTGCAGCACCACGGCTCTGCTTTAACGAGCTTCTGAATGATGCAGGTTTCAGAGAGCCGTGAAACAAGGTTAATAAATAACTTATGGCCTTTATCAAATATTTGTGCTCACATAGCCTCCAGTACTTTATAGATGTGTTTTATCTCTCTGTCTCTTTGCTCAACCTCTTTATCTTAGGTTATTAGTTCATTTCACCAACAAGAAGCAATATGATGTGATAATATGAAAATATGGAGTCAGTGCAAAGGTGAAAATGTAAGATGTGACGTTCTTGTGATTAATGCTCAAAACTTTTACTTTTCTCATGGCCTCATCTGTCATATTACATTGCTGCATACTGGACACAAATGTGTCATGATTGGAAGATGCTCTCGGGCGTGTGCAAATGTGTCATACAAATATGTCAGTCATACACACATTTTCCTGACGACACAGAACTTCTCAGTTGTGGACTGGAGGTTGGCGATACAGTCCATTAGAACATTATTACATAATTTGTTGTGATGTTAAATGAGACATTTTAAGCATTCTTCAAAAACAAAGAAAAAAAGACTCTGACCAGAAAATGCTGAGATTAACTCTGTCGAAATTCTGATGAGATAAAGACTTAAAAGGCAGAGTTAACAGAATATCATTGTTTATGCAGAGCTTGTCAGCAGTCACATGTCTGTCTTTGATGTTTGCAACTTAATTCTAAACTTGATTCAGCAGGGCTTTCAAGTGCTGAAAGTCCTTATATCTAAAAATATGATAAGTTAACTGGTTATCATCTGATGTCTTCATGAAAATGGGGTCAACTTTGGAGCCATCAAATCTTAAAAATATATATTATATGGAAGAAATAAGGTGAAGTCAGCTGGTCATTGCAAAATAAGCCCCATCAGGGTGATCACCAATGAATGAAATATTTATTTCATGATGGGATCACTGTACATTATCCCACTTAGACTGTACATTATTCTGCAAATAATTAAGTAAACTGACATAAAATATGAATTTGAGTTTAAATTATTTATTTCAGTTTATTTATTTAAATTATGTGAGAAGATAGAGAACACAGAATAATGCAAGAGACATTAAACTAGCACAGATACCATGGGAAATTGTTGCCTGGGACAACAGTTAATTATCCTCATGTGACCCAGTGTCCTCATGTACGGACATTATATTTTGTCTTCACTATCCGCTATGCATATTTTCATTTCATTTAAACCAACTGATCTCAGTTCAGAACACTATGGGTTGTCAGTAAAGGGTTAAACTTTCGATGCACTGAAATTTTGCCTTCAGAGGCTTTATATGGAGTTAGGATGAAAATATGGTGCATTTCGAACTGTTCTGAGACCAGTGCAGACAGACAGCACACTGGAGGTTAAGTCAGTCCCTAAATAGGGAGCAAGGGGGCATCCTATAGACAGGGTTGGGAGGGTTACTTTTAGTGGAATTTATTCCACTACAGATTACAGAATACATGCTGTAAAATGTAATTTGTAACGTATTCCGTTAGATTACTCAAGGTCAGTAACATATTCTAAATACTTTGGATTACTTCTTCAGCACTGGTCGATTTTTTCACTTGTTTTGACTATAAAAACTCTGCCAGTACAATAAGACAAAATACACATGTTAAAAATACATTCTCTGAAAAACCTAAATATCTTATGCAGTGTTGTTTCTAAAACAAGATAAACCAAATTGATCATGTTTTAAGGATTTTTAGATATTTGTACAGGAAAACAATGCAAAAATTATTATCAAGAATATGATTTTTGCCCTAATATCAATGGTCTTACTAGAAAAAAAGAAATTATGATCTAACACGAATTTTCTTGATGCCTGGTAACGTGCATATAAAATGCCTAGAAATAGCATTTTAGCTTAGCGTAAAACTGACAATTTACACAAGGTTTATTTCTATTTCTTCTACTCCAAACTTACTTCAAACTTACTTCTCTGTCTGCTCGTATGAATGTAACACATCATAAGAAAGTATTTCACCGCTGTTCAAATGCACTTTGGATCACATCATTTATATGTATAAATGTTTTCTATCTGAAAGGACTAAATATTAAATGAAACAAATGACAATAAAATGCAAAGTAATCTCTTCAGTAATCAAAATACTTTTTGAATGTAACTGTATTCTAATTACAAATGATTTAAATTGTAACTGTAGTGAAGTACAGTTACTTATATTTTCTATTTTAAATACGTAATCCCATTACATGTATTCCGTTACTCCCCAACACTGCCTATAGATTTCCTATGCAGCTGAACCAAAAGTTCAGTTTCAGGCTGCAGATGATGTTTGGACCACTCAACATGGTTGTCAGACATGGGACAATGGTAATTAGTACTTAGATTTGGAATTTAAAATGCTAAATTTTATTTTAACATGGTTGGCAGTGATTGAACGATTCTGGCCATTACTTTGAATTAGAATTATATATGCTAATTTCTTATTGGTAAAATGCTCCACCACTGGCTATCACTTGTTTGTTTAACAGTGCAAAGAGAGAACACTGAGATTTTGTTTAACAAAGCAAAAAAAAGAAGAAAAAAAAAAGTCAAATCAAGTCAATTATTTTTAAATATATTTTTTTATTTGTGCTTTTCCCAATACACATTGTTCCAAAGCAGCTTTACAGAAAATCAGCTGTAATATCTGCAACGTCTCAAAAACATAAATAACCAACATGCCTGGAAACATAATAAACTATTTGATTAAAAGATTTTAAAAAATCATACTTTCTTTTGCTTGGTATTATTTAAAATTTCACAACTTAGGCCCGCTGTCCCCATATGAGGACATCAGTTTTAATGAAAACTATTTGCTCAAAGATTTTTTTTTATTTTATTTTTTTATGCATGTTTATTAGGAACTACTAGTTACAAATCAAAAAGGTAAATGAAAAATGCACACAGCAATGCACGTCACGCTCGGGTCTCAGGAGGTTAAATAATTTAGTGGTCATTATACAAAAATATTTGATGTCAGGATGCAGAATCAGGCAGAATCAGAATAAAGTAATCAAGAAAGCAGCGTAATAAGTTACAACATGTAAACAATATGTTAGCCTATAAAGCAATATTTTAATATGTAGGCTATTACACTCTTTTCTATTTTGACTAAGGTGACTTTTCAGTAGTATTTTTATTTTTCAGATTTATATTGTTAGAGAGTTTTGGAAATCATAAAATACAGTAGTAGCATTTGTAACACCTTGTCCTGGGTAATTAACATTTGACTGATTGACATTATTTGATTGCAATTTACCAACTAAATGTGCACAGTTGCTTATTGATAGTATTGTTTGTCGTTCTTTATTTGACAGCAGTGGGCAAGATTATGATTTGATTATCCGTTTTTATACACTGATGAACCACAACAAACAGTAGCTGTAACTATGTGCCGTGTTCAGTGGTCTCTGTGTTGACACTTTCTTTTTTGTACCAGAGGCCAGTACACACGGGTCATATCCTGCAGCTCAGCACAAAGACAAACACTGTAATGTATTCAGACGGACAGGGTTTCCTCAGGCACTATTTGTCTGATCACTCTCTTGACAGGGTTCCAAATGTCCATCACTGCAGATCTTCAAACCTCATTTGATGGATTGACCCGTGTTTATGTGCAACTAAGGCCACTCATGCAATCAGAAATGCCACCTCTTCTCCAGCGACTTATAACTCAGCGGAGCTCAATGGTACTCACTAGCTTAAGGATTTCCATGAACATATTCTTGCAGTTTGAATCATGCAAGAGTTTTGATTTGCATTGTAGCTTAAGAAGTCCTCTTGTGCATGAAACCTTTAAGGTAGACAGATATACTCTCACTGAATAGATTAAAATGTATCCTGTACAATACGTTTTTGTACAACAGTTCATCATACGCACAATCCAGTAAGCATTCTCTATGGCTTATGGAAATGAATGAATGTATAAAACCAATGTAAATGTAAATGGATGCGGCTCACGATCACAATCTAATCTCGAATTCTGGTAGACAGGGTCGTCTTCAGTAGCAACTACACAGTGACAGACATTATGTAATGCTAGCACTATGATTTCTGCAGCCAATTAAGAATTCCTTGTAAAAGTGTGTAACAAAACAACCTTGAGCTACTGCATCCAACAAAACCTACACAAAATAGTATGGGTGGTCAAGTTTGGTCATGCGGTTTGCAAGGCTAATTATGGGCATGAGGCATAGCGATGGTGCCCGTGCCACCTCCACACTCAGCGGCACCATGCGCAGGACCTCAGATCTACAGAGGATCACCTGTGGATATCTGGCCCGCAGTTATTTAACGCTGCTCCAGCAAAGAGCAGCTCAGCCTGGGCAGAGAGAACAGTGTGAATGTGGCATGTAAATCTGCGCTAACCCTGCTAATCTCATTTGCTCTTTGGCTTTTAACTACATTCTTATTCAAAAGCTGCTCAGTGGTACTCACTGGCACTTTCCATGACAAGGGTACAAAATAGGGCCTAAAACTCTTTTAAAAAATGAAGTATCTTTTTTAAAACATTCTAAATCATTGGGGGGCCTGGGTAGCTCAGTGGTAAAGACACTGGCTACCACCACTGGAGTTCACTAGTTCAAATCCCAGGGCATGCTGAGTGACTCCAGCCAGGTCCCCTAAGCAACCAAATTGGCCCAGTTGCTTCATGGCATGAAGCCTCCACACACACTATGTCTCCATGGCAACACACTCAACAAGCCACATGATAAGATGCACAGGTTGACAGTCTCAGACACAGAGGCAGCTGGGATTCATCCTCCACCACCCAGCCTGAGGCAAATCACTAAATGACCACAAGGACTTAAAAAGCAAATTGGGAAAAAAAAAACAAAAAAAAAAACATGGATCATTAACTACAGGAGGTCAAACAAAATATTCATTTTATAGGAGGTTTGCAATATTTGTTTGCAACTGTTACCTAAATTAAGGACATCTACATACAGTTTTTTTTTTTTTTTAAACATTAAACAAACATTAAAATGTAATAGACAAAATTCATAAAAAAAAAATAAATAAATAAATAAATAAGAAAAACTACACCAGAATGGGTAACAAGGTTGTATATAGATTTGGACCAACCAAATGTTTTTTTGTAAGGATAGGTTTCCCATAAACTAAAGAAAACATATTTTTTGGTTTGTTTGATATTTTTTCCAAAAATAAATAACAAGGTTGAACTTGATGATTACAGTCAACACAACAATATTTGTAAAAATTGACAAAGTGGAATGAGATTATTTACTTGTCTTCCTACCATGCTGTATGAGCCAAATGACATTAGAGGTATTTAAAACTAGCTACTTTTCATGATAGGTTAATTTTAGATAATAGTTTATACAGTTGTGCTCAAAAGTTTGCATACCCTTGGAGAATTGGTAATAGCAGGCAAAACACATTTATTTTATTTCTTATGGGATTCGTATTCAACTGTAGGTTCTAACAGAATGGCACAATCATAAAACAAAACATGGCAACAAAGAAAAAAATGAAATGACCCCTGTTCAAAAGTCTGCATACCATCCTGCTTACTTGCATAACCTCCGTTCCCTGATGGAGGGAACGAGATGTTGTGTCGATGTAGTGACATGTCGATGGTCACTCTTGGGAGCCCGAGACACCTCTGGTCTTTGATAAAAGGCCAATGAAAATTGGCAAGTGGTATTTGCATACCACTCCCCCAGACATATGGGTATAAAAGGAGCTGGTATGCAACCACTCATTCAGGTTTTATGCCGAGGAGCCGAGACAAGGTCCCGGCCATTTCAGCAGGTAGTTCAGCATTGTGGCAGGAGGGACACAACATCTCATTCCCTCCATCAGGGAACGGAGGTTACGCAAGTAATCAGGATGTTCCCTATCTGTCACTCACTCGACGTTGTGTCGATGTAGTGACACTAGGGGTCCCTATACAAAATGCCGTAACTGGCTGAACTGTGTTACGTGAACTGGCGGTGTGTGATGGGCAGACCACTGTGTGCCTCGTAGCCAGCGCACCAGGCCGACATGTAACCTCCCCCAACACTGTTATGAGTGTCGAACGGCCCTTTGGGACAAGTTGACTACCCAAAAGATAGAGACGGGCTAGCCCAGTCGTGGCCTCTTATCCCATTTTTTTTCCACTCCCCACAAAAAGGGGGATTATCTGACTGGGCAGACCAGGTCTAGTCGGGGACCACACCTCGCCCAGAGAAAGGGGGGGTATCTAAATGGAAATACGTCACATGGTCTTGCCGAGCTATGTCGGAAGTATGCCATGTGGAGAAGTCCCATGGTAGGTCCTACAAGCATGGAGACTGGAGCAGAAGAGCCTCTGCCCAAGGAAGACGCAGTTTGCCAACAGGGAAACGAATTAGCAGAAGATATACATTGCATGAGGTTACCTACGGTGAACCGCCACATGCGGAGCACCTACCCCAGTACAGGGCTTTAGTTAGCACGTGTACTGGGCCGGCAGCGAGTCTCTCCGAAAACTCGACTGCCACAGGGCTCGGAGGAAGTCAAACAGGGAACACAGTTTGTGAACACTACTGGGAGTTAACGGTGCACGTCTTCAGCTCAGGGAGGCGAAAGGCGCTAGGCGCAAGCGATACACCTGGCCGGCTGTCCTGGACTTACCTGCTTGTGCGTGCCATTACACGAGACAAAACCGGTTCCACCCGGAGGTTGTAGAACCTCACAAAGGTGTTGGGTGTTGTCCAACAGCGCTTCCTTTCTGCTGTCCGCCAAAGCAGACAAAGAACTGCTCAGAGACTCTAAAGCTCTGCGTGCGATCCAAATAGATACGTAAAGCATGCACCGGACACAGCAACGTCAGGGCTGGGTCTGCCTCCTCCTGGGGCAGCACTTGCAGGTTCACCACCTGGTCCCTAAAAGGGATCGTGGGAACCTTGGGCACATAGCCCGGTCGGGGTCTCAGGATCACGTGAGAGTAGCCCGTACCGAACTCCAGGCACGTTTCGCTGACAGAGAACGCTTGCAGGTCTCCTACCCTCTTGATGGAATTGAGCACAGTCAGGAGGGCAGTCTTCAAGGAGAGTGCCTTAAGCTCAGCTGACTGCAAAAGCTCAAAGGGGGCTCTCTGTAGACCCTGAAGAACTACAGAGAGGTCCCATGAGGGAACGAGGCACGGTCTGGAGGGATTCAGCCTCCTGGCATCTCTCAGGAACCTGATGATCAGGTCGTGCTTCCCTAAGGACTTACCGTCCACTGTGTTGTGGTGTGCCGATATAGCGGCTACATACATCTTCAAGGTGGAAGGGGACAGCCGCCCTTCCAACATCTCCTGCAGGATGGAAAGCAACGATCCGACTGCGCATCTCTGGGGGTTTTCCCGTCGGGAAGAACACCACTTAGCGAACAGATGCCACTTCAAGGCATACAGTACAAGACATACTCGTAGAGGGGCCCTAGCCTGAGTGATTGTGTCTACCACCATGGGTGGTAGACCGCTTAGATCTTCCATGTCCCGTCCAGGGCCAGACATGGAGATTCCAGAGGTCTGGTCGCGGGTGCCAGATGGTGCCCCGTCCCTGAGAAAGAAGGTCCTTTCTCAGGGGTATTCGCCGGGGGGGGGGGGGGCTGTTGCGAGGAGCGTGAGGTCTGAGAACCACGTCTGGGTGGGCCAGTCTGGGTCCACCTTTGCAATGTCCGTTAGAGAGGAACTGACGTGAGGGACTTCGCATGTGAGCTTTTGACTGCAGTGGACAAGCTGGAATATGATGAGACTGATCTGAATGAGGTTTATAACATCTGCCTCGATCAACATGAGAGAAGCTGGGGCATTTGAGCTTTTGGGACTTTGTTGACTATCTCTTCGAGTGCAGGGAGTCTGCACTCCTGTCTCAGGAGGGGTTTCCCCAGGTGGACCACACCATCATCCCACCCTCAGTTAGCCCAATCTCCAGTCCTTCTATGATCCATAAACAGAGGAGAAGGAGGAAGAACAAGTCAGCTAATTCCCCCCCACCCCCCCACACGCTCATTCCCGCTGCCAACCGGCATCGGCCGTTCCCACTGCTGACCACCAGGATGCAGCGGATGTTCCCGCTGCTGACCGCCAGGAGGCATCAGCTTTTCTTACTGCAGTTCCCCTGCCACTGTAGGTGCTACTGTCCACGGAGGCCGTTCCCCTGCCGCTGCGGCCGCTCCTGGCCACGAAGGCCGTTCCCCTGCTGCTGTCAGCGCTCACCACCATGGAGGCTATTCTCCAGTCACTGCCAGCACTCACGGCCACAGAGGTTGTTCCACAATCACTGCCAGTGAGGGGTCCACCACAGAGGGCATTCCCCAGTCACTGCCAGCGCTCACGGCCATGGAGGTTGTTCCCCAGTTGCTACCAGTGCTCACCACCACAGAGGACGTTCCCCAGTCACTGCCAGCACTCCCAGCCATGGAGGCTGTTCCCCTGATGCTGTCAGCGCTCACCGCCACGGAGGACATTCCCCTGCCGCTGTCAGTGCTCATGGCCACGGAGGCTATTCCCCAGTCGCTGCCAGCGCTCACCACCACGGAGGCCATTCTCCAGTCACTGCCAGTGCTCACGGCCACAGAGGCCGTTCCCCAGTCGCTGCCAGCCTTCCCGGCCACAGAGGCCATTTCCCAATTGCTGCCAGCGTTCCCCGCCACAGAGGCAATTTCCCAGTCGCTGCCAGCACTCCCGACCATGGTGGTCGCCGCACAGCCTGTCCAGTTCCCCATGGTCACCGAGTCTGTCCAGTTCCCTGAGGCTGTCAATGAGCCTGTCCTGTTCCCTGTGGCCTTCGATGAGTCCTTCCAGTTCCCTAAGGCTGTCGAGGAGCCTGTCCAGTTCCCAGTGGCTGTTGACAAGACCGTCCAGTTCCCCGTGGTTGTCGACAGGCCTTTCCTGTTCCCTGTGGCCATCAACGAGACCGTCCTGTTCCCTGTGGCCATCGACTAGGCTGTCCAGCTCCCTGTGGCCATTCCTGACCTCTCCCCAGCGGCCATTACCCCACCTGACCTACCTATTGTGTCGTCCAGTCAGCCTCCGTACTCCCTGCCCTGTTGAAGCCTCCTCCCTGGCTGCCAGACTCTGACCCTTTCCATAAACTTCCCCCTTGGCCACCTGACCCTGACTCACTCCTGAAGATTCTTCGCTGGGTGCTTCATCCGGACCTGGCCTTAAAACTTCCACCTCGGCCACCTGACTCTGTCCCTGGTCTGGAGCCCCCGTCCTGTTTTCCCCCTCCCTCCCAAGGCTCCACCTTGGTGCATCCTGCTGGCTCCTCCCTGGTCTGGCCCGTTGGCTCCGTCCTGGTCCCCCTCCCTCCCATCCCTTCTTTCTGTTTGTTCTGTTCTGTGTTAGTGCCTGTTCTGTTTGTCTGGTCTTGTGTTTGATGTCTCCCTTGTGGGATGCCAGGAGGCATCCCTTTTTATGTAGTGTCAGGGTTTAGCCACTTCTGTTGGTTGTGTTTTTATTGTCTTTGCGGCTGAGCTCTGACATTCATGTTCAGTGTCTTGTATAGTCTGTGTCTTGTGTGAGAATGCATGGCTTACCTTACTGACATTGTAATGCGTTCTCTTGTCTTGTTTGTTGGCATGAGTGCATTGCTCTTATGTCATCCTTGTGGCATGCACTTGTGTCAACTGTTTGTGTCTGCCTCAGCGACCTCAGGTGTGCTTTGCGTTGTGCTCGCTTTGCGCTACACATCAGGGTCACAGTCTTTCTACATGTTGTGCTGGGGTATGCTTCTGTCTTCGGTGCCTGTTTATTTGTGGCTGAACTCTCGCACAGATGTCCCATCTCGTTTTATCGCCTGTTGCATGCATTGTGTGGTATTTGCTTCGCAGTGTATGCTCGGGTTTTGGCTAGTATATTTCTCTTGTCTCGTCTGTCGTTTGGCATGAGCGCATGTTGCCTTGTAGTTTCTGGCGATATATGCTTGTGTCATTTGTGTGTTTGTGTCTGTGAGAGCACGTGGCTTTGTTTTGGTTCCATATTGCCACATGTGTCTTAGTCTTGTGTCATACCCCGCCTCCTTGTCTGCTTATTATTAGTTCATTTGTTTCACCTGCCTTGTTAACCCATCTGATTTCTCTCTATATATTAGCTCCTCTTGTATGCTGTCCTGTGCTGAATTGTTTCGTTTGCTCCTGTCATCATTTGCTTGTGTTTTCTGTCTGTATTCCCTGTCAAGTTCAAGAACTTGTGTTATTCTAGTTTGGTTTTCTTTTTCTTTTTTCTCCATCATGAGAGTTTTTGGTTGTGTTTGTTTCTGTTTATTTAAATAAAAGCTCATTGTTGCTAATCTGCGTCCTTCTCTCAACACCATGTACCATGACAATAGGAGGTGTAAGTGAGCTTGAAATCATGATTGCCAAGGAGACTACTGTCAAGATGCACGGTGAAAAAGGAGTTACATTTTGGTCTGTTCTCACCCAAAACCAACTGGATTGCTTCAGAAGACATTAATTTAACCACTGGAGTTTGATGGATTATGTTTAGGCTGACTTGGTCATCTTTTTGGAGCTTCAAAGTTTTGGTCACCATTCACTTGCATTAAATGGAGCTACAGAGCTGAGATATTCTTCTAAAAATCTTCATTTGGTTCTGCAGAAGAAAGAAAGTCACACATCTGGGATGGTATGAGGGTGTGTAAATGATGAGAGAACTTTCAGTTTTGGGTGAACTAATGCTTTAATCAAAGCTATATTAGCATGCACAGTAGTCTAAAAGCATGATGGATATCTAGACCGACCACCCCTCCCTAATTTCAGCTGCCACAGCTGGAACATCAGTCTTTAAGTGACAGCATTTACATTTTCTCTCTTTAAAAACCCCCATCCCACCCAACAAACAGACTCCCAGCGGTGCAAACATCAGTGTAGTACATTGAAAGGTCAGCTCTGTCAGAATGCCCCAAACAGCTTGTGATTAATCAGAGCAGACATGTTTCTGTGCACCTACAAAAATACACTAAACACAACCAACCTTTCAAAAAATCAGCCCTTCATTCCCTTTCAAAAACAAAAATGCTTCTCCCCAGGCTATGCTATTACATACAAATTTTAGTATAATGACATTATATGTACTGATGCAGTTTGGAATCATTCAGCACCAATATACACATTTCAAATCATTTTACTTCTTTCAAGCCCTTATGCAGGCAGCAGTGTAAAACAATTTCCATACCTTTAAATGCACAGGCCATAGGCTGATAATCATAGTATCTGGCAGTAACTGTACTAAAGTATTCAAAACTTAATAGCTTTTTGCTGACATAATCACTGCCACTTGATTTAATTTGTTTGTTGCTCCCTTTTCTGCCTTAATGAAAATCCAGAAACCATAAATATGTAATACAGATAGGACAAATGTTCCAAATGGTGCATAAACTGAGTGCTACCGATTTACCTTAAATCAAGATAAATTTACTTGAAAAGCAAAATTGCACACACTAATAACATTTGCTTTCAGATAATATATCTTGAATAAAGTTAATTTTTCTTTCCCCATTGGCAAATAGTTTTGTTGTGTTTTAAGCATAAATAATTAAATAAAATTCAATGAGGTTTATGCCTAAAACAAAAATTGCCAATGTAGGAAATTACCAAGCAAAATACACCATTTTGATTCACAAGCAACTATATTAGTTTTAATAATGATAAGATAATTTTACTGGAAAGCAAAACAAAAACACTGATACAGTGTTATGTCCTGTAAAGAAACTGTATGTCTCCATTAAGTCAAATGGAGTGGAATGGATTTGTGTTTTTTCATAATCATGATTTATCATGCCATCATGGGGTCTATTACACCTCTTCACACACAGAACTCATCCTGAGATGTGAAGGCAGGCCTGCAGAACGCTTCATTCTCAGATTCATGACAAACATTATCGGTCACTGAACTGAGCACAGCCATAGGTTCAGACGGTGTTAATAGATGCTGCTGGATCCATTCACAGAGGTGCTGCAAAATATATCTCCCTCTGTCAACTGGATTTAACATTTCAGAGCTGCCCCCGTACTTCTCAGAAAGTGATATTTTCTCACTTCCTGTTCCTGTCCTCTCAAACATAGTGTTCAATTGTTGTCCAAGTGTAACCCTTTCCTTGTGGTCATGCATGAGAAATAACATCAGACAGTTACGAGTTCACCACTTTTACTAAGCAGATCAAGTTCAATGTTTAATATGTATGATTTATTCTCTGCTCCATAACTTACAAAATCATTCCTATCAGCAATCAAACTGGGATATGAGAGCAGATTTACAATAAATATTTTTTTTTTCTTTTACTGCACAATATATTTTCTGTATAGTCAAATATTACATTTCTCTGCTCCAAATCTCAAAAAACTACAATAAATAAATAATAATAAATTCCAAATCAAATCAAAATCAAATCACTTTATTATCACACAGCCATATACACAAGTGCAATGGTGTGTGAAATTCTTGGGTGCAGTTCCGATCAACATAGCAGTCGTGACAGTGATGAGACATATACCAATTTACAATAACATCAAATTAACACAACACAATTTAAACATCTGTTATACACATAATTACACTCAACAATATACAAATAATAACATACACTGTACAGTATACAATACGCACTATATAGATACACATTATTCAATAAAAATTAAAAATTAAAATATATAAAAAAGTATATATAGTAGTAAATATAGAATGTACAGTATTGTACTGTATTGACATTCAGGCTGTCGGTTGATAGTCAGTTGTTAAGAGAGAATATAATATAATAATAATATAATTTATGACAGTCTGGTGTGAGATATAAGAGTAAGGGTAATAAAGTGCAGTGCTGATGTATTTTGATTGTGGGAGATCAAGAGTTCAGAAGTCTGATTGCTTGGGGGAAGAAGCTGTCATGGAGTCGGCTGGTGCGGGTCCTGATGCTGCGATACTGCCTGCCTGATGGTAGCAGTGAGAACAGCCCATGGCTCGGGTGGCTGGAGTCTCTGATGATCCTCCGAGCTTTTTTCACACACCGCCTTGTATATACAGGTGCATCTCAATAAATTAGAATGTCGTGGAAAAGTTCATTTATTTCAGTAATTCAACTCAAATTGTGAAACTCGTGTATTAAATAAATTCAATGCACACAGACTGAAGTAGTTTAAGTCTTTGGTTCTTTTAATTGTGATGATTTTGGCTCACATTTAACAAAAACCCACCAATTCACTATCTCAAAAAATTAGAATATGGTGACATGCCAATCAGCTAATCAACTCAAAACACCTGCAAAGGTTTCCTGAGCCTTCAAAATGGTCTCTCAGTTTGGTTCACTAGGCTACACAATCATGGGGAAGACTGCTGATCTGACAGTTGTCCAGAAGACAATCATTGACACCCTTCACAAGGAGGGTAAGCCACAAACATTCATTGCCAAAGAAGCTGGCTGTTCACAGAGTGCTGTATCCAAGCATGTTAACAGAAAGTTGAGTGGAAGGAAAAAGTGTGGAAGAAAAAGATGCACAACCAACCGAGAGAACCGCAGCCTTATGATTGTCAAGCAAAATCGATTCAAGAATTTGGGTGAACTTCACAAGGAATGGACTGAGGCTGGGGTCAAGGCATCAAGAGCCACCACACACAGACGTGTCAAGGAATTTGGCTACAGTTGTTGTATTCCTCTTGTTAAGCCACTCCTGAACCACAGACGACGTCAGAGGCATCTTACCTGGGCTAAGGAGAAGAAGAACTGGACTGTTGCCCAGTGGTCCAAAGTCCTCTTTTCAGATGAGAGCAAGTTTTGTATTTCATTTGGAAACCAAGGTCCTAGAGTCTGGAGGAAGGGTGGAGAAGCTCATAGCCCAAATTGCTTGAAGTCCAGTGTTAAGTTTCCACAGTCTGTGATGATTTGGGGTGCAATGTCATCTGCTGGTGTTGGTCCATTGTGTTTTTTGAAAACCAAAATCACTGCACCCGTTTACCAAGGAATTTTGGAGCACTTCATGCTTCCTTCTGCTGACCAGCTTTTTAAAGATGCTGATTTCATTTTCCAGCAGGATTTGGCACCTGCCCACACTGCCAAAAGCACCAAAAGTTGGTTAAATGACCATGGTGTTGGTGTGCTTGACTGGCCAGCAAACTCGCCAGACCTGAACCCCATAGAGAATCTATGGGGTATTGTCAAGAGGAAAATGAGAAACAAGAGACCAAAAAATGCAGATGAGCTGAAGGCCACTGTCAAAGAAACCTGGGCTTCCATACCACCTCAGCAGTGCCACAAACTGATCACCTCCATGCCACGCCGAATTGAGGCAGTAATTAAAGCAAAAGGAGCCCCTACCAAGTATTGAGTACATATACAGTAAATGAACATACTTTCCAGAAGGCCAACAATTCACTAAAAATGTTTTTTTTATTGGTCTTATGATGTATTCTAATTTTTTGAGATAGTGAATTAGTGGGTTTTTATTAAATGTGAGCCAAAATCATCACAATTAAAAGAACCAAAGACTTAAACTACTTCAGTCTGTGTGCATTGAATTTATTTAATACACGAGTTTCACAATTTGAGTTGAATTACTGAAATAAATGAACTTTTCCACGACATTCTAATTTATTGAGATGCACCTGTATTTCCTGGAGGGAGGGAAGCTCACCTCCGATAATGTGTCTGGCAGTTCGCACCACCCTTTGCAGTGCTTTGCGGTTGTGGGCGGTGCTATTGCCGTACCAGGCGGAGATGCAGCCAGTCAGGATGCTCTCTTCAGTGCAGGTGTAGAACCGTGTGAGGATGTGGCAGTTCATTCCAAACTTCCTCAGCCGTCTCAGGAAGAAGAGACGCTGATGAGCCTTCTTCACAACGACTTCAGTGTGGATGGACCATGTGAGTTCCTCAGTGATGTGGACACCCAGGAACTTGAAGCTGCTGACTCTCTCCACTGGTGCTCCATTGATGGTGATGGGACTGTGTTCTCTGTCTTTTCTTCTGAAGTCCACCACAAGCTCCTTTGTCTTACTGACATTGAGGGAGAGGTTGTGCTCCTGACACCAGTGTGTCAGAGTGTGCACCTCCTCTCTGTAGGCTGTTTCATCATTGTCAGTGATCAGACCTACTACCATCGTGTCATCAGCAAACTTAATGATGGCATTGGAGCTATGTGTTGCCACACAGTCATGTGCGTACAAGGAATACAGGAGTGGGCTGAGAACACAGCCCTGTGGGGCTCCAGTGTTGAGGGTTAGTGATGAGGAGATGTTGCTGCCTATTCTAACCACCTGGCGTCTGCTTGACAGGAAGTCCAGGATCCAGCTGCACAGCGAGCTGTTTAAGCCCAGAGCCCGGAGTTTCTCATCTAGCTTGAAGGGCACTATGGTGTTGAATGCTGAGCTGTAGTCTACAAACAGCATTCTCACATAAGTGTTCTTTTTTTCCAGGTGGGAGAGAGCAGTGTGTATTGTAGATGCAATGGCATCATCAGTGGAGCGGTTGTTGCGGTAAGCAAACTGCAACGGGTCAAGAGAGAGAGGCAGCACAGAGCAGATGTAATCTCTGATTAGTCTTTCAAAGCATTTGCTGATGATGGGGGTCAGAGTTACAGGACGCAAGTCATTTAAGCAAGTGATTTTGGATTGTTTTGGAACAAGCACAATGGTGGATGTTTTAAAGCATGTGGGGACTACAGACAAAGAGAGGGAAAGGTTGAAAATGTCCGTAAAAACACCAGCCAGCTGGTTCGCGCACGCTCTGATGACGCGGCCCGGAATGCTGTCTGGGCCCGCGGCTTTGCGGATATTCACCCATCAGAAGGATCGGGTTACATCTGCTACAGAGACGGAGAGTGAACTAACCTCTGTAGCTTCGGCCGCGAGAGCTCTCTCCGCGAGGGCGGTGTTATTTTCCTCAAAATGAGCATAAAAAGTATTTAGCTCAGCCGGGAGAGAGGCAGCGGTGTTCATGGTGGAGTTTTTATTCCCTTTAAAGTCAATCTTGTTCCTGTACTGGCGTTTTGCGGTTCTGATTTCGGAGGGCATAACTGGCTTGTTTATGCTCCTCCGCGTTCCCGGAATTAAAAGCGGAGGTCCGCACATTAAGTGCTGCGCGAACATCGTTATTTATCCTTGGTTTCTGATTCGGATAGATCCGTATTGTTCTGGTCGTAACCACGTCCTCCACGCACTTTTTGATGAAACACATTACGCTATCAGCGTAAAGCTCGATGTCGTCATCAGAGGCGGACCGGAACATCTCCCAGTCCGTGTGATCAAAACACCTCAAACATTAGGGATGTAACGGTTCGAATTTCTCAAGGTTCGGTTTGTATCATGGTTTAACAACAAAAAATTATATTACTGTCAAATCCAAAGAATAATCTATTTGGTAAACACTTCAACATGTTTGCCCTTAAATAACAATCATTGTTTTACAACAGAAACCATAGTTTAACTATGGCATTTGTAGTAAAATCATAGTAACCACAATATAAACATTTTACTGTTATTTTCACAGTTACAATATATAGTAAAATCATGGTTACTATATAGAAACTACAGTATTACTGTTATAAAACCATGGTTAATTGTATCAAAACTATGATTTCTGCTCAGAAAACCATGGCGGCAGCAGTCATGCTTACTACAATAGTAAAACCATGGTTAATTTTTGTCAGGGTCTTTAACTAAAAAACAAACATTTTCTCTAGTTACTAAATCAACATTTTAAATTAATACCTGCACTAATACGCTACATGCATCAACATAAAGTGCACTTCAAACTCATCTAAACATATTCAATATTCGGAAGCTGTACATCACTATAGAAGGAATAACCTTGCTATTAAAATGCATATGAGAAGGGAAGTTGTGATAATGCTACTTGAGTATTTTAATCATACATGGGAATCCCACATGAACACCCCAAGCGCTTTAGTTATTGTTTCATGTCTGTCCGAATTAGCACTGAGTGCCTGCTTAAAAATGGAAGGGAGTGTGTGCAGTTTTGGCTCACCTGCGGCTCTTTCCCTGGGTGATGTCGGCGTAGATGTTTAATCATGTATCAATGTATTGCAATAACGGCATCTTAATGCCATTAATCATAGCGCATTATTGATGCTCGTGATTGATTACAGCCATGCAAGGAAACAAGAATAACTTGCATGCGTGTTTTAAATAAACCCTCATGCGCATTATTGACATATGTTACCAGTATACAGCACTCATGTCGAGCGATGTCTGCAAACAGTGCCTGTTTTGTAAACGTCTTTTTACCATCGCTGTTGTAATTGAATGCAAAAAGAAAATGATCCCAGAAAGGAGAAATGCAAGGGGCTTCTCTATCAGCGTTTAGTTTTCTCCACTTGCCATTTTCAACTACACACAATGCTTGCAGAACAGGGATGACCCACGTGAAACACAGGTGGAGCGTATCCATTTACAGATCCATTCAGGTGCATTAGCAGAGGTTGTAACTGTGCCTGTCTGTTTGACGCTTTGTTTTCTTGACCAAAACTTGTGCTCCAGATGCATCATTAAACGTGAGGTAAACCGTCCGTGGTGCCAATGCTTCCTGAACTGTGGGTGGTGAACCGTACAGTTTGTTTTTTTTACCGAGAACCGTTACACCCCTATCAAACATGTGTTGCTAGTCCTCCCACCAGGACTAGCAACTAGCTGCTTTAATTTATTTAATGTGAAAACTATTTAAAACATAAAACTCGACTCAAAAGTCACCATTCACTTTCATTGTATGGAAAAAAAGATGTAATGAAAGTGAATGGTGACTGAGGCTAACATTCTGCTTTTATATCTCCCAATGTTCCATGGGGGAAGAAAGTCATATGGGTTTGGAATGGCATGATGGTGAGTAAATGATGACAGAATTTTCACTTTTGGGTGACCTTTCCCTTTAATATTCAGCATGATCTCACGAAAGGTACATGACTGTGGTGACATTTTTGCAAAATGTTGTTACAGTATATGGTTCCTTACACATATTAAAAAATTATGTTCCTTACATATATCATGGCAGTTCCAAGGTGAAATTTCCACTGTGTAGTGATAAAAGTGAGTTACATTTTCTCCCAAACAGATACTTTTTTTTTGGTTACTGCTCTATCGAGTTTTAAATCAACAAAACCTACCTCCCAACCCTAAACCTGAAACTCAAACCTAACCGATAGTGTCAGAAAAAGTAAATGTGAGATGAAAAATGCAATTGCTGAAGCAACCTACATAATTTTTTTTTTTTATTTATTTTTTTGTGCCCTTATGACACTTTCAGCTCACCTGCAATTCATGTGCTCAGCCCAAACCTTAGCATCACAAGTGCAACGCTCTGTCAGTTGAGCAACTGTGTAATTTACTTGTACTTGAACAAGCTTGAAAATAAAGTTGGTTATATAATGCACAAGTTAAAATGTATTGCCTTACAAGTTATGCACTATAGTAAAATAGCACTTTATTTTGCAGTACTGTTACTTTAGTAATTACTAGGTACTAACCCTAAACCTGACCCCAGCCATAACCTTAACCCACATTAAGTATGTAGTTACCTAATATTACTCAGTACTTTCTTGGGTAAGTACACTGTAAGTATACTGAATGTACACGTACTGTAAAATAAAGTGCAACCTAAAACTGTTTTGATGTCATAAGACAGTATTGTGTTTTGAGGAACAGGGCAAAAAATAAGTGTTTATGAACTGATAATCTGATAATTTTACTTGTAATTTGCGTGAAAGGCCGCATTTAGTGTTCATTTCACCAGGAAAGTACAGCGATTCTAAAAAGCCACGTAAAAATTATTTTGCAAAAATTTAGGTTTAGTAACTAACTCAATTCTGTAAGGCCAGGTTGTTAATTTTACTCTGTTACAAAAGGATGTAGCCAATTTGAGGATGCCGTGAGGAAGACACAAGACCTCATCCAAAAGTCATCTCTTTAGGAGCTAAAAACGATACAGCTCTTGAGAAGTCGTCTATGTACTGTATATTTCATTCTGAGAGTGAGTGCTTCCAGAACAAATAGAGAAAGGCTTGCCTCTTGGCTTTTTTTTTTTTTTTTTAGCAAAGTAAAACGTGTCTGATCTGGAGTCTGTGATCCACTGAGAGTTGAGTCATTACAGGCTCTTCTCTGGCATTCATCCATAGCAGACGCGGTGACACACGCAAGTGCATTCAAGATGCTCTCAGCTGTCTGAGTAATTGTACACGAGCCCAGGTGAACTTCTCAAATGGCCTCCAGCTAAACCACTTACACAGATGGAGAACTCGCAACTGTCATGGCTGAAAATCAGTCTCTCTGTACAGTTGTGCTCAAAAGTTTGCATACCCTTTGAGAACTGGTAATATATGTACCATTTTTAAAGAAAACATGAGTGAGCAGGCAAAACACATTTCTTTTATTTCTTATGAGATTCATATTCAACTGTAGGTTCATAACAGAATGGCAAAATCATAAAACAAAACATGGCAACAATGAAAAAATGAAATGACCCCTGTTCAAAAGTCTGCATCTCATTTTTGTTCAAGTATCGTCGTATTGTGCTCCTTGAAAAAACCACACCATCTTTTTCCAGAGCAGCCTGTATTTCTCCTGAGGTTACCTGTGGGTTTTTCTTTGTATCCCGAACAATTCTTCTGGCAGTTGTGGCTGAAAATCTTTCTTGGTCTACCTGACCTTGGCTTGGTATCAAGTGATCCCCAAACTTTCTACTTCTTAATAAGTGATTGAACAGTACTGACTGGCTTTTTCAAGGCTTTTGATATCTTTTTATATCCTTTTCCATCTTTATAAAGTTCCATTACCTTGTTACGCAGGTCTTTTGACAGTTCTTTTCTGCTCCCCATGGCTCAGTATCTAACCTGCTCAGTGCATCCACGTGAGAGCTAACAAACTCATTGACTATTTATACACAGGCACTAATTGCAATTTAAAAAGCCACAGGTGTGGGAAATTAACCTATAATTGCCATTTAAACCTGTGTGTGTCACCTTGTGTGTCTGTAACAAGGCCAAATATTCAAGGGTATGTAAACCTTTGATCAGGGCCATTTGGGTGATTTCTGTTATCATTATGATTTAAAAAGGAGCCAAACAACTATGTGATGATAAATGGCTTCATATGATCACTAAATTTAAATAAAAATTTGCATGATCACTCATATTTTCAAAATCAATGCCAAAATTTCACAATTTCTGCCAGGGTATGCAAACTTTTGAGCACAACTGTATATGTGAGCTCCATCCCTGACTTTTATCCTAACGTTGCCTTGGTTACGAGCCCCATGGACTGTGGCAGTGGTGCCAGATTCAGATGCTTGAATCAGGGCAGCTCAGGCTACTCCCAACTTGCGTCCAATTAAAGCAGCTTACTTTAAGATTCAGGGGTGCGGAGAATTCCCCCATCACCATTAGAGCTGCTGGTGTCTGTACCATGACAAGCCTGTCAGAGCAGCAGCTGTAAGACACACAGGCCTCCCACACTCCACACATACATTAAGGGACTCCGAGCTAGACATGCCATCTGCATTACCGCACATCATTATTGCATTATTTAAAGTGGCCACTTCATAGAAAACAGGGTTTTCCTTACTCTTTTAAAATAAAACAGGTCACGGTATTATGTAGACATAATCTAATATTTACAATGCAAAGAACTCTTCTCCCCAAGCCATTTAGAAACTATGCTGCACTGGAGTTGTTCAGAAATCATCATGGTATTGGCATCGTAACAACGAGCATAGTAACATATGACCACCCACATTTGCATATTAACACCTAATCAGTATTCTGTAACTTGGTCCACCTTGATGAACTAAGGAATGAAATATGCCGGCATGCAGAAGATAGGTTTACATTTAAAAGTCATAAAGTTACAGTACCAATAACAGACAGCTTAATGGTGCTGTAAGCAATTTTAGCTGTTCTGGAACATTTATCGTGCCCGCGTACTTTCACGTATCGATCCTTCCTCGACACAGACCCTTTCTTCAGTTTGCCTTCATGGGACGAGCATACCAGTCCAAGGTCCTCCCTTTCAGTCTGTCCCTGTCCCCTCGCGTCTTTACCAAAGTCACAGAGGCGGCCCTGGCCCTGCCAAGGGAAAAGGGCATTCGCATCTTCAATTATCTCGACGACTGGCTGATCCTAGCTCACTTGCGAGATCTATTGTGTGCGCACAGGGACCTTGTGCTTCGGCACCCCGACCGACTTGGGCTTCAGGTCAACTGGGAAAAGAGCAAGCTCTCTCCTGCGCAGAGCATCTCTTTTCTCGGTATGGAGTTGGACTCGGTCTCTATGATGGCACACCTTACGAACGAGCATACACAGTCAGTGCTGGCCTGCCTGAGAACCTTCAGGCAGAAGGTAGCGGTCATGGTGAAACCATTTCAGAGGCTCCTGGGGCATATTGCATCCTCGGCGGCGGTACTTCCCCTCGGGTTGATGCATATGAGACCGCTCTAGCACTGGATAAAGACTCGAGTCCCAAGGTGGACATGGCGCCACGGCTCCCAGCGCGTGACTATCACGCCATGGTGCTGCCAAACTTTCAGCCCTTGGTCAGATCTGGCATTTCTACGGGCAGGGGTTCCCTTAGAGCAGATCTCAAGGTGCGTCGTGGTCACGACGGATGCCTCGAATTCGGGCTGGGGTGTCGTGTGCAACTGGCAGGCAGTATTGGGGCTCTGGACAGGGTCCCGCCTGCAATGGCACATCAACTGCCTAGAATTGCTGGTGGTATTGCTGGCCCTGCGGAGGCTTTGTCCGTTGATTCAGGGTAAGCATGTGTTGGTCTGGATGGACAACACAGTGACTGTGGCATACATAAACCGCCAGGGTGGCGTACGCTCTTTCGCCTTTCCCCTTTTTTAAGGTGATAATGTGTGCTATCTTGTCCACAACAGTTCCCCGCAACTGGTGAACACTGGACACCTCTTTAATACTTTAAGCACTATTTGGTGGTGAACTTGGCGGAGGAGTAATGCCGCCAGGCCCAGTACTCATGGTATGCCCCTTTCCAGGTGAGCCTGTGTACTTGGGCTCAGTGCTCCATACGAGGTGATTTCCCCCTTGGTAATCCCGTATGATGCGTTTCCACTGTTCGGTTTCCCCTCAGGTGAACCCTGTGTTTCCCCTCGTCAGAGCTCTGCTCTGCCTCGGCCACTGTTGCTGTGTACCCTCACCGTAGATAGAGTCCTCCCCAGTGGCATCATTCCATATGTGAACTTCCCCGTCGGTAAGTCCATGTGAGGTATTCTCCACATGTTAACCTCCCTCCAGTAGGATGTGGTCTCCGTAGTGCTCTCCCTCCTGGAGAGGGAAGAGCACTTCCCCAGCGCTATTCTGGCAGGTGCTCAGCGGAAAATTGCTTAATACAAAAATCAGGAAACGCCTGTAGCCTCCTCGGGTAAATGCCTCCTCCCACCCTTATCGGGACCAGGGAGATGCCTTACCTAACTCGCTGGAAGGTCACGACGTGGTCAAGCACTCGCTGCGAGGCACGCAGCAGCCTGCCCATGTCCGCTCCTCCATACCTCGTGACATGGTTCAGCGCCTGCGGCGTTTCGTATAGGAACCCCTAGTGTCACTACAACGACACAACTTCGAGTGAGTGACAGACAGGGAACGTCTTGGTTACTGATGTAACCTCTGTTCCCTGATGGAGGGAACAATACATTGTGTCCCTCCTGCTGCGATGCTGAACCGACCACTGACATGGCCGGGACTTTCTCTCGGCTCCTCAGCACAACTCTGAATGAGTGGTGCACGCCATCTCCTTTCATACCCGTATGTCTGGGGCGGAAAGTGGCATGCAAATTCCACTTGCTAGTTTTCATTGGCCTTTTCTGAAAAAAGCAAAGGTGATTGGGGCTCTCAAGAGGGAACCCCTAGTGTCACTACATCGACACAACGTCTCGTTCCCTCCATCAGGGAATAGATTTTACATCAGTAACCAAGAAGTTTTCTAATATTAATACTGGTCAACAACATCAGACTGAAATGTGGAAGTTAGCATTGTGGTAAGGCTGATTACAACTTTTTGAATACCACCAATTGTTTTGTTTTTTTATTCTATGTTTGTTAAGTTCCGAATAAAGAGAAAATGATATAGGAGGATGTAGTTTTCATTTATACAGTATTTAATTCAATGACTGGATTTTTCAAAAATAGGCATTACAATATGTTTATCTCGTGATATAATATTTTGGTCATATCGCCCACCCCTAGGCAAATGATTGACAGGCAGACAGAACATCAAATTCTTCTGATTGGCAAATCAAAGAACGTGACCATGGGCAGTCAAGTGCTGACACAGAGAACAGTCTTACATCTCAGGACACTAATTTCAGTGACATCTTTTAGGTAATAGGATTATTTTCTGCATACCATTCCATAACAAAAAACAAAAAAAAAGTTACAGCACCTTTAATTCCAAGGACAAATTGAAGGGTGGAAAATAGTCATGTGAAACTAAATTATGACAGTTTTTGGTGCAAGAAGCCTTCACTAACATTATAAATGGATTCCAGGTGGAAATAAATAAAATACTGCTAAAGTATATAATATTCCCTTTAACATACTTTTCTTAGTCCAACATAATCTCCCCAAAAGTGCTCAAACATTGCATTTTACAGGGGCAAAATGGCTTTTAGGAGATAAGAAGTGAAATCATAAATTTAGTGAGGTTTATGCTTTCAATAATCGAAAAAAAAAAAAAAAAATTTAGCCAATGGAACAAGACAGAACATACTTATCTTCAAGATGCATTCACCAAAACCAAGTCTTAAAATGTTATGCAATTTTACTATATGGTAATCTAATGTAAACTGATATTGTTTTAAGGATAACTGACATTTTTAAATATCAAATAAAAAACAAACAAACAAAAGATACCTATTAAAGGTGCTGTATTCAATGTTAGCCATTCTGGAACTTCCACAAGACTAAGCCATTGAATTGGACACACCCCTTTTCTGCCCTTCAAAGACGCACACACACTATACGCTTGAAGATCATTGAAATCAGAAATGGAGCAAGAGAGCACCTTAATTTCAAAGGTAAGAAAAATAAGTATGCAATTTGATGTCAGCAAACCCAAATAGTTACACATCCCATACAGGTACTAGAACGCTAGATGTCAAAAGCAACGGAAGCAAAATAGCGTTCTCACATGACAAACGGACAACTCTCAAACTGACGCTAAGGCAGAAAGTGCATCGTCTTTTGACTGGGTAAACAAAGAATCTGGCCGCAGACTGCAATTCCCCCCCCCCCAGTTGTTTACAGAGGCTACAGGGCTGTTACAGAGACAGGTGTGATATTTCGTGGCATCTGTTTCAGGGATCTCTGACAGTACAGTATTAGGGACATAATTTTTTTTTATTTTGATAAAATATTTCAAAAAATATCTCTTTCCATTGTTCTTTCTAAATGTGAGCTTGAGCAGAATGTTTTCAGGGCATATGAGTTCATAAAACTCTTCAACTTTAACGTCCCCGGAGAGTATGGACACTTTAAATCAAGAGCTTCCAATACTTTCACTCCACTCAACTAAACAATGAAAATGAGAGTAAAATGACAAATGAGAATTCCTATAGAGTGCTCCTCTCAAGCCCTTTAAAGCGCAGCAGGAAGCAGTCACCAGAAGGGCCATCTTACATTGTAGTGAAAGGTACACATAACTAAAGGACTTTCATGCCATATTTCATAATATAGCCACATAGGCATTCAACAAGTGCTCACATAGTTTACTGTCTGGCACTTCCAAGCCATTGAAACACAAAACAATGCATACATTAACCAAGTTTAATCAAACTACCCCTTGAGCAAGGAAGTTAAAACAAACTTGTGTACTTCATTTAATGTATTGCAGCTCTATGTATTTACAACAACACGACTGAGACATTTGTAGCAAAACATAAACAATCATAAACATCTCCTAAACAATGTCAAGAGTTGAAATTATGAGATGTGTTCATTACCCAATTGGCCCTAACCAACACAAAACAAATGCTTAAGACTAGCATGAAATAGAGATGTGAGAGAAGGAAGCCATAAGAGTCAGCAGATTCTGGCCACTTAAATAAATTTCCACGGCAGGAGGAATGGTGCTGCTCAGTCGTTCCACTGCGCTGCACATGATTATATTAAATGAGGAGTATCTAGGGATTTCCAGCAAATCCTTTGTTCATTTCAGGGCTTGGTAAGTGCACCTATCTTTCTACCACTAACAATATTTCCATTCCCATTACTGGTTAAAAATGAGTAAGTAACTGAGTCATCTACAGTAAGAGGCTGTTCATCCTGAATTAATTTTTGTGTCTGTCTATGGTGTTTTTCAATTATTTTTCTACGTAAACATGTACTTGACAGACGTCTTTGATCATGGCACCAGACCTCACACATCTACAGTGTTGACACAAAGCAACGCAACAGCTTGAGGTTATCTACACCGGACGCGTTGAAGCAAACATTCTAAAGCATTTATTTTTCTTGTTGGCAGGCGTAGCAATAGCACGTGCAGCACAAAATGGAACGGGACTTACGTTTACTATCGGTGCTGCAATGGACATTGGCAGTGTAGACAGCGTTATTGATAATAATGGGAAAGATATGATTATGACGCAACACAACGCACCGCTCACGTCCGATGTAAACAGCATATCACTGTTTTTTTAGCATCTCGTGTAAGAGTTCCGCTTTTTATGACAAGGACATCAACATGTCTCAAGAGACCAGCGTTCTGTTCTAAAAAAGTTTAGCACAAGAAAGAGTTCGGTCTGAATGCCCCCTTAGAATGACTGAAGTGGCCAAAGTTCAGAGTTGATATGGTTTAAGTAATCCTAAATTAAATTCAAAGAGGAGTTTTGTGGATTTTGGTCCATATCTTTTTGTTTTAAAGCCATCTACAGTGGCCCAAAAAGTATTGGACACTTTAACTACAACTGTTTTAAAATAATTTTATTGTTTTAGATAACAAAATATCCAGTGGATTAAGTGTCCAAAAACATTTTGGGTCCACTGCATGTGTAAGTCTACTACAAGTTGACACAATGAATATCCTTCCTGCATCCGACTGTGCTATTTAAATCAGCTCTAAACTGAGGCAGTTTTGCGTCACTCTGGATATGTGAGCTGACATTAAGCGGAGTGCTGCATATGATGCTTTGGACCAAACTCTGCCCAGTCTCCATAGGGAATTTCCATTATCATGGATCCCAACATTTTAATAAGAGCATTTTGGAAGTCATTTTTGAAGTCCATTACTTACTGAAACGTATTTGTTCTGAGTTCACCACAGGAACTCAGTAACCACCAGAAAGAACAGAAAGTGCTGCCTGGTGCTTTCTGAAGTCAACTGGCTCAATGCTTTGCATCTGGAGAACAGGTCATCCCAGAATAGACTGGATTCTCCTTCAATGCTACAAGCCCAATTTAGGTATTTTAGGATCAAAGACGACAGCATCAACACAAACAAGCCATCTTTGGCCCTGTTTACACCTGTTACATCTACCAACGTCGTTCTGCACACTTTTACTCACAACTTGGCCCTATTGCACAGAGAAACTCCAGTGATTGATAAACATTACACACATTTGTTTCACAAAAAAACAGTCTGCTGGGTCCTTCTGCACAGGCCTCTAACACTGTTTTTCCTCTTCACTGTGAAGAATGTCTGCTCCCGAGATTCCTTTAATGACAGGAGTACTGGGAAGAATCTATAAAGCCTGTGTTCGGAGCAATCCAGGAATATCATGGGCCCGTTCTGGGCCAGGATCCAGCCGTCACTGCAACTTTAAACCATCATTCAGGCTTCTCGCTCTCTTTTTTTTAAAAGAATTCCATTACAAGGTAATCAAACTGAGAGGAGAGGCCATTCAAAAGTGTGTAAAGATAAATTATCTTAATTGTCACCCTATACAATACCTCCCAGCACTTGATCCAATATTTTAATGCCTTGTTACTCTTGTTCATGTAAGACAATACAAATCTGTAAATATTGGGTCATAACAGAGATATTCTTCACAGTGAACATTAACAAACTGTAATTCACAGGATATAAACACAGTGGGAATGTTCCTCTGTCTTCACTCATAGACTTTCATAAGTTTCAAGCACTGGCCGAGAACTGACTCCTTTCAATTATGTAAGTTTAAACTGAGCATGACATACATTCTAAACTTGAGAGAGCTCTTAAGATGAGAGTGAATAAGGTGGGCTTAAATTGAGGGCCGCAAAAAGAATATGAGAGCATGTCATATTTCACCACTCATGTGACTGTTACATGTATGCAGATCATACCTTAACAAGAGTTGATGTGGCTCAGAGGAATATTTTTTTGCCTTAAAGGGATAGTCTGGCCAAAAATTTAAATTCTGTTAAAAAGGAAATGTTAGGCAGTGTATTAAGGACTGACAGTCTTAGTCACCTTTCACTTTCAATGCATCTTTTGTCCATACAATGAAATTGAATGGTGACTGAGGATGTCATTATGCCATTACATCTCCTATTGTGTTCCACAGAAGAAAGTCAGTGGGTTTCCATTAGGGTGAGATCAAGTAAATAAATGATCACAGAATTTTCATTTTGGGTGAACTATCCCTTTGAGGTCCATTATCCTTCTTTTTTGGACTGAAGAGCTGCCTGTGCAGGCGGCTCCATTTGGTCAGTCTGTATGTATCTTTGCCAGAGTGCTTGGGGGAGGAATGCTTACAAACACTAACACTCTGCACTCAGCACAGACAAAAGGAATGCAGCATTTAAAACACGGGAATATTTATTTCCTGATATCTTGGCATTACACATTTATAACACACTAGCACGCTCTGATAATTTACCTAATTAGGAACTGAATCCTGCCGGTCACACAAACACCCAGTCGTGCTCAGTGGTAAACAACAAACACACATGCATAAAAACAGCCCTGACACGAGCAACTGCAAACATGCTGCCTGAGCTGCTATGCTCTGTTTTCTGAAGCCACTGGGGTGGTCCCACTGTAAACCTGGTGAATTACGTTATAGGGCGATCAAGGAAGGGTGCCAACTGAGGTTGTCCATCTGCTACCTGTGTGGCCCTTTAGCGCCGTATGCCACCCTTCATTCTAAAGTCAACCACCATAAATCAGTTTCATAGACCCTACAAAGAATCTCCCATAAGTCATTAACCTGTGTAATTATAAATAGGCCTTAAGTGTGCTATTTATACATTGTTTTCAGGTTATTCTTTCTAATGATGGTTGGCTATGCCATGTGAAGGTGACGGGCTACAGACTCAAACAGAGATAGTTCTACTAATAGCAAGGAAGAGCCCAGTGAGGTAAAGCGAGTACATCCTCAAATGCGAGCAAATATGACAGCTGTATTAAAATAGCTCTTGCTGCCATAGGACATTTTCGTTACTCATATCACTAGGATGTATTATGAGATGACTTCACAGGATATTTTCGTTATACCACTCATAATCAGGTTAACAAACGTCCACTGCTCTGACGTCATGTGTAACTGATATAATACAGTGAATCTACTCTGAAATAAAACGCTGTCATGACTTATTTTATTCTTAAAGGAATATTCCGGGTTCAATACAAATTATGTCCAATCGACAGCATTGTGGCACAATATTCAATACCACAAATTCTTAAAAAAAAAAAAAAAAAAAAGGAAAAATTGAGATTACAGTGAAGCAACAACATTGAGGCCATTTACCGAAGACAATATATTTAAACATATAGTTTGTCATAAATAAATTGGTGACATAAAACAATTAGGGTGAGAACATTATATTGAACATAAATGTACATTCAATATAAACTAATAAAACTAGAAAACACCCTATTTTAGATATTTTAATTAACTGAATCGAAGTATTGTAATAAACAGCACCAATTAACAAAATATTTCATTTAAAAAAAATAAAATAAATAACAAAAATTAAAACTCTAATTCACTACAATCAACTGGAGTTCCCAAAACTAAATATAAGTGAAAAGTTTATTTTAACCAGTTAATTTACATGAACTCTCCGTAAGAACCAATTCACTTAAATGATTTGGATTTCCCAGCAGTACCTATGAAAGAGGATGATTAGTGAGCGTGTTTGATTACTACCTCGGCCACATTACTGTGTGTGCATTAAAATGTGACAAATATAGCGTTTTGTGAAACTGGAAAAGCTACACTATTGTGAAAAGAGCCAAGCTACTATCACTCTACTGAAAAATTAAGTTAGTGACATCACTCCTTTTAGTAAAACTATTATTAAAAAATAATTCAAACTCATTAAGAATTTACTATTTTAACAAATATTTGAGTGTGCAGTGTATTTAATGCTTATTAGGGCTCATTGTGCCAATTTCAGCAAGGTGCCCGTGCTTTGCAACTGCCAGGGTGACTGTTAGCTTAGCACTATGCTAACGGCAAGCTCTATTGAAATCTGAGTTGAGTCTCCTGCCTGAAGTGCTATGTGTATGCTGAACAGAGTTTAACTGCACATGTAGAGTGTTCTAGATTAGTCAATTATGAGTTTCCATCACTGTTAGGATATTGTCTCAGAAGGCAGCTGCCTGTGTACACACTGAGGCAAATCACTTTTTAGAACATGCCTTTAGCTGTAAGTAAAATGGTGATGTCTTCCTTGTTGCATTTATAAGCAGATCATTAACTTTGGCCATCTATCTCTGCTAAACAGAGAGATGGGCAGTGCGAGGTCAAGACAGGAAGTGTTAGCACTGAACTGGCTCCAGGGCAATGAACTGGAACAAACAAGATCAGGGCATAAGAGTAGGTGTCCTGTCAGATAAGCTAATGTATGCTCATACCTCATCCCTATGCGATACATCAGCGTTGCTCTCTCAGCTGTCTCTACAGATAAGATGACCGCATTGCTGCCTCTTCAAACACATCTGCAAAGAGTTGGAAGCTACTCTGGCTAAAATAAGCCATTTATGGTACAATTACTGTTTTGTTTTTCAAACTATTTCAAAAAGTGGAATACGGTGGACTGAGCTGGCACACGAAAGTTCTTTAATTCAGTGATAATAATGCTCCATCTGGCCTACTGGGAAGGGCAATAAGTATAAAAAAATTTCATTACATCATTGACATTAGCTAATGCTCTTTTAAATGGCAATTTAAACACCATTAAGTTACCACAAAATGCCAGGCGTCAAAAGTCTCTCTGTGGGACAGCCTACCCTGCATAAGTGCTGTCCTTACAATTCAAATCTGGTGAGCCAACATTCTGGCTAAGTACACACAGGAGCTAAAAAATGGATTCATTTCACTAAAGCACCATAGCTACTTGATTTGCAAAGGAATGGAAAACAAGCAAAGCAATAATTTATTGTACTTAACATTTTGGATTGCAGAAGACTTAAAAACCATAGGCCCTGTTTAAGCCTGCGATTAACATCCGTCTTGGGTTATCTGATCACAAGTGGTCAGCTGAGACACATTGCCATTACAAATACATCTCCTGAGACCACTTGTGATAGAATTTAATCAAGGGAAGGGTCTCTGATTTTATGACTACATATTGTACATCACTCACTACGTCAGTGTATAAAAAACAAAGCCAGTAGACAGTTGCTCTCACATATTACTTTACAGATTTTCAATCTCGCCACAAACGTTTGCTCATTTGCACAAAAAATGCTCATTGTTTATTTTAACTGAGTACCTGCATTAAATGAACTTAAGATGTGTATATATTAATCTATGAATTATCTGTCATTGCATACGACTGAAGATGTTCTGTGAAGCCTGTGTATGAACTGTATGTGCTTTTCCAAATTTACATAATGGGTAATATTTAAAACCCTTGTTTTAGCACAATGGCTGATTGACCAGAGAGTAAATTTTACTTCAATGATGTCTGGGAACATATCAGGACAGATGACCATTTACACTACAAATGGGATGTGGTCATATTGATGTGCATTTTTAACTGCCTTGCAAGTCAAATTTTTTAGCGCTGTGTATTTGTGATCAGAAGATGGATGTTAATATCCAGTGTAAACAGGGTCATGTTTTTATTGCCACAAGACCGCAATAGCTGGAATTTGTTCCTGTGATATCACATTAAAGTTGAGAGAGACAGTCCCCTTGGAGCACACTTGGGTTAAGTGCCTTGCACAAGGTAACAATGATCATTACTTCTGGGATCTGAACCTGCAGTTTTCTGGTTATTAGCTCAACTAGGCTTCACCATCAACACCTCAGGCCAATGAAATAGAGTTTGATTTAGAGTAAAACGCCTGACATTACATTATCACATCAATGCTAAAACTGAGGTACAAAACAACACTCTTGACTTTTTTGAGCCTTTAGGACTTCAAATTTGATGGATCTACTGCAGTTTATTGTTTGTCTGACCGACACAAAGGAACACAGTAGAAGTTGCCCGGTATAAAAATGGTTCCAATGGAATTTTAATTTTGCACTCTCTCGTCTCCCACACCAATTCCCCTTCACCCCCATCTCTACAACATCTCATAACCCAGATCATTAATAATGTATTGTATTGACTCAGCAAAGCCCATGCTTTCGGAAGGGGTGCTGTACTCTCTCTTGAAGTGTGAGGCATGAGCTCGTCTGTTGCCTGGCAACAAGGTAGTTCCTAGTAAGTGCTTCTCCCCAGAGAAATTCCTTATACTATAATGCAGTGAAAGTGCCGCCCTCAGGCCCCTCCCCATTTACCTTTTATGAAACTATCCAATACTTCATTCCCAGCACAAACACATACAAATATATACAAATACTGCTCATAACCAGTCCATCTTCTGAAAAGTTTTAACTCATATGGGATGCCTTAAATTTCCCAAACTTTATTTTCTGTCATGATGGTAGATGGTGAATGTGGCATGATTTAAAATGGATCTGTAAATGGAACTAATATTGTTTTGCTGTCATGCAGCAAAATACGCTGCTGTTCAGAGATTATGCCTCATAGGCCCCATATAAACTGATGGTAAACACTGTCATGACAACCTCAGTGTGCGGACAAAGACCCTGCCATTAGCACCAGTTTTTGCGATGCGGTTTTTATTTATTCATCACCACTCTGTGCTTATATCGCGCACAGAGAATGCAGAGCACGAACTCATATGATTGACAGCCAGGCAGGAGCTATGGCTCACATAAAACAACAAGAATGGTTGATGCAGGTGTGAAGAGGTGGGGAACGGTGCCCAAAAAAGAACATTATTCATAGTTTGCATCTTACTATGAAATCACTGAGCCTTTTCAAATATGAGCAAGGAAACACTAAATTCAAACAACTGTGAACCTGGCATAAAAAAGTGTTGGTAAAATTTTACAATAAGGTTGTATACATTAACCTACAAACAAATAGTTCCAACTCTTCTGATTGGATAAGTCATGTTTAAAGCCATTATAATTGACTATAAGCGCACACCTGTGACTGCACATTCTATTTTAATGTGTCAGGCTGCTATGTTTCTTGGCACCCGCAAAACAGCCTGTTGTTAGGATACTAGATACTGAACTATATTACTTGGCAGAACTGTTTATTCAGATAATATATATAATATATGTATCATATGATATAATAAATATAATACAATTTATTATAATATAAAATAATAAATGTCAGTATTTTTGATTAGTGTCTTCTGATCCACCACTCTACATATACTAATACATTATTAACATTAAAAGTTGTATATGTTAGCATTAGATAATGCATTATGAACTAACATGAATTAACAATGAACAGTATACAGCATTTATATATTTGTATTTATTATTGTTCATTGTTAGTTCAGGATGCATAATGTTCACATAAATAACCTTATTGTAAAGTGTTACCAACATTTTTATTTAAAAAAGTGGAGGGGCAAAAAATGTAATCTGTCTGACTGCAAATGTAAGATAAGCTCTCAATCACATTAGACATTAGACTTTCTAACCCCTCTAATGTGTGGACTTGAAAAAAACCAATAGATTGAGCTCCAAAGCGAGCCATTCCTTCAAATAAGCAGTGCAGTGATCGTTAATAATTCAATTTGTGAATAAAGCCAGAGGAAATGATATCAGATTCCCAGAAATTTCATCACAACAGGAAATATTCATGTGGACTCATTTTCACACTCTCCTCTTTAAAGCCCCATTGAGAGCGAGAACCCCTAATCACGACCACGTGGAGGTTACCCCATGTGACTCTACCCTCCCTAGCAACCGGGCCAGTTTGGTTGCTTAGGAGACCTAGCTGGAGTCACTCAGCACGCCCTGGATTCAAACTCGTGACTCCAGGGGTTGTAGTCAGCGTCAATACACGCTGAGCTACCCAGGCCCCCCAGAAAGTATTTTTAACACCTGCTGAACTAGACACAAAATAATGCTTTATTAAAGGTATAGTATACCCAAAAACGAAAATTCTGTCATCATTTACTCACTGTCATGTTGTTCCAAACCTGTATATGAATTTAAAACAACATGAAGGTGAGTAAAGGGGGGGTTAACAAATGGGGGGCGTTTATTAGTCATAATGATCGAATCTATCATCAAGTTCCTTTTTGCATTAAAACGTTTATCTAGACGTGGAGTATATCAGTTGGTTCACAATTATACAGGTTGGTACGCATTTGTACCGCGGTTCATCTGATTTTGACACATCTGAAGTACCTGGTTTAACAGCGTCAAATACACAGGTGGAGGCACAACCTCGGCTAACATTTGAATTCAGCACAGAATTCTACATCACCACCCCTGAATTTACTGTAGTAACACTAACTGTACTTTAGGCAGAAACAGATTGACAATAAATGTTATCATATCACTACTTCAGCCCTATTAAATTTGTCATAGGCTACATTAGGGGAATTCATTTTTGTTACAACTTAAAAATATTTGTATTTTGCATTTATTGTTTTTACATGTGTTTAGAGTAGATCTACTGTTTATAATTACAAAAATGAAGTAAGGGAATGAAGTAGGGGGGCGTTCATCAAAAAAATATTAAGAACCACTGCTCTAAATGCTCCATTTTAAACTTATATCAACACATGATCATGAGCTTTTAACACAGTCATTTGTGTGTGGTCTAAATTCACAAAGTGTGCGATGGCAGCTGAATCAACACAATAGTAAAGCAACTTTCCAGCAGGCCTGGATTTGGGAACTGATGCTTCAATAGGGGCTCCTGTCACAACAGGCAATTTAAATGGCAATATAAACGAGGCTTTTAAGTGACTGCACTGCAAGAACTCAAATACAGGTATGGCCCTTCAGACAACGAAGAGTAGGAGTGCTAATGAGGATACAGAGTACAAAATAGATGCGCTTTACATTTTAAATAATTAAAGAATTTTCATTTTTGGGTGAACATTCCCTTTAAGGCTTTCTTTTTATTTTCATGGATGTGAAAATTTTTCCATGCAACAGTTGGCCCTTAGAGAAAATATCCCTCTCCCTCAAATTCAGCGGTTTCCAGCTGGCTGCCGCTCCCCAGGGAGGTCCATTGTGACCTCAACAGCCACCTCCCACCAGCCACTCAAACCATCCTTTATGTTCTCACCTCATATAAACACATCTTAGAGCCAGGTGGATTTGAGTTTCACCAGAGGGATCAGTCCATGGCAGGCCTCAAACTCGATGGCCACTTAGTTTTTCAATTATGCCTTTTGCTTCTCTGTCTTTTGTTTATAACCATCAGTTGAGAATAAATCAAAAAGTGCCAAAAAAAAAAAACGTCTATTGTACTACACCTTATGTGACCAAATCAATAATAAATGTGACCAACAACACCTTGGAGACTGTGATACGTAGGATATACATTTGCAGCTGTTGAGTGAATGAGTACAACAGAAGATTTTGAGTCATAGAATTTTGCACTGTAATCTGTGTCCTCTTGTGGGAGTTAATGGCCCAGTGCTACAACCACACAATTAAATGCTTTTATAAAAAAGGCTATCAAATACTCAAATGTGTTTCCATAGTCAACAAGATTTGCATATTAAATCAGAAGCTTACTTTATAAATCTTGAAGGTTTAGCTCATGAATATTAATTATGCAACATAACCTTTGACCAATAGCTCGACCCAGGCATCATATGATTACCACTAACCGCTTGCTCATTCATTCAGACTTCTGTGGACACAAAAGATTGGCAAAGATTATTTTTGTTATTAAAGTCAACGTGTTATGCCTTTGGTTGCATTTTGTTCTTCACACTTCCACCAAGCAAAACAAAACATTTAAATAAAATATAATGATTACCTTTCCAAACTGTGTAGGGTGCAAACTTTCCAAAATGTCTAAAAGTATGGATGCTACACCCCTGCAATTTTGCAGCTTACTTTGGTTATACGAAATCAAATTCTGCACACATATCAATGCAGAAAATGGTTGCTAAGATACACTTTTTCCTGCTCAGTAAATGCCTCTTTGATAATACAAAAGCTCTAAACCACATGAAAGTCTGACTTTTCAACAAGCAACATTATAACAGCAGTCTAGAGCTGACAATATTTGTCATCTTGACCCCAAAAATAGGAAACCATTCCAAAAAGCTTTTGGAAACAGGCTGCCATCTGCTGTATCATTTAACATTTGTAAACTTAAAAGTAAAGTCTACACAACAAACCCACAAATGGGTTTGGCACAATAGGCGGGCTCTGTCATTCTTTTTTATTAAACCTGAGGGTCAGACACATTATCATTATCTAGGCACAGGCACAGAGCATCATAAAAAGTCCAGCTAGAAATTTTACCACCCCTGAGAATCAGTATGAAAGCATAAACACACATCAACGTTTACAGTCGCGACCTGATCCATGCAGCGTGTGTGTGCAACAGTTTGGAAACTAAATTTCTGTCATGTGCACGGACAGTCTTCAACGACATCAGATGTCCAAACCTTTGCTCTGATTTCATCCATTAAACACAATGTGTATGCAAGATACAGATACTAAACCAGAAGGTTTATCTACCTCTGATAATGCTTGGTAATGTATGCTGAAACAGGAAAATTTCATATCACATCATATTCATATTCATATCTTTTGCCTTTTTGGGCACATTTTGTATGAAAGCAAATCATGTTGGGTCATTTGAATATCTATTCTGAATGGTCATTACTAATGAGAGGAGCCTATAAGCTGTCATCTGGGGTACATGAAAGAAAAAAATACATCCTTTTACATCATTTGCATCTGAGTATCCACATCAGTAGGTAAGTAGATTAAAACAACTGATAATTTGATTGATGTAGATCATTTTTAATGAGTTTTTGATGAGGCTCAGCCTCGCTTGCCTCCACTGATGGACCGCTACTGTACAAAATGAAGCTATATGCATTTGTTCATGTCTCTTCTGTGCCCTGTGTGGGTTATCAAAAACAAGAACATGCTGAGAGACTGCAGTCTCTCTCTTTCTGTCTCTCACCCTTTCTCTGCATCTCAGAACAGACTGCCAGCACAGACTTTCTTTGTTTTTGTGTGATGCGCAACCCATGACCTATCCCACAGTGCCAAGCCTCACCATTAAACTGAGTGATCCATACCGTAAATACATGCTTCCATTTAGAAGTTGTGCTGAGCAGATGAGATAAAACCTTTATCGAGACAAGCTTGCTTTGAGCCAGTGTACAGGAAAACATTTCCAGGTAATACAGGAAACTGATTTGTGTTTCACTGCTAATTTGCACCTTGTACGATGTTGAAGCCCCAGTCAAATATGAGATTATTCAAATCACAACAGTAAAATCCCACTTCAGAATATTAATATTTCTGTATAAACACAGAAGCTGAGAAAAGCAAACTAAATTTTCCAAATTGCACCCAGAAAAACATTCTTTCCCAATTAAGATCGCTTCATGACAGGTTAGGTCAAGACATACACATGGCAACATTGTGGTCCAGATGTACATCTCAACAGGATCCTCACATAGCAGACATGGCAACATGAACATTAAGCTCAAGATCTATAGCTAACATCACATCCAATTTTTTGAGACATCTCTATCCCTTCTATTCTTGTGGATACACAATTATAACTTAATGGAAGACTTGCAAAAGGGATTGTAATCCCCTTTTTTGAGTTTTAAGAAAATGAAAGAAGTTATTTGATATATTCAGGCTGAATTTTTTTTTTAGAAAAGCCAAAGTCTTTCAAGTAATTACTAATATGACAGAACAGAGAATGTGTAACATCAAAGAAAGTAATCTCCTTCTTTACCACTGCAAATGTAAAAAGTAAAGATAAGCAATTTGTGTGCTGCTGCTAATAATAATAACAATAATAAAATATGTCATGTTTAATTAATGCAACTACAACATCCACAATCCACAATAATGTACACACACTGTCCCAGTTCTGCCATTTCTACAAAATATCATAGCACATATTAATCATCACCTCATTAAATAGGTGTTATGGCCTTGCAATAACGTGCCTAAGGGCGGCAAAAGCTCACGTATGACTAATCAAATAAAGATGATACATACTGTCAAGTGTGCATCTTTCATTTCATTCTGCACTTTACTGATCACTGATACTTTGCTTTTTAACGCATAGCATATCAAACTAATCCAAAAACAAACAAAATATTTACAATTCATGTATTAGCAGAGGAAAAAAATTCAGAAGGAAGATAGATGAATATGAATGACACTAGCTTATGAATAGTAATCAAATGAATAACCAGCAGTTTTTTCAATTAATTTTTCTCTTCTTTGATGACGGTTGAGAAATGGCTGATGCACTCGACATTTCGATTTCAATTGTTCAGTACATTCGCCTAAATAATCAGCAGGATGATGCAATGATGCATACTACCATTTCTCTAATGTTGCCCACAGAACTGCATGCTTGGTGCACTGGTGATTATAATGATGACTCCAAGAGACATTTTAGCAATAAAAGTGGTCATTTATGAGCACAAAAGGGTTCCTTTTAAAAAAAAATCTGAGACTTGAAAGGAAAGTGCAAACTGCACACAACACTTAGCCGCAAAAGTGCAAGGGAAATAATACAAATTGTACTGAGGTTTTCCACATCCTCCAAATGTTCCACAGAGTGGAACATGTACTCTCCATGTACAAGCAGAATTACATGAGATAAACACAAATACATTAAGGATATGTACATTAATCACGGGTCTAATTGCTCTCTTTACAGCTGTCAATCTGTAAGTGATAAAATACACAAAGCTCAAACCACATCGTGGCAATCATAAATGTAATATAAAACCACAACAACCCAACAGGAATGCTATTTCACTAAGTGCAGTTTGCTTTATGACTAAGCAGCCCAAAGCAAACCACAAAATGGAGGAAATTGCAAAAAAATTAATGAGGCCACAACAAGTCCAGTCCATTATCAAAGACACTGAGAATCATAGGCATATAGTTTAATATTATCTCTGTATAGATCATAAAGTAACATCTAAAGTGCCATGCAGCATTTTGTGATTCACTTCTAAAGAGACTCAGCACTGAGCTTCAGCCGCCTCTAAAGCTAATGAAGTTATTTATAAAGTACTGCTCTTAATTGCAACAATGCCAAGATGACGTGTCTTTGGGAAGCCTACACCGGTGGGAGAAGGAGATCAGCTCTTATTTGCTGAAGTTTCCTGTCAAAATATGCAGGAAGCAGCAAGCTGCCATGGCAACCAGCCAGCCATGCAGCAGACACCTACGTTTTAATTGAGACCAAAGTATGTCAGGTCCAAAAAAACATTTTTTTATTTAGCCTGTGTGGTCTTTTTTTCCCCCTTATTAGTAAATAACTTTAAAGGAATAGTTCACCCAAAAATTATAATTCTCTCATGATTTACTCACCCTCCTAGCATCCCAGATGTGTATGACTTTCTTTCTTCTGCTGAACACAAATTAACATTTTTAATATTTAAGGATATTTAATCTCTGTAGGTCCATACAATGCAAGTGAATGGTGATCAGACCTTTAAAGCTCCAAAAAGCATAGGCTACATGTACCAAGATGGTCTAAAAACCAGTGTAGAGTGGCTTTTATTCTGGGGCTATCCGTTTATTAAATATGATAAATCAGGAAGCCTGTACTCAGCCGAATCTAAATTTAACTTTGTGATAGCCATTTGGAATTGAGAACTATGTTATTTTGAAAAGGTCACATATTTACAATTTTATTGACCCATTTATCCAGTTTACCCTTAATATAGAAAGTATTGTAATTTTTAAGAACATATTTTTACATAATCATGTTACTACATTTTTTAATGACATAGTTGTTATTGTTTGTCTTGTCTGTTGTTTTAGTTTTGTGCCCAAACTGAACTGCTGGATTAATGAAGTTGTATAAACTGAAATGAGATGAAAATCAATATTTAAGTCTTTTTTTACTATAAATCTCCACCTTTGACCAGAAGGTGGTGATATGCATGAAGAATGCGAATCTCCAAAAACAAAAGTCGAAGAATGCGGATGTGAAAGTGAGAGTGGAGATTTATAATATTGATCTGTTTCTCACCCACACCTATCATATCACTTCTGAAGATATGGATTAAACCACTGGAGTCGTCTGGATTACTTTTGTTTCCTTTATGTGCTTTTTGGAGATTCAAAGTTCTGGCCACCATTCACTTGCATTGTATGAACCTACAGAGCTGAAATATTCTTCTAAAAATAAGAAAGTTAATAAATATCTAATATTGCTCACATAGTGTTCTTGTTTCCAACAATATTCTGTCACACGAGGTGTTCGGCACAAGAAAGAAAGGCATACACATCTAGGATGGCATGAGGGTGAGTCAATGAGGAGACAATCTTCATTTTTGGGTGAACTTTCTCTTTAAGTAGAACAATTTTTTTGCAGTCAGTATAGGAATTTATTGATTATTGTTTGTTATCAATGCCCCATTCAGTACCATATTGCTAATCTTTAAGAAACACATAAAAAAACTTTTTCATCAGAAACCAGGGACCAGTAAAGGATATGGGTTGCAAACCATCCTGAGACACCAGCTCCGTGGACGAGTGGTCTGTTTGATGCAGAAGAACACCACTGGCGCGAGCGCCGGATATGGGGGCTGCTCCTCCTCATCAGAGACCAACTCTGGTGTGGGGTCCCGGGCCCCGGACCCCTGTGCCTGAGAGCTCTCATGGATGGGGATCCATGTGCTGCTCTTTTCCTCCTCATCCCCGATCTCTTCACCGTGACCGTGCGCCCGGTACAGCGCAGAGATGGGAACTCTTACCTCTCCTCTCTCCAAGTAATGAAAGTGTTCTCTTCCCTCGCCATCAGTCATGATAAAGCGTCTGACAATGGTATCCTATAGATTAAAAATAAATAAGTCAAGCAGACAATGGATGGATGTGTGTGTGTGTGTGTGTGTGTGTGTGTGTGTGTGTGTGTGTGTGTGTGTGTGTGTGTGTGTGTGAGAGAAATAAAGGATAATCTAGTTTACTGTCACGGTTTTCTACTGTCAGATGCGCTTGTCAAACACATCAAATAGAAATTATCATGTTTTTTTTTTTATATATATATCAAAGTAGCCTAAATATGAATCGATTTGCGTGAAGAAAAAAAAAAAAAAAAAAAAACCTTCGCAAAACAGGCATAAACAATACATCTGCGTACAGTAGCCTATTATTAAAAAAAAAAAAAAAAAAAAAAAAAACAATGTTCCAGCAAAAATGTATTCTAAACACAACTTTCAAACTGTCCAAGGTTATACAAAAAATAAAATAAAAAAGTTACCTTTTAGATAAGGAATTAGAGGTTCCCATAAGCATCTCCTTTACTTTCAGTGCACCGCAGAAAAATCCGTTGTGGAGAGGGACTGATACTCGTTGAGATCCATTTGTTTCTTTCAGATTCAGGTTCTGCCTCTGAACGATGCGCAAGTCCTTTAACTGTCTTTAAAACGAAAAAATCTCCAATGATTTATCCCAAAACATGTCTGAACATCTCAGAAAAGCAATTATCCAAAGGAAAGATTTGGCGCATCTATGTTGGTCGGGATTCTCCCTTGATGTGACACGCCAAACTTCCAGCGCGCTGCGAGCGCGTGCACGTGATGCTTCATTTGAGACACGGATTCACAGTGGCTTTACCCGCATTACTTCAAACCTGATACTATTTTATCACTATTCTAAATATTTAATGTCCTTAGACATCTTTAAAACACGCCGGGTAACGTAGCTGTCTTTTCAGCTACCCATTTTTATCTGTTCCGCTCACTCAAATGGCAAATTTCTGGACACTCGTGTCATCAAAGGAGTTCCGTTATGCCTTGCCATCATAAGATGGTTATGGAGGAAAGTCTGGGTAGAAATAAAAGAGACTGTAAACGATACACTTACATATCTTAGAATGGAAATAAAATCTTGCAAAATAATATAACAGTAGAAAATTATTGCAAATATTAACTTTACAAAAACATAATTGTAGGTTACAATATTTCATTATTGATTACTGTTGGACTGGATAAGAATTTCGCAGTTTTTTTTTTTTTTTTTTAAGAAAGGCGTTTTTACAGCTCACAGTATCGCTGTTCACATGGTATCTGAAACGCTCAGCAAATGAACTGTCATTAAAAAATAAAAAAATAAATAAATAAATAAACATCTTCCAGTTGATCACTTATTTCCCTGAGATAATCAATACAATGCTCTGGGGAAATTGAACCCTTAAGCTTGTCTCCACTGATAGCAGCACTTGGGTTTTGCTGGATTTAGATCGCACATGTGCTGTACAACAGCAGTGAAATACATATGGACTAAATGCATTATTGAGAGGCAGTGGGCAAGTCTACATGCTTTCCTTCCACACTCAACTTATCTTGTAAATGAGTACAGCAAAACATGATTTGAAAAACAAAAGAGATAGAATAGGACTTAAAGGGGACCTATTATGCAAAATTCACTTTTACATGGTGTTTGAACATAAACGTGAGTCAGCTGTGTGTGTATACAACCACCCTACAATGTTAAAAGTCCACTCACTCCTCTTTCTTATATTTCTATTAATCAAAAACAGTGACTCAAGATGACTGGTTTTCGTATCCGCTCTAAAGTGATGTCACTTTAGAGCAGGCCATGCCCACGACTGGTGACAGACTCCACCCACTTATCATAGATCCTCCCCTGAGTGATCGACACACAGTCCGCCATTTTTTCCATGCTGGAGCAGCTACAGTGAGAAGAATAATGTCTCACCTTCGTAAGCGTCATAAGTGTTCTGTTGTAGGCTGTAAAAGTGAACATAAGTGTCTTCATGTACTCCCGGCATCAGAGCCACTGAAGACGCAGTGGACAAGTTTTGTTTTTGAAGAAAATGTGCCCCAAAACATACCAAAATTTGTGTATGTTTGTGCAAATCATTTTACACCGGACGTTTTTGTGAATGAGGGTCAATATAAAGCAGGATTTTCAAAAGATTTGACTCTCAAGCATGGATCAGTACCAACTGTTCGTGTTCCAGCTTTATATCCTGAAAATGTAAGTATCGCACTTTATATTTTGTGAATGTTTGCAAATTGCCTTTCCAAATGTGTTTGTTAGCTGATTCCATGGCTAATGCAGCTAAAGTTACCATTGTCTCTGCTTGTATTCACAGAGACCAGAGCTATGTCGTTATTGCTTGTTTGCACATGACGTCACGTCACTGCGTTGCTGTGGCGTGAAATGCAGATGTAGGGCAGGAAGTGATTTTCTACATAAAAAGCACTATCACAAACTCAAAATGCCTATGTTTTGCATCGTTTACGGTTGCTCATACATATATGGCTGAGCTCCGGTATTTACGGTGTCAGTCATATTGGTTCTGATTTGTTGTTGCTATAGTATCCGAAGCAGCTGTAAAGGCACAGCCCTCTTCCGGAAAGGGGGCAGGGAGCAGCAGCTCATTTGCATTTAAAGAGACACACATGAAAACAGCGTGTTTTTGATTCCACCCAAAAAGAGGCATTTACAACATGGTATAATAAATGATCCGTGGGGCATTTTGAGCTGAAAATTCACAGACACATTCAGGGGACACATGAGACGTATATTACATCTTGTAAAAAGGGGCATAATAGGTCTCCTTTAAATTAATTAGCTCTGTCATTGCTGAAATCCAGAGATTTCACAATATATCAACAGAGGATAAGCAAAGATGAAGCCTAGGCATAATTTTATGTGCCAGTTAAAGGGATAGTTCACCTAAAAATAAAAATTCTGTCATCATTTATTCATCTTTGTGTTGTTCCAAACATGTAAAGTAAATGAAATAGTGACTGAGACTATCATACTGCCTAACATCTCTTTTTGTATAAAAATGAGATGTTAGGAAAGAAACCATGTAAGAAAGAAAGTCACACATGTTTGGAACAACATCAGGGTGTTCAGGTGAAAAATTTACAGAATTTGCATTTTGGGGTGAGCTGTCCCTTTTACAATTCCAAAATCTTGCAACTATTCAGCTATGAAAACAACATGTGTTTATGTTTTATATTCCCATCAAACTCTTTGCATTTTTCCATATATGGCATTATATTATGAAGTTATGGCATAATCTTTTTATAGAGAGTGAAATTTCTGTGCAATCAAATGGAATTTCAACAATAATGACTGTTTTCAAACAGGTTTCCTAAACACTCCCTATGTTTGCCATTGGTTGGGGAAAAAAAACAGATAGACCCACCCCAAACTCATGACATTGGTTGAACCAATGTTGCTGTGTCATAGATAGATAGATAGATAGATAGATGGATATTGACATTAGTAATTAGCAAGAGTAAACTAACAGGCATTAATGACATGCTGAGCTGCATCTAACTCCAAACCATCACTGCATTAATTGGAGAGGATAAAGACAAAAGATCTATCAACAAGTACCGAAACAGGTGTATCTTAAATTACACCGGTGATTATTGTTGGGGCCAAGGGATTGCAACAGCTCGATGAGCTTCCAACAGTTGTGCCGTGTCAACTAAAGCTACTCCAATATCTGTGGAGAGACACTCTAAGACTTGTGCTTACTGGCAGGGGAAATGCAAGCAGCACTATCGACTTGTCAATCATTCTGGTGGGGCACCAGTCTCGCGTAGCCAGACCTTTGACTTAAACAATAAAGTTAAAGGTTAGAGCACAGACTGTGGGTGGTCCATGGGCGTGCCGTCTGAGGCTGAGACTAGGGTGCGATGGGAGAAAGGTGCCTTCCATTGTTCCTGGCAGGCTACTCTGCCTTGTGTGCAACATTTGGTTAGGATTAGCATGGGGGCAGGGTTAGGGCATCTGCTGCCTGCCAGGAACAAACCGTGAACCTTTGTAAAATGGGCAGACTAGGGGGGCACTAATCCTGTCTCACCCCTCTGTGCTTCCACATTCCTTTCCTTCTTTCATTGTTTGAGCGAAGGTAAGCCCTCAGCAACTGTGCTTTTTGGAATTTATTTTCAGTGGAGGAAAATAATTTTTTGGTTACAATTAATTTTTACAGATAATATGTGTCATTTTTGTTATGTTAAAATTAAGTCTGCTGATTTAACGTGTTAACTCAATGTGATTAATTATATAAAAAAACAACACGTTAACAAAGTATCACAATTAATTATGCCCTCTGAACTTAAATTCCATAACAAAGAATTTTAGAGACATTGAAAACCAGGAAACGTGACAGTGAAATGCTCCAAAAGTGTCTGTGTAAATAAACAGAAATAGCCCAGGAACACAAGAATGCATACTGTGAAAACAGCCCTGTATGTTTTTCCAAAATGGATGGCTGTGGACTGTGGGCAATAGGCTTATGTTTAATAATACAGAAATAAACAACATTTTAACTTTTTAAGACACTTTTTGTATTGTTAAATTACTCATACTCTTACTCCTCATACTCTTACTCCTCATACTCTTACTCATATTCTTTATTCATCTGCTTCTGCTACAATAATGTAATGTTCTTCTATCCCAGTTTACTGTGCACAGACCACTACAAGTTGCTCTGTTTATTTGAGCATCCTAATCAGCCTGACACAGAAACATTGGTTCAACCAGTGGTGTGAGTTTAGGGCAGGACTATCTGCCTGGCCGGCCAATAGAAGATGGGGGAGTGTTCCAGAAACCTGTTTGAAAGCAGCATTTATTTTTGCAATTCTGATTGGTGCCACTAGTAGTGGTGCAGAAATTACACATTTCACTTTTAACTACTTTTACTGTACCACAACCAATGTTTGCAATCAGTATCCAATATTATAATAGATCTCTTTTTCTATTCAAGATTTTTTTTAAAGTGAGAAGAAATCCAGATGTTCTATTTGTTCAATTGTACATATTTCAAGGACTTTCTTCTGTACAGATGTATCACATGTTCCTCAGCTACTCGAGTAGTACCTATATCACACTGTTCAATCAGGTGTTTTGTCACAGTTGTTTCCTTTAGGCTCTTAGACGTAGCGTCAGTGATATCTTATAAGAAGCAGCTGTACATTCCAATCTGTAAATCTGCTTTAACTCATGCACTCTCTAGAATCATTCTTCCAGGCCATGCATCTCATTATCCTGGTGGCTGAGGAGCCATCTGGACACAGGCACCATGTTCTGTTGTGCTCACAAATATAGAAGGCCAACCTCACTCTGCCAGGACAAACCTATTTGTTGATAGGGGAGACCAGGGGTGGTTGTCAAATGGGGAAGTTGTCACAAGGGTGGGTTGTGACTATGGCAAGGTCTATGGCATTGTGCCCCTCACTGCAGTAATCTGAATGTGGTCTAGTGTCCAGAGCCTGTTTAACTCTAGCAATACAGCAAGCACAGATAATACTGAGGGCATAAAGAGGTTACAAACTCTAAAAAAAAATCTATGCAGTGTATGAATCTGAAAACAGACGTCATGCAAGTTTTCTGTTGTTTTGATTGTCCTGAATGCTTTAGTCCACCATTATTGAAAGAGATCACTGATCTGCCAGACGTAATATTAACAATAAAGATGTAACGCCAACATCTGTGGACAGAATTATTTATTTCAAGCTTGACAGGCACTTTTCAAACATCCCTGGGTAGAAAAACATTGCTAATGAGAATGGCCTTTACTGATTCTGTAACAAGCTGTGGCTAGAATAACAGGTTAGAAAAATAGGCAAAGACTGAGTCTAAAATCGATATTCATCTACCGAGCAACCGCCCCCAGTTAGCAATATGTAGTCACAATTTAAATGATCACACATTCCATAGTCCGGAGTTCTCTAAAATATGGTTTTATAAAATACAGTGACCTTTCAAGAACTTACAGGTGACATCTTAAAGTAATACACCACATGGCCAAAAGTATGTGAACATCCCCTTCCAATAAACAGGTTATGTACATTGCCAACAAGTGCATAAAGTCAAGCATGTAACATTTTTAGCAGGATGGGGCCCTTTTCTATTTCTGCATGACGAGGCTCTTTTGACAAAGCAAGTTCCATAAAGAAAATATTTTCTGAGTCTGGTGTGGAAGAACTTGACTGCTTGCACAAAGCCCAGACCTGAACCCTTCTGAACACATATAGGATCAATTGGATCACCGACTGCAAGTCAACCCACATCTCCCAACATCAGTACCTGGCCTCATGCAACAAAGGGAGGACCGACTATATATATATATTTGTTTTAAACTCCACCCACACTCTTAATAGTCTTGTAACCATACTTTTTTATCTTCTCTTTGTTGAGGTTAAAGCTGGCAGCTCAACAGATCCAGCAGGGTCCCAATTCAACAGGATGATTTTCTTGCTTTAGGTGGACTTGACATGATGCAATTTCTACAAATAAGAATAGTGTGCTTCAAGCTCTTGGTTTTTGACATTAGCACCTAATTTCCCCTAAGAACAGGAGGGGCAAAGGCTAAATGTTTCTCAGCAGAGGCATATTTATACACCTCATAAAGCCTATTTGTGATTTTGGGATTCTGTTCTGGGCATCGTGCATGCTATGATAAATCTTTCTGCTGAGCTCTGGGGAAGCTGTTGGAAAATGATAAGGAGCTGTTAAACTGTGTATTACACAAGCTATTACCCACTCTTATGATGGAACTAAATCAAAAACTGTCATCTGGAGGTAGGGTCTGGAATCAGTTTTCCTAATGTGGGTTGGTCCTCCCAGAGCCCAGTATTGTGGAGCGCTCTATTGAACATGTTGCTGCATCACTGTCTTCTTGTAATGCTGTGATATCTAGCTATAGCAGGGAAGGGTCATGCACAGATTTGACCTTTCGACTGTCAGTATGAAGGTCAGGGATGGGTCAAAGATGCTTTGTTTGTCCATGAACATTTGTTCTAAAAAAAAAAATAAATAAATAAATAAATAAAAATAAAAAAAAAACTCCAAAATGTCTCCAACCTAAACTGCCCTATTAAATAACACAAACATGAATGTGCCAAGCAATTATTACCATGACAAAAGTGATATAAAACAGTATTAGCATGAATCAGGACTGTTGTTCTTTGGTGGTGGGGGCTAACTAAAGCAATGAGCCATGACATGCTGTGTATAACAGTGATTTTATCATAGGTAAGGGGTTCTCTGTAAAATCTCTGTATTGCACATGGCTGGCTTCTTACTTTTATAAACCAATGGTAAAAGCATCATTATAACAGACACCAATTTTCAATAAAAAGATGCATTTGTTATTACTTATTAATGAATTAAACAATTCTTCTGCCAAGTAGAATAGTTCATTAGTTTAACTGCAGGCTGTTGTGCTAGCAATTTAGCAACCTGACACATTAATATAGAATGTGCAGTTACAGGTGTGGGTTTATAGTTTTACAAAGGCTTCAAACATGGCTCATCCAATTAGAATTTTTATAATGGAAATTGTTTAAATCTTAAATCAACATTTGTCCTTGGCCCTGTGAATATAAGCAACGGTCCTGGCTTGAATGAATTGTTTCGTCATACCTCCCTGATCAAACTTACATGGATTTGTGTATATGAAGGGGCTAAACACATTTAAATATAATATGGATAAATTATCAACAGAAGATCACTCGCTTTATCACTGCAAGACTTAGCTGTCAGGATACACATGAGTCACCTCTTTCCTCGGTCACAGCAGTTAATCGTGCCTGAGTTGGACAGCAGTTGCAAAGTGGTAATTGTGCTGAGAAAAGAAGTGGGGCTCCAGTGGGGCCTTCTTTGTAAAAACTTATGCTTAATAAACTTGTCAGACTGGTCTGACTGTATCTTACTGAGGTGTTGGCTAAACATAATGTGAAGGGCACCATAATGTCTTCCATACAACAAACAACAGAAATTATGGTCAATCACAACCAGTCAGGTCAAACAGAGATGGATAAGACTGTTCGCTATGAATTATTATAGTTAAGGAAATACTGTTAAAGTAATTAAACAGCGCTGATTGCTGTGCTCTGTGGTCACACAATGGCTGAAAGTTTGCTATCGTGTCCAACATAGTATTTTTTAACTGCATCATCCTTCAATGACAGCCTCTTTGCCAAGCCTGTATTACATTGTGACAAGCTGAAATGTCCTATCCTATTTAATCCTTATTACCTTACCATGACTGGGCGAGCAAAGTTTCTGAACACCAAATACACATAGTCAATGAGGAGTATATTTGGGCCATGTTTAATGTCGCAAAGTTGCGAAAGTTCAGAACAAGTAATTTGTTGATGCTTATTTCCAATAAATGTAATTTTCAAAGCTCAAAACTTGCTATGACCCCTTTAAAGCTGAAGTGTGGAATTTCTGCTGCACTAGTGGCACCAAATAATCACTTTTTCAGAAAGATTACAGAAAACTCCCCCCTTCTTTCATTGGTTGTACAAACAGATGTCCTCACCCATCCATCATACTATTGGTCGAATGATTAGACGCTTTTCCACCAATGAGCCGAACGGTTCTGAGCATGGTGAGGAATGGTTTCAGTAGCATTTCCACTTGAGCTCGGTTCAGCACGATTACAAACCGATTTCGGCCCGGATTCCTTGGCAAGTTTAGCTTACCGTGCTTAACTGTGCTGGTCGAATGGCTTTAGTTCGTGGTGACTCAAGCTTGTCAATTTGCCAATGCCAAGGTAACTCATTTGTTTCTAGGTAGTTGGCAAAGTTTGCTATGGTAAAGTTAATAAAAGTTCATTAAAAACAATTGTGTGTTTTTGGTGTATATTCGTGATTTTATGATGGTTTGACTAGTGTAGTACATTATCTTTCAACAAGCCTTTTTTCATTAGGGAGGTAGATTATGCTAGCTAGCTCATTAAAACTCAAATAATATAACATTATATAAATTGTGTATTTATCAATAAATGTCCTTTTAATAGTCTGGGAATTTTTATCTTTCTGTATGTTCGTGTACAGTGACAAACCTTCGCCTTATTTCTTTATGCCTTTTTTTTTTTTTTAGACATAGCACGTCTTTCCTGTGCTGGCGCAGAGTAAAAACCTAGGGAAAAAGTTGTCCTGAAAACTAGAATATGCGATCATCCTCCATTGCGCACTCGCACCAATGTTTACCTCTCACACCATCGCCGACTTATGTATTTGTTACGAACGTTCAAGTACCACAGTGGAAGATTAGCATGGAACGGCACAGTTTCGCAAAGAGAACTGTTCGACCCTATGTTGGAAAAATGGCTAATGTTGCTGTGTTGGGCTGGATGGGCTGCTTAGACAGAACAATGTTTGATAACACTTTATTTTACAGTGTCCATGTTACATATCATACATGTTACTATTAATTACTATAGTAATAATAACAATATATACTGTAAGTACAAGTTGCTCTACAAAATAATTACACAGTTAAGACATATTACTTATGTAAATACACAGTAACATGATCACTGTAAAATAAAGTGTGACAGAGTATTTTGATAGTGCCACTGAGCCCCAGTGTTACATTTGCAGGTGAAATCAACCTACTGTACAAATGGCTCACTCTTAGTTGATTCAGCATATTAAGCTGAGATACAAAAAAAAAAAAAAAAAAAAAAATGACATACAGTACATCAGCTTTACTATCTCAGTTTTATCAAGAGAGCAAACCAGATATTTTAATAAGACAAAACGGAATGACTTGACACATTACATCAAAAACTACACGTTATATGTCCATCAGAGTGACCAAAATCCTAGCACCACCTCTGTTCCATATTATAACTATTCAAGTTAATAAGTATCCATAAAGTTTCCATTTAGATTAATGTGTACAAAAGCCTGTCAACAGACATTTTCCTGCAAAAAGTAAGTGATGGCTGTTTCCTGGATTGGGCCAGAGTCTATTGTCTGTGTGATGAGGAAGGGCAGCACTACACTTCCTTTCAACAATTTACAAGATAATTTAATGCTCAGGTCATATTCTGACAGAGAGACACAGTGATTTATGCTGCAGACTCCCAGCTCCATGTACAGGGTTGGGGAGTAACGAAATACAAGTAACGGGAATACGTAGTTAAAATACAAAATATAAGTAACTGTATTCCACTACAGTTACAATTTAAATAATTGGTATTTAGAATACAGTTACATTCAAAAAGTATTTTGATTACTGAAGAGATTACTTTGCATTTTATTGTCATTTGTTTCATTTAATATTTAGTCCTTTCAGATGGAAAACATTTATCCATATAAATGATGTGATCCAAAGTGCATTTGAACAGCGGTGAAACACTTTCTTATGATGTGTTACATTCATACGAGCAGACAGAGAAGAAAGTTTGAAGTAAGTTTGGAGCAGAAGAAATAGAAATAAACCTTGTGTAAAATGTCAGCTTTACGCTAAGCTAAAATGCTATTTCTAGCCATTTTACATGCACATGTTAACAGGCACGATTATATTTTTTTATCAAGAAAATTCGTGTTAGATCATAATTTCTTTTTTTCTAGTAAGACCTTTTATATTAGGGCAAAAATTATATTCTTGATAATAATGTTTTGCATTGTTTTCCTGTAAAAATATCTAAAAATCCTTAAAACATGATCAATTTGATTTATCTTGTTTTAGAAACAACACTGCATAAGATATTTAGGTTTTTCAGAGAATGTATTTTTAACGTGTATTTTGTCTTACTGTACTGACAGAGCTTTTATAGTCAAAACAAGTGAAAAAATCAACCAGTGCTGAAGAAGTAATCCAAAGTATTTAGAATACGTTACTGACCTTGAGTAATCTAAGGGAATACATTACAAATTACATTTCACTGTATTTTGTTATCTGTAGTGGAATACATTTCAAAAGTAACACTCCCAACCCTGTCCATGTAGCACACACTCAACAGCAGCCCACAGTGCATGTCTGTAATGTGCACAAGAGATCAAAAGGGTTTCCCAGACAACTGGCAGGATTCCGTGTCAGCTCGTTAAAATCCTCTCCTGATGCAGCCATCCTTTAATTGTGCCTCAGTGAAGCTGCTTGAATTAACAGAAAACAGAAACATGCAGAGAAACTGACACATTAAACATATGTGCATGTACAACTAAATGACAGGCTGTTCAAGCAAGACCAAGACTTCACATTAATGGCTCCTACAGTGGGGAACTCATGAAGAGTGATATAAATCCAAGAACACATCATCCTTTATTGTCTGAGATTGAGGAGAGAGGGTCAGGAGAGAATTTGAGTGGACTGTCTAATGGAAAATCCATCTTAAGGTGGTAGCTGTGCTTTGGAACATGGTAGTTGGTTTCTAGTTGGTCTAAATCAGTAATTAGCTGGTTCATGCTGGTTATTGATTTGTAAATGTGGGCATTCATGCATTCATGTGTCTGTCTGATGTCAGAATGTTACAAAAGCACAGAAAGAGTCAGTTTTGCAGCTTGTTTTTGATAAATGGTCCTTGTAGACATGAGAGGATTTAAGTTCTTAAAGTTACAGTATGTTTTCATAGAATATCAAGCTCTCTCATCTCAAAAGATCAAGAAATATTTGATTCCTCAAGATATGACTGCTTTAATGTCTCATTTGTATCAAGAGAGGAAATAAGATATTTTTAAGGCAAGATGGAATGACATGACAACTGACACCATGGCATAAATGACACATGCAGCACTGTGCAAAAGTCTTAAAGGTGCACTCAGTACTTTTTTCCCAATTAAAAATGTTTTACTCCTAAAGAAATGAATTGTAATTTTGAAACATATGTATAAAATCATGACCGCTCACATGAGATGAGGACTCTAGTCATATCAGTAACATTATAAAAGCTGTTTTATTCTATATGGGGCAGGGGCGCCCCATGGGGCCTGCCATTTTAGAATCACATGACCAGCTGAATACTACTTGCTTAATCTCAGTTACTTTCTTGTTATTGGATACTTTCACTCATGGATTAAATTAATCATGGCTGATAGTGAATAGTGAATTTTTACAATGGTATCTGTAACTGAAAACTATTGACTTTGAAACATGCTGCATACACCATGCAACCAGCATACACCAGCTACTGAACAGCTTGGACCAGCTAATCACCATCTTGGACCAATTAATGACCAGCTTAGACCAGCTAATGACTATCTAAGCCCAGCTAATGACCTCCTTGGACCAATTAATGACCATCTTAGACCAGCTAATGACCATCTTGGACCACTTAATGACCAACTGCTTAAACCAGCTATTGACGATCTTAGACCACGTAATGAACAGCCTGGACCAGCTAATGACCAGTTTGAATCAGCTAATGACCAGCTTGAACCAGTGAATGATCGTCTTGGTCCACTTAATGACCAGATTACATCAGCTAATGAACAACTTGGACCAGCTAATCGCCATCTTGGACCAATTAATGACCAGCTTAGACCAGCTAATGACCATCTTAGACCAGCTAATTACCATCATTACTAAATAATGACCAGTTGCTTAGACCAGCTAATGATGATCTTAGACCAGCTAATGACCATCTTGGACTACTTAATGATCAGCTTGGACCAGCTAATGACCAGCTTGGTTCAGCTAATCACCATCTTGGACCAATTAATGACCAGCTTAGACCAGCTAATGACCATCTTGGACCACTAAATAACCAGCTGCTTAGACCAGCTAATGACGATCTTAGACCAGCTAATGACCAGCTTGGACCACTTAATGATCAGCTTGGACCAGCTAATGATGATCTTAGACCAGCTAATGACCATCTTGGACCATTTAATGACCAGCATGGACCAGCTAATGACCAGCTTGGTCCAGCTAATGACCAACTTGGACTACTTAATGACCAGCTTAGACCAGCTAATGACCAACTTGAACCACTTAATGACCAGCTTGGACCAGCTAATGATGATCTTAGACCAGCTAATGACCATCTTGGACCACTTAATGACCAGCTTGAACCAGCTAATGAACTGCTTGGACCAGCTAATCACCATCTTGGACCAATTAATGACCAACTTGAACCAGTTAATGAACAGCTTATACCAGCTAATCGCCATCTTGGACCAATTAATGACCAGCTTAGACCAGCTAATGACCATCTTAGACCAGCAAACGACCATCTTGGACCACTAAATGACCAGCTGCTTAGACCAGTTAATGACAATCTTAGATCAGCTGATGACCATCTTGGACCACTTAATGACCAGCTTGGACCAGCTAATGACGATCTTAGACCAGCTAATGACCACCTTGGCCACTTAATGACCATCTTAGACCAGCTAATGACCATCTGGACCACTAAATGACCAGCTGCTTAGACCAGATAATGACAATCTTAGACCAGCTAATGACCATCTTCGACCACTTAATGACCAGCTTGGACCAATTAATGATGATCTTAGACCAGCAAATAACCATTTTGGACCACTTAATGACCAGCTTGAACCAGCAAATGAGCAGCTTGGTCCAGCTAATGACCAACTTGGACCACTTAATGAACAGCTTAGACCAGCTAATGACCACCTTGGACCACTTAATGACCATCTTAGATCAGCTAATGACCATCTTGGACCACTTAATGACCAGCTTGGTCCAGCTAATGACCAACTTGAATCAACTAATGACCATCTTTGACCCCTTAGTGACCATCTTAGACCAGTTAATGACCAGCTTGGACCAGTTAATGACCATTTTGGATCACTTAATGACCAGCTTGTACCAACAAATGACGAGCTTGGACCACTTAATGACCATTTTAGACCACCTAATTACCAGCTTAGACTAACAATTCAGCAGCTTGGACCAGCTAATGCTCAGGTTGGACCAGGTAATGAGCAGCTTGCACCAGTTAGTCACCAGCTTAGGCCAGCCAGAAACCAGCTACCATGTTTCAAAACACAGCTTTTGAAACATGCATCAGTTTAAGCTGGATTTTCCAGCAGGGCTCCTACATTATGTTTTGCTCCTGTGGCACTTGGCTTAAACAATACTTAGTGCATGATTAGGTCTCATTTGTAAGGGTATTTGCCCCATTCTACATACTCTTCCAGAAAGCCATGTCCCCTGAAGAGACTAAACACTGTGGTCTTCTATGTAAACTTAGGGATTGTACATACTTACACCTGCCAGCATCAGTGTGTGCTAATGGCAATGACTGATAATGTGTGACACAAAGGCCTTAGGAGAACTGCAAACCTTACAAGGGGGTACTCATGATTTTTTCCAGTCCTGTGGTTAACGTGAAAATATTACGCACGGTGTAAGCGGTAAATGAAAACTACTCGACTGAGTGATGCAATACGTTTGCAATAATGTGATGGTGACGCTAGATGATTATATTGTCTGAAGCCACAGCATAACATGATGGGAAAAGCTAGAAACACATCAATATTTATCAATGTAGTAGCCAGTAAAAGAAAATTTAAAAACGTGTAATTTCTGCACCACTGGCATTTTCAAATGGAATTACAAAAAAGAATCACTGTTTTCCTGAATACTCCCCCTGTCCTCCATTGCCAATCAGGTTGTCCTGCCCCAAAATCATGGCATTGGTGTTTGTTTTTTGAGGGCAATCAACATATGAATTACTTAATTATGGTTGTCTCTGCATATTAAGCCAGGATAATAAAAAGTGGTTTTAACATCAAAAATATTATACACAACATCTTTAAAAGTAATAAAAATAAACAATGATTGAAAAACACTGCTTCGAAAACTCTCATTCCCTAATTTATCCACCCAGTGTATCCTAAAGTTTTTGTTTTGACACCCGTTTCTGAAGTGCCACGTTCACTGCAAAGCAGTGACAATAATCATATGTACTAAATGCATCTGTTATGTTGGCAGAGCTAAGCAGGCATCTGGTCTTGCGGTTGGTGTATCAGCTGTTGACTCAGTGGACCTCCCCTGTTTGTGGGACACTTGCCCAAGAGCGTCCAACAATCGACATTACAGGGAGCTCAAGCATGGCCTATTTGAGCCTCCTCAGAGGATGATCACCATGGTTATTGCAGCATACAGCAGATGATAAATACCTTGTCTTCCTATCTTACTATAAACCCTCAGAATGACACCTCAGTTTCCTGCTTGTGCATGTGCACTATGCCACTAGTTGATTTGAGGGAGGGACACTGTGAACTGTTGTGTCTTCGTGAGCTGTCACAAGTTGGAGATTTCACAGAGTATGAGAAGTCGGCACAGAAAGGACAGTTTGAGAGACACTGGCCTTGTGCAGTGAGAAAACAAGCAATTCTTTATGTAAACACGCCATTCCGTTCATGCCTGTGGAACATGAGAGTATTCATGCTGTTCATTTAGTGACAGCTTTTATCTTACTGTATTATCTGCAAGAATAGTTTTGACAGGTTCAACAAATGGATCATATATGATATGCTATTGAAATTCTTGATAAAGCAAAATGCTGTCAAAACAATGCGGTAGGCATTTCTGTTTACACAATTTCACAGAGTGCATCATTTTCAAGTTTTTATGTTGAGAGCTTAGATGAGGTAAAGCAGGGTACATTTAAGGCATCGATTCAGAGCACTGGTTGTCAACTGGTGGGTTGTGCCCCAAAAATTGGTCTTGTGTATATTCAGAATGACAGCACAAAAAAAAAAAAAAACCAATGCTAATTTCAAACAATATAATGCAGCTAATCATATAATCGTGCTATGTTAGAATAGCAAAATAAATAGGCTATCAACTTTTTAAATGGAGGAGAAAATGAAATATTATTTTTGTTCAAATAGTTGTCTAATCTAACTCTGAAGTATGTTTGGTGCAAATTTATCTGTCACTTGGAAGAAACTAGCCAAAGTAGATAGATGCTAACATAAACAAGTTGTGGGACATGCCATCACCCTCAAAAACCAACTAAATTTAGTGAGGTAAAATAAAATATGACCCAGGCTACATTAAATACTTGCTACAATGATAAACATTTTGTGCTGCCCACAATGTATATTGTGTTGTAAATTAATGCGCTCTATTCAAATTATTCGTGACCTGGTCTCATAAAATCATGTTACTATAGCTATTTTTTGCAAACTTATTTTACATGCCTCATGGTACATAACGCAGCACTTTCCTGGTGAAATGAACATTAGTGGCACAACAACAACAATGTCCTTTCACACAAATCATGAGTAAAACGGAAAATTATCAGTTCATAAATGGTTTTTGCCCTGTTTCTCACACAATTTTATCTTATAACATCGAAACAATTTTACTATAGTGCAAGACTTCGCAAATTGCGTTTTTCATGTCACATTTGCTTATGATTTAAAACTCAACAAAAAACGTCATCTTTTTGGAAGAAAATGTAACTCACTTTTAGTGCTACACAGTCAACATTTCACCTTGGAACTGTTGCAACACATTTAAAATGAGAGTTCACCCAAAACTGAAAATTCTCTCATCAACTCACCTTCATGCCATCCCAGATGTGTATGACTTTCTATCTTCTGCAGAGCACAAACAAAGATTTTGAGAAGAATATTTCAGCTCTGTAGGTCCATACAATGTAAGTGAATGGTGGCCAAAATTTTTAAGCTCCAGATTGCACATAAACACAGCATAAAAGTAATCCATAAGACTCCAGTGGTTAAATCCATATCTTCAGAAGTGATATGATAGGCATGGGTGAGAAACAGGTCAATATTTAAGTCTGTTTTACCATAAACTGTCCTCCCTGCCCAGTGGGGGGTGATATGCACAAAAAATGCAAATCACCCAAAATAAAAGTGGAGAGTGATAGTAAAAAGGAAAAGTTTCTCACCCACACCTATCATATCACTTCTGAAGACATGGATTTAACAACTGGAGTCATATGGATTATTTTTATGCTGTGTTTATGTGCATTTTGGGGCTTCAAAATTTTGGTACCCATTCACTTGCATTGTATGGACCTACAGAGCTGAGATATTCATCTAATAATCTTGTGTTTGTGTTCAGCAGAATAAAGAAAGTCATACACATCTGGGATGGCATGAGGGAGAGTAAATGATGAGAGAATTTTCATTTTTGGGTGAACTATCCCTTTAAGGAACCACGCAATATCATTTTGCAAAAATATTATAACATTCACGTCATTTTCATGAGATCCGGCTGGATTTATAGTACTTTATTCAATTTTCATTTAATTTAACATTATGTTAATAAAGTTTGGTTTAGCAACATTTTGTTTACTTTTGCACTATAAGCAATTTTTGTACTGTTGCATACTGATATTCAGTCTCAAATCTGTTTCCTCAAACAACATCATTAAAGAACCAGTAAACTAGAGTTTGTGCAGTTCTGCCATGTGACCTCTCATAACAGATTGCTATTGGAACAGGAAGAGGTCAGCCCTCAATAATACAAATAGGAAGGTAACCAGTCTCTTTAAAGGCAAGCAATGGAGTCCAGAGAACCTCATGACCCAGAATGCAATTAGCAATCCTTGTTTATTGGCCTGTCTATCATGTGATCATCATTATGCTGTTGCCATGAGTAGTTGCTTGTCACTGCACCACTACTCAAGTGTCATATTCTTCACTTTGCTTTAATTAGTATTCACCGAAGTATGCGTCTGCATATCTCCACAGAGGATCATTGGAATACAGTATCACCATAGCGACTACTCTCATGTCAATGGCATCAACACAAAAGTTGCAAATCAAACATTTGCAGTGCAGTGTATTCCATAGTTATTTTATATTGCCTATCCTACATTTAAGTAGAAATCTAGTTGAAAGTATGTACTCGGCAGAGTGCTGTCTGATTCTGTGGGCATAAGAGTGTGTGAAGTGTTGTGATGAACAGAGCTTTAATGTCGTTGAGAGTTTAAGAGCAGTGAGAGCTTTGGTTACAGGTAGGAAAGGTGCAGTAATACACAGCCAGGCTGCCTGCTAAATTGTGACTGTACGGCAAAGCAGGACAGGTGACACAAAGTTGCTTAGCAACCTTTGTCCTTGATATACCTTTTCGCTGGTAATATTATCCGTTTAGGAATATATACAAATGTTGATGTGGGTGTAGATACGTAATACTATGCTGTAAATGGTGTGATGTGTGTTTACTGGGGTTCCATGCAATTGATGAGTGTTTGAAATACAGGTAGGTGTGTTTACAGCTGACAAAGGAAATCAATATTTTTTCAGCATTACTGTATCCAGGAAACAAACAAAGCTAAGTTAACCAGATGGTCCTATGACAACATGGGCTGGGATATATTTTTAAGCACTGAAAGTGAATGGTGACTGAGGCTGCTAGTCCTTAACAATCTGCCTAAGATCTCCTTCCACATGTTACATGGAAGAAAGACAGTGTTTTAGGGATGAGTGATACCACATATTTTCTTTCTGATCTTATACAAAGTACGATTAAGGCCAATGACGCAGATATCAATGCCTCCATTAATTTATATATATATATATATATATATATATATATATATGGACAAATGAGTCATTTTAGCCATTTATCCATATACTTAAAAGCCATTATTTTATAAGTCTATAAGCCTAAACTGCAGATTATCAGACATTTATTTTGGTCATTTATTATCAACTCAACATTTTTAATCTTTTAACAGTTTTTAATTGAAACTAATTTACAATAAACGAGCTCTGTGACTGAGTGCTGTCTGCGACTGCTTCTGTTTATGAGCATTTCTATGCCTTAAGATGAGCAGAAGAGGAAATAGATCCAATCGTACACAACTGATTGCTTAAATAGTAAAATTTTTGTCACTTCGAATCTTATGACATGCAATAGTTTTAATGGTAAATAAATAATAAAATTACAAATTTGAAAAAAAATAATAATAATAATATCTATGTAGAAAAGTTAAGAAATTTCATGTAATTTAACTCTAGTCATAAATTGAACGTGGCCCCTTTAAGAACCAGAGTTTTGTGACACTGGAGTTTTGAGACACCTGCTTTTCAGCACTCTCTTGTGTTAGAGATGTGAGAGCATGCATTGAGCAGGAGAGCTCCCAGTTTTGTTTATTGTTTGAGAATTCTTGGTCAAGTTTGACACAAAATGTTTATAAATTGCATTAAATATGTGTTCAGAAGAGTTGTATGTTAAAATAGAGTGTTTGTTATGGTTCATTGTTGAAGGATGCATATGGATTGCATGTGTGGAGTTTGACCACATTTCTGTTCACATGTGAGGACTGGGTATGTACATTTAGAATTAATCATATCTCATATAACCATTCATAGCCCAGTGTTTTCCAACTAAGTGAACATGTGTAATGAGAGTTCTATTGTTGTAAACTGTTATACATGTCCTCATAGCATAAATAAATGCATAAAATATTGTGAGTGTTTAAGCATGTGTTAAATGCATAAAATGCTTTGAGTGATATAAGCAAGTACTTAAATGCATAAAATGCTGTGAATGATTGTAAGAATGAGGCTGTTATTCATTCAGCCGACCGCCAGAGGGAGCCCTCTCCCGAATACTAACACTGAACCATTTCTTCTATGGTGACTTCCTGTTTTCACTGTATAAATAGCCATGCCTCTCCATTGTTACTTTGCGAAGTATTGCCAGTTTCACTGCCTTACCAAGCATTTTCCCATTGCCTGTTTTTCCATTGTCTTCATGTTATGACCATTGTGCTTGCCTTATTGGATTACTGATTTTTGGATTACTGTTTTGCTCTGTTTGCCTGGTTGGAGAGATTACCTAACACGACTACCTTGCCTGCTTTAACGATTACGTCTCTACCTTGTGTTTTGGATTTGTTTGCTGTGTTTAATAAACTTCCTGCATTTGGATTCTACCTTCGCCTCTATGTCAAGTCCCTCACAATGATATAAGCATGTTGTGGCAGGGAGGGGGGTGGGGCCGGGTCGTGATGCTACACACCCAGCCCCTAATCAGGCTAATCAAGCCCTCGAGAGGGATAAAGGCGACCGAAGGTGGCAGTTAGAGAGAGAGAGTGTTACGGGCAGCTGCCCTGCATGTGTTTATGTTTGTGTCTTTTTGTTTTATTAAAAGATTATTTATATTGTCAAGCCGGTTCTCGCCTCCTCCTTTCCATTGAACTTTGTTACACATGTATTAAGGTGATGTATGCTAAAGCATATGGGAAGGCTAATGGCCTGTTTGTATTTGACATTAGCCTCTACCATATTTCATTGTACCTTATTTAATTTTTGTATTACATTTTTTTGTATTTTCTTTATTCTTTTTTTTTTTTTAATACGGCCTCATGGACCGCTGTTTTGGTTTTGTTTTTTAAACGTCCGTCAGATAAACCCCCCCAAAAAGAGTTTTGTGTCCTGTGTGATTATTTGCAGCCCACCGGCTACATCTATATGATAGATTTCCTCTCTCTGTACGATATCAGTATCTGAAGTATCAATACTTTAGGATCGATCTGCCCATCCCGAATGGTTCTGGAACAACATGAGGGTGATTAAACAGAATAGGCTAATGACAGAATTGTAATTTTTGGTGAACTTTCCCTTTAGGAAAAAAGCCAATATTAAACCTTACATGTGCACTTTTGACATGTTACAGTTACGACTGTTGTCTTTAAGATTTTATCTCGGGAATATTTGAGAAATGTCACTGGCATTGAGCAGACCATCAGTCAACAACCCATCTACACTTTAAGCACGTGACATCTGCTGCTAACGGTTCTTCAGCATGCAGGTAATGTGCAAATGAGAACTCACAATGGGAAATGTTAAAATGCCATGAAATTATGCATTCTTGTTGTACCACCAAGAAAGGTTAAATATTTCATTTTACTGTGATGAAATGTGAGACACGAGTGTCTAGAAGATGAATAGAAATAAACGAGAGTTAGCGGCTCTTCCACAGCGAAACATTCCTCTCCTCTGTGTGCACTGCTGGCCCTGACATTTTGTTTTACACCAATCAGACCCAAATGGGTCAGGCAGCCCCTCCACACTCATTCCCACCCCTGCAGTTCCAGCTGCATGTGAGTGCAGCATTTGCTGAAATGCTTAAAGGTTTTCCCCCTCCCGTCTACCATGTGAAGATTCATCTTTTATTTTTAACAAAACTGAGAATGAATATGTGATTTAGCCTTCTCGCTGATCATTACTGCAACATAAGCACTGGAAAAATGACATGTTCATCTGCTCGAACGAAATGCTTTAAAAGTATAGTTCACTCAAAAAAGAAAATTTTGTCAAATATGTCAACCATCAGCCTAAGTCACCATTCACTTTCATTGTACAGAAAAATAGATACAAAGAAAGTGAATAGTGACTGAGGCTAAAAATGTGCCTAACATCTCGTACCTTGTTTCACGGAGGAAAGAAAGCCATATGGGTTTAAAACAACATAAAGGTGAGTAAATAAAGCCAGAATTGTCATTTTTGGGTAAACTATCCCTTTAGTAATAAATAATGTTTTAAAATGGAAACAAAAATGTATTGCTTCCTTTGGACAACAGAGGAGTTTATTTACAGACTTTCCATGGTTTGTAGCAGAAGGAAAGAAGAAGAGCGAGTGAAAGGAAAATAGAGAGAGAGAGCAGGATTCTTATCACAGTAAGAGAAGCCATTGCCTGTCAGATATGAGAAGACAGTGCGTGGGTGTGCTGGGGTTAGAGGCTTGTGAAGCACAGGGCCCTGTTAACACCATCTCTCTCTCCCTTCATTTATGCCACACTGGAGGACCTCTGCCATCACAAAACCGATCCGAATGGAGCCCAAATAGCCGCTGTTTTCAAAAGACCTTAATTAGATATCCTGTACACGTTTTCCCCAAATAAACATCACAACAGAAGATAAAAGTTGACTGACATGTACTTATACACATGAAATTTGACAACAGTAACATGGTGTAAGTCTCCTGAGAGACCAAATATCAATACTGTTTTATCTACCATTAACCAGTTTTCTTGATAAATTAATGACCCCAATGCATAGATGGGTGCTTCTTTTCTTTTTGTTTTTTTTTCTTTTTTTTTTGGAGATATGGGAAGGGAAGCAAACAGTTGGCAGTGCTAACTGGACATTTAGACTTTGTCTATTACCACTGAAGCAATCTACTGTGTAATGCTAACAGTGTACTCATAAAAGTTTCCAAAAAAATAACTTCTAGCAGATATACGCATTTAAAATTTCTTTCTCCTCCGCCAAAATGGACCACAAATATTGAAGGCTCACGTTGCACTACACAGATTTTTGTCCTATCAAATGCTCTCTAGAATCAGAGTCTCTCCCCCTAATACCACCTGCAACCGACTGGTCAGTAGCAAATCATGGATCACAGCTGTGACATAACTAATGCTGACTCCACTTGCTTTCAAAATTATCCTACTTATCAATTCTAAAGTCGTAATTATGCGTACATCACTTCAAGTGCTTTGTTGTCCAAGAGAATAGGAAATGTGGAAGATGGCAGGTTTTTTCTTGCAGATTTCTTGCATATATGATAAACGTAATATATGTGAGTGAGGTTACTGATGATCATGGAATTTTAGTAAAAAAAAAATGTTTGAAAAAAATGTACAAAATTCATCTAATGGTCACTGATATAGATAAATGCATATGACCGAAACAGCAAGTGGTAACAAGGTAGCTGCATTTAATCAATCAAACCTATCATTAACTATATAAACCGTACTCTCCTCCGCCATGTTGAAAGTTTGTGTCTCCTCCCAACTTGTAAACTCAGGTATCAAAATTTTGCTTTCTTAAGTTTCCCTGGCGTAATTACGACTTTAGGGGGTGTTCATGTGCAACTTTCGAGTAAGAAACGCAATAATCCCGATAGCATGTGATGGCAGCATAAGCCTATTGGCAATTAAAAAAAGAAAAAGAGATGTGCCTTTTGATATTTCCTGCCCCAACTTCCGGTTTCAATAGGAAATATGTCAACACATGACAGAAAACTGCACTTTTCAAGTGATTTCTTCGGGTGCAATCTGGCAGTCTGGCAGTCAACTTGGACTTATGATGAGACCTAGTGGCGTGGATGCGGCATTATGCAAAAGAAAAAGTTTTTATTTATCAACCCCATTATAGAAATGTGCTGTTCACAGTGAGCCAAGATTAATTTATTCCACAAGCAAAAGTGTCCAAGGGTTACTGAGATAAAGTGGATTTGGCTGGTCATGTTATCGCAACATGACGGCCCCCATTAAGTGACCCTCTCCATGTAAAATAATAAATAATTTTTTTTAGGCTACTGACATGACTTGAGTATTCAAATGATGTGTACATGATTTTAAACATATTATTCAAAAGTAAATTTTATTTCTTCATGTGTATTATGCATTAAAAGGAACAAATTACTAAGTTCTCCTTTATGAACATGGAAAAATTGTGGGTTTGTATCGAAACAACAAATTGTCATTTCTTCATGAGCCTGAGTACACTCAAGATGAAACTGCCATTCTCAGTACATTTAAGCAGCTGTTTTTGCTGTATACATAAATAACTTGTACAGAAGACCTGTCAGAAAGTGCATTTGGATGGATTCAAATTGTATTTACTTACAGACGTGTTAAAAATGGCAGACCGTAAAATAATTACAAGTTGGAGCCAGTGCCACTGCACTCTCGGTTCTATGCTGTGACCTTACATAATATGACACGCACAGTCAGTGGTGGTTGGAAGTAGCCAAAGGCTTCAAGCCAGGCGTTAAGGATCCTGGGCACAGGCAGAGCACATTGAAACTAAAGCCACTGTATGAGTGGTAATATATGGTTATCACACATCTCACTTATTCTGAAATAAAAAATGCAAATGTGGAATCATATGTCATGCACAAAATGATTTGTACATCAGGATCTCTTAACTGATGAGGGAAAAAAGTACAACACCAGCATATTTATACCCTAACATTAAGAACAACTGATAGTGTGAGCGGATTTGATTCACTGGCACTGTTATGTACTTGTCATGCTCAGTTAATGCTGTATGTGGAGGATGCATACCGTATGGGGATGGAGGGTTTAATTGCTTGGAAATGTAGGGGGGATACATGTCTATTTATTTGAAGTTTTGAGGTTTGACCTTGCACTGATTTCTCCACAATTAAGACTATTATCATTAAGTCTTTGTCCACAACTGACACTCAAGCCATGGACCTAATGTTGTACTAAAACTCATTTATCAATTGGTTAGATGCTTTTATTGTTGCACTATGAGGATTAAGTATGCATTTTGACTTATTGACTACAAGGATAATGCATATACTTTACACATTGCACTTTTTGCACATTATACACTACTACACTACCTCATAATCCGTATTTGTGTGCACACACATTACATAGTCTAATTGCATTTGTACAGGACAATGTACAGTACATGTTTATCTGTGTACATGACAATAAAGAGCTTGATTGGTTCAACCAATGGCGTGGCAGCACTATTCATTTATCACTGATGCCAGCTGTCGAAGTGATTGGGAAACTGACAAACATAATAAAAAAGAATGGTGTTGGGTGTCATCTGATTAAAAAGTATTTTTTAACTGTAATATAATCCCTTTTAAATAAAAAAAGTAGTGTAATACGTACATTACATTTTTAATTATTGTAGACAGATTACAGTTACTGACTTTCAGTTTAGTTAATTACTTTTAAATACAGTACTTGGGTTAGGCATTTCTTAAAGAAAACTATTTCTGAAGAATGCATTCAAAACCTGTTTGCATAACTGAAGGCTGTGCACTCCCAAAGAGTCACTGTAAGAGAGAACGAGTCATTGCAAGTAGTGCTGTGTGTGTGACTTGCATGTGACAATGAACAAGGAGGAAATATAGACATTATTTTGAAATCATTGAGGGGAAAAACACAAACATTTTAAGTTGTATAATGTCATTTAAAAGTAAAGTAATTAGTAATGTGATTACTTTTTTAAAGCAGTAATTAGACAATTAATCCAATTACAATTTTTAGAGTAAGTAATTAGTAATTTATAGTGGATTATTTTTTTGAGTAACTTATCCAGTGCTGATAATTAAGTAGTTGCGATTTATAGGTTATTTGCTAAATTATTATTTTGTCAGAATACACAGCTACTTTTAAATGTCTGTCAATTGAAAAAGATGCTTTATGCACCCATAATAGTAGTATCTACCAGCAGGGATTAATTGTCCATGCTAACCATTCAAACCTTGACCCTTTTGGGCTCAACTAATGGCGTGAGCTTGAGGCGGGACTATCTGACTAATAGAAGACAGGGGAGTGATCAGAAAACATTTTAAGACTTCTTTGTTAGCAAAAAGTAGGTGAACAGTACAAATGTCTCTGTTGATTCAGCATGGCAATTAAAGTGGTGCAGAGTTGCAGTACAATACACAGATGAGAGAAGCGTAAACCCTGTAGACCTGAAGCACAACACGAAGCATATTTACAGTACATACGTTGTGCCTGAGCACTGCAGTTACTTATGAAATGAAGGTAGAGCGCAGAGGATATATTTCCAAATTAGGCCATGGAGTGGGAGGAAAGGAGTATGACAGAGCAACACTTTATTATTCCAACATGCAGAATTCATAACGCTGATATTCCATTGAGAATCCAAGCAAAGCTGAGTGAACAAATATCTGTAAGCTCTTTTATATCAGTTTAGCTTTTGGTCATGGAGAAATGAGTATTGTTTCTTATCAGAAGCAATAAAATCTGAATTTGAAATGATCTGACTCAGTTGATTTACTCTTTTTCTTTGCTCTCTGTACTGCAGAGGCAATCTGTGCAGATGCTTTTTGGCATTTCTCATGGAATGCTTTGAAGTGGGGTCTGATGGATTCAGTAGGGAAAAAGCCATTGCCAAGTTCAACCAAATATCCCATTATAATGCCATTCAATTCTTCTCATTAACAAAAAAGCTCTTGGTAAAGATTTTTTGCAGGTTGTAGTTGAACTAGCATGGGAGGGTGAGGTTGGGGGTAGTCTGATAATTTAGTTGCTATGCAACAAGACGGTTCTGTATGAAAGCATTAACATCCTCTCTGTAATAGAACCTGGTGCTATGAAAACACTGGCATTCGGATCAGCGTTCACTTTATTAATCTCTTTAGGCCTACCCTTTAGATTAACGATTATGTGAATCTAAAATACATCCAAATAAAGAGAGTTTATTCAGAGTGTCACCTCAATTCCCATTGAAATACACATTAAAGACACTGGAGAAGAAAGCAGACAACTGGTTTGTCACAGTTATTCGCTCATCCCATGAGAGGTCCTCAGGAACTAACAAAGACATCCACACCAGTGAGACATGTTTCTCTTCGCATGATCTCCCAAACCACAACACTGACAGTTGAGAATAAGTGGTTGCTGTAAGCTTCTCTTCACTTCCTGTTAGGGTGCAAACCCTTAAAATCTGTTTACATAAAGAGCATGTTCACAAAAAGAGCATGTTCTTTACCATCATACCTTTGTGCTTATATGCAACATAAAAAAGCTAAATCCTTTAGGAGTGCATCATATTTTTTAATGTCAGAATACTTTATCCTATCCCATCTTAATGTGTTGAGACAACTAAGACCCCATTTCCACCTGGTATTAAGATGCATTTTTGATTATCCGATCACATGTGGTCAGTGCTTAATACAGGTCTAAACGGGGTCTAAAAAGTTTAGTGATCAGATCGCAAAAACCACATATGAATGTGATCAAAAACGCATCACATTTAAGGTGTAAACGCTAATCCATTCTGAATGTCTCCTGGCAGAAGCGAAGCACCACCCCTCGCCTGTCAATCAACTGCTGCGTGAAAACAACAGTTTAAACTTCAACTCAACTCAACTTTATTGTCCTTAAAAGGCCATTTGTTTTGTAGACAGCAGTATACACACACATGTACAACAACACAACCCACACAAACTGACTTATATTATATTATGAGCCATCCAAAAACATGATCACTGCAGGGATAAAAGAAGTCCTATATCTATTTGTTTTACAGAAAGAGAGTTTAAATCTCCAGCCCGAGGGAAGCAATTGAAATTCAGTAAACAGTGGGTGATTGACATTAGAAAGGACTGGCCAGCCCTTCCTAGTCACCCTTGTTTCATAAAGTCAGTCCAGTCTATCTTACTACACATTTTAACTAAACTTTGCCGGTTATGAGCGGCTTTACAAGGAAAAAATGTCTGATTGTAAAATTTAAAAAAGCTGATTTATACACAAGCAAGATACCTTCACGGATCTTCTTCAGGGTGTCTAAAATAACTGACAATTCTGCTCGAAATTATGATTTTGTGCTTAGAATAATTTTAGCTGCATCTGGGAAAAATAGTGCACCATTTTTTGTGCTTTTTTGACTTTGTTGTGCATTAATGTCATGCAGTAACATGCTGACATAGTGATTGATGAATGTTGTCATAGATTTAGCATGTTAGCCAACCTCAGTTCAACACTTTTATCTGAAACAAAGTACATATTCAAACAGTGTGGTGTGATGGTAACCCTTACAAAAAATCCAAAGTTCTGACAAACTTTTTTTACATTAAGTTGAGCTTCTGATTCAAAACAAATTTTTGCCAGAAGTTTTCAGCTCTTCACCGGTAGTGGTGTACCTCCAGCAAACCTTTGGCGACTATGAAAAGTTTGCTGCAAAGCTTATTTGCACGTGAAAATAATGACTGGCAAGTTTGCAGCAAGTTTGCCAGAACTGTAAATTTTTGTAAGGGCAAGCATTCAACATTCTCAATTATTTACAAATGTTTTTTCAGACCAGCAACACAGCCAGGTAACTCTGTCCCTTCTGCCACGTATAGCAAGCCGCGAGCAGTAAGTGCATAAAGTGTCCAACATTCTACACTCCATTTTGACGGTTGAAGAAGTGCATCATCCGTGTACTCATGGTACTTTTCTTTTTGAAGCAGTTTCAGTGGTAACATACTACTTGCACTACTTACACTAAAATATTATGTTAAATAGTGCAGAAGTGTGCGGTTTGGGACGGTTTGTTATTTGTGAATGTGACAACTAGCGAAACTACTGTGAAGACAGTGCTGTGCAAATGTGAGTTGAATGCTGCCATCACCGCACACTGTGTGAATATACAGTATATGTTACTTGAAATATAAGTGTTGTACTCAGTTTGGCCAATGTCCCTTACAAAAAATCTAAACAAGCCACAAATTTTTCGCTAATTATTTTTTAAATGCAAATGAGCTTGTGATTTGCTAGAAGTTTGCAGCTCTTCACTGCTAGTGGTGAACCTGCAGCAAACAGATTGGCAACAATGGACAATTTCCTGCAAGTTTGCTGTAAGTTTGCCAAAGCTCATTTGCAAGTGAAAATTATTAATCGCAAATTCGTGGCAAGTTTGCGGCAAATTTGCCATGAATTCTCGATTGGGAAAAATTGGGAGTTTACTTGCCACAAATTTGCCACTGATTATTTTCACATGCAAATAAGCTTTGCGACAAACTTGCAGCAAATTGTCCATTGTTACCAAAGGTTTGCTGCAGGTTCACCACTACTGGTGAAGAGCTGTAAACTTCTGGCAAACATTTGCGGTGAATCACAAGCTTATTTGCATGTGAAATTAACGAGTGGCAAATTTGCGCCAAATTTGTGGCAAGTTGACAGAACTCTAGCTTTTTAGCAGCAACACGTGTTTGAAAATTCCTTCAGCTGTTAAACAGCAAATTCTGTGTATTAAAAAACATTAAGTGTTCCATTTGAGACAATGCTACACTTTAAAATTTCACATGTTACAGTGCATGTCTGAGTGCATTGTGTCTAGTACATCATTTGAGACACAGCTAAAGTGTTGGACTGAGATTTGCTAATGTGCTAAAACTAGTGGCAACACATTGCATGCATTTGAAATGTCATTTTCTTCAGCTGAAAAACAATAAATGCGGATCCTTGTCGTGAAAAAACTAAAATGTTCCATTTGAGATGATACTACACTGTGAAAAGTCATACACTATAGATGGCTGAGTGCATTGTGTAAGTACGAGTGTTAATGCATCTACACACTAAAGCTGTGGGAAGCAGCTTTTGATCTGTCCTGTAACAGACAGGTTTGGCTCAACTATGCTTATATTTGGAGAAAAAAAAGAGTGAGACTTTTTTATAATCTGCAATGTGGCTGGACAATCAAAAACTTTCAAACCATTTTTCTCAGTTTAACTCTTGGTGTAGATAACATGTTTGGGCTATGTAGGGCAGCATAGTTGGTCACCACTCACCACTCAGTTTATGTTTTGGTTGCTGGTGTGCCTGTTTCCCACCAGCCTTCCTTACTAGCTTAGCCAGCAAGTATTCTTTGGTTAACCAGCATCAAAAGAACCACTTTGCTGTTCAAAAACTTTACCAGCTAAGTTATGTTGGTCCAGACCAGCACTAACCAGCAAAAACCATGCAGGTCAAATCTGGTCTGGATTCTGTTGATAGAGCTGAGATATTGCCTTATGATGATACAGTCTGTTTCACTTTGAAAACAATCATTATTTAATATTTCAGAGATATTTACTTTCACAGTAAAAACTCTCCTTTCATCTTTATTTAGTGATGTTTTATTTATGATGCCCCTATTGTGATGATAGCAACAAAAAAAAAAAAGGTTCAGTTGAATTGTTTAACTCTGAAATCTAGTGAGCATGCTTCAACAATAAAAGAAAAAGCATTAAACACATTGTGATAAACTCCACCATAATGAGGTAAACTGCAGCTGAGTCCAGGTACTACAGAAGATAAACAGAGGGAGAGATGGATTTGTTTGCAGTAGCTTTTCAGTAACAGCGTGAGGTGTGTAAAAGAGAAGAGACGTACAGTAGATGCTGATAAGGTTACACCAGGGACTACACTGAAAGCATTATTGCTGTGAAAGCACACAAAAACATACACATATGCACAAACACAAAACAATGCACACACTTTAATGCAGAAAATGGTCCAGTACTGCTCAAAAACTAGAAATTCAGATAAAGGTTGCTGTGATGAATTTTCTTCTGTCTTTCCTCCTTAAGAGTCTCTTTATTTAGAGCTCTTATCTAACAAAGACAAAATGCTGCAGGACAGAATAGTGTGTTTGTGAGTCTTGCAGACTCCATTTCATGCCAGCTCTTTACTGTAGAATGCTTAATAGCTTGTGCAATGTACACAGTGTTCAACACTGAAATGGAGAAAAAATCCAGCACAACAACTGCAGTCTCAAAGCAGTCTTTCCTTCTATGAATCCAGGCTTCAAAGTGGGCAGGCCTTGTTCGGTTTAGAGCTTGGAGTTCTTGAAATATAGATTTCATTGCCTGTGGGATTCAGTCTACTGTTTCTTATATTATACACTTCTCAAGAACTGGCCTTGGTTGTTTCAGCAGCTTTAGAGCCATTCATATTTTCCTCAGGCTGTCAGTATTTAAAAATTATTACTGGCTTACTTGTATACAGTTGAAGTCAGAAGTTTACATACACTTAGGTTAAAGGCATTAAAACTCATTTTTTAACCACTCCACAGATTTCATATTAGCAAACTATAGTTTTGGCAAGTCATTTAGGACATCTACTTTGTGCATGACACGAGTTATTTTTCCAACAATTGTTTACAGATAGATTGGCTGTGTCTCGTTTGGAAGGATGTGTCCTCCGGAGGTCGCATTTGTCGGCCGCATACGTCATTGAGGCTGTCTCGTTTAATTTTTTTTATTTATTATATTTTTATTTGATTGGGAATGCAAAAAAAGGTTAACAATTGTATAAATGTAAGTGCATATACATAAAAGGCATTGACAATAGATAAAAAATGAAACGAGACAGCCTCGATGACGTATGCGGCCGACAAATGCAACCTCCGGAGGACACAGCCTTCCAAACGAGACACAGCCATTGTTTCACTTTTAATTGACAATATCACAATTCCAGTGGGTCAGAAGTTTACATTCACTATGTTAACTGTGCCTTTAAGCAGCTTGGAAAATTCCAGAAAATGATGTTAAGCCTTTAGACAATTAGTCAATTAGCTTCTGATTGCTCCCAATTAGCTGCTAATTGGAGTCAATTGGAGGTGTACCTGTGGATGTATTTTAAGGCCTACTTTCAAACTCAGTGCCTCTTTGCTTGATAACATGGGAAAATCAAAAGAAATCAGCCAAGACTTCCAGGTTGTGGACCTCCACAAGTCTGGTTCATCCTTGGGAGCAATTTCCAAATGGCTGAAGGTACCACATTCATCTGTACAAACAATAGTACGCATGTATAACACCATGGGACCATGCGGCCATCATACCGCTCAGGAAGGAGACACATTCTGTCTCCTAGAGATGAACGCAGTTTGGTGCAAAAAGTGCAAATCAGTCCCAGAACAACAGCAAAGGACCTTGTGAAGATGCTGGAAGAAACCGGTAGACAAGTGTCTATATCCACAGTAAAATGAGTCCTATATCAACATAACCTGAAAGGCTGCTCAGCAAGGAAGAAGGCAATGCTCCAAAACCGCCATAAAAAAGCCAAACTACAGTTTGCAAGTGCACATGGGGACAAAGATCTTACTTTTTCAAGAAATTTCCTCTGGTCTTATGAAACAAAAATTGAACTGTTTGGCCATAATGACCATCGTTATGTTTGGAGGAAAAAGGGTGAGGCTTGCAAGCTGAAGAACACCATCCCAACTGCAAAGCATGGGGGTGGCAGCATTATGTTGTGGGGGTGCTTTGCTGCAGGAGGGACTAGTGCACTTCACAAAATAGATGGCATTATGAGGAAGGAAAATTATAAGGATATATTGAAGCAACATCTCAAGACATTAGCCAGGAAGTTAAAGCTCGGTCGCAAATGGGTCTTCCAAATGGACAATGACCCCAAGCATACCTCCAAAGTTGTGGCAAAATGGCTTAAGGACAACAAAGTCAAGGTATTGGAGTGGCCATCACAAAGCCCTGACCAATCCGATAGAAAATTTGTGGGCAGAACTGAAAAAGTGTGTGCGGCAAAGGAGGCCTACCAACCTGACTCGGTTACACCAGTTCTGTCTCGAAGAATTGGACAAAATTCCAGTAACTTATTGTAAGAATCTTGTGTAGGGCTACCCAAAATATTTGACCCAAGTTAAACAATTTAAAGGCAATGCTACCAAATACTAACAAAGTGTATGTAAACTTCTGACCCACTGGGAATGTGATGAAAGAAATAAAAACTGAAATAAATAATTCTCTCTACTATTATTCTGACATTTCACATTCTTAAAATAAAGTAGTGATCCTAACTGACCTAAGGCAGGGAATGCTTTCTACAATTAAATGTCAGGACTTGTGAAAAACTGAGTTTAAATGTAACTGGCTAAGATGTATGTAAACTTCTGTATGTACATTTGGATCTGTTTGTTTTTATTTTATTAGGGCTGTCAATTTAACACATTAATTACATGAAAAAATAACATGTTTAATGCAATTAATCATGCCCCGGCCCGACCTTTATGTAAATTACCTAGCAAGGAATGTTTGTACTATCACAGCAATTCAAGCTTGAAGACAATGTGATGCAGTAGGGGGCAGTCAGCTGTAACTGTTTTCACCACAAATGACAGGTCTTATTTTCCCTATATTTTGTCTAATGCTGGGCTTAATTATTACCAAAACATAGAAAAAGTTCAAGAAAAGCCTAAACATCATACACTGTGCATTAAAAGCACAACATTTCCATCTGTAATTCTTTTTATTTTAACTGTATGGTCTTCAGCCATTTTTACACATTCATAAATTGGGGATCATGTTTTGTGTATACCTATAAACTTGTCATAAGTGCATTTCACCCGTCTCTCCTTGTTGAGCGCGAATGACGTGCATGCTGAACTGAACGAACGGCATGCAGCTCCTCCTCTCGTTCAGTCATTCAGCAGAGTTTACCGTTTAGTTCGTTCATTAATGACATCTCATGTCGTTCAGACTCAAATGACGACAAGTTCGGTGAAGGGGTGTATATGTTCAGAGGGTCAAACCAATTAATTGCTCCCTCCTCAAGCCCACACTCAAATGCTGTTGGCTCATGCTATAGTCAGTCTTTACAGGCATAAATAGTAGTAGAGCTCACTGGCTTTGAAAGGGAGAGATGTCAGTGAACAAAAAATATGAATCAGTGTATGGAGGTGAACGAGAACGATTCGGTCCCGATTCGGTCACTTAAAAGATTTGTTTAAAAAGACCAATTTGTTCATGAATGAAACATCTCAAGTGCCTTGTCAAACCGAGCAAGCAACACAGCCTTCCACAGATGCGTTTTTACGCTCAAAGACAGCTGAACCAAGCTTGGATTTCAAGACACATTTTTTAAAGTTTCAAACTATATTTAACTTTGCACATCACCCTTAGGATTAGAGGCACTGAAAACTAGTGAGACAATGCAACCAAAGTAATATGCTCCAAAAGCATCAGTCTAACACACTGACACCAACAATTAAAAATAGAGCAGAGGGAAGTAGGCCAATAATAGGGTTATGTTCAATAATACTGAATTATAACAAACAATATTTTGACTTTTAACGACTGTTCTGGGATCCCATTTAGTCATCCAAAATGCTACTCCTGTTAGCGGTTTGGCTAACCTTTGGCCTGTTGTGGTGGTCATTGTAAGTTTAGTCATTGTAGTGAACTCGAAGATGATTTCGACATTGAGAATTACAGCAATGGCTGTCTGTCCTCAGCGAGTGTATTTACTGTGTAGCTGTTGTTGGCTGCTGTAGCATGGGCTCAAGACACCTTTTTCCCGGTGGGCTGAATAACATGTGGAAGCATTTCATCTGTGGCTAGAGTGTGGGGTTTACCTTCGTTTTCCCTCCCCTTTTGGAGTACATTGTTGTTCTACTCCTATTGCTTCTTTTTTAATTATATTATATACATATATTTAATATATGTTTGGTTCTGTTTTGTTCTTTTCTTGTCTTATGTTGTTGGATATTGTGCTGTGTTTGGTGTACGCAACCCCGGTACGCTTTCCTTCTTTGGAAGTGTGTCTACATCTCAGACGTTCACTCCAAACAAACAACTGCTCTTTGTTCTGGACTCCGATTTGTTAGTAGAATCTGGTATATTTGGATTCTTCTTTACGAGTGAGTGAACTTGGTCTGGATTGTGTAAGGCTGAAGCATTGTTGGCACTGATATTTATACCGGGAAACTGCTGACTGCACTTAAGCTTTTATTGCATTTTTTTTTTTATTATTTGATTTTTTTTTTTTTTTGTCTTCTCTTTTACAGGAGCTGGGTGTTTGCAGCAAGGAGACTGGCTTCCATTTCTGTGCCTGGTGGTGGTTTTTCTACTGTGTGTCTTCACGTTATTTTTGGACAGGGGTGTGTGTCACGTGTGTGTGTGTGTCATGTGTGTGTGTGTGTGTGTGTCACACGTGTGTGTGTGTGTGTGTGTGTGTGTGTGTGTGTGTGTGTGTGTGAGTCACGTGTGTGTGTGTGTCGTGTGATTGTGTGTGTGTCACATGTGATTGTGTATGACACGTGTTATTGTGATGCTTTCAAGGACAGATAATGTTTGTAATTAGCTTATCCCTGCTGGTAAACCTCAGCCCTGTTTATTGTTTTGATAGTGTGTGTCAAACACACCTTCAGCTGCCATTATTTTATGTAATGTGAAACATGCCATTCAGAGTGAATCTTGTCACAGTATTTTGAATTGAATTTTAGAAAAAAAAAAAATTGATTTGTGACAAATATAAAATAATATTTTTTTGTACTGGTATCCACGCCTCTTGTTCTTCATTGGTAGAAACGAACCTGTGTTCCTTTGGTGGGTGGATTTATCTCCTTGTCAGTATAATATATATATTCCCTGGGTGAGATTCCCAGGGTGGTGTAGTTGTTGGCTACCTTTTTCTCTTAATCTCGTAAATTCTAATGTAGGTTCTACCCCCTAAGTTTATCCCACTGTTACTGCTCCGTTCTACTCGCCACAATTGACAGCCTTGTTTTCAATTTTTACTTGTAGAGTGAACTTAAATAAACTGCTAGAGTTACTGTATACTGTGACCTAATGGCTCATAAACATGAAGCTAATCCATTCAATTTCCAAATGTTTTTTGTACCAAAACTGAGAGCATTTACATGCAGTTCACCATCTTACACGATTATGCTCAATATGCCGACAATGTGTGTGGTCATGTAAACGCCTTAAATTGTTTTCTTTTAACTTGGGGAGGCTCATAGGTGGTTAAAGCAAAATCGATCAGGACAAAATAGTTTTTTGCCATTAACTGGATTTCTCATTTTACATGCGTGTTGAGGTGATTCTGCATGTAAACAACTTTACTGGGCGTTCTTACTGGCCAATGTGTGCAAGTGTTTTATGCATGACAGTTTACGTTTTGAAGTCAAAAGCAAAGAATAATCTCAAGATTTCAAGTCTAATGTAAACGCATTTTCCTTTCAAGAAGGTAACTTTGACGCTGCGTCAAAACTGACGCAGAGGAAGCTCCCTTTATGGGGTGGGACTTTGAAACCCTATACCATGACACACATTTGATTGGCTGGTGAAGCTTAGATCTCCGCATATGCTGATGTCAGCCCTGACAATAAATCTAGAGTTGCCACAAACTTGCCGCAAATTCGCTACTCATTAATTTTCACATGCAAATGAGCTTTGAGGCAAACTTTTCAGAAAGTTTTTTGAAAGCTTTTCAGGTTCACCACTACCGGTGAAGAGGGGCAAACTTCTGGCAAACATTTGCAGTGAATACCAAGCGCATTTGCATAATAAAATAATTTGTGGCAAATTTGCGGAAAGTTTTCAGCAATTTTGTGGCAACTGTAGATTTTTTGTAAGGGATTGTGAGCTTATAAGTGGAAGCCAGCTTCACATCAACAGAATTTTCCTTTTTTAGGGTAGTGTTAGAACCAATGCTTCGCTGAGCATCTTGTAACCTAGTCAGCATCCTTATTACCTCAACGATTGGTTGCTGATAGCTCAATCATAGGTACAAACATGCAAGAACAGAGACCTGTCCTAGTCAAAGTTTCCATCCTAGGAACAAAACTTGACTCTGTAACCATGTCGACACCTGACCGACAAACGCATTCAGTCCATTTTCCTACACTTGAATGCTTCAGTACTAAAGAAAGCGAATGCTGGGCTTGATGGCCAATGCAGCCACCATCACCCTTCTAGGCTTGCTACGGGTGAGACATCTCCAGTGCTGACTCAGCCCGAGGGTCCCTCATCTCACTTAGAATCATGGTAATCGCTGTTAAACCACGCTAGCTATTGAGGAGAACCGAATTTTATCGGAAAGGTGTGACACTCGTCAAGATGGTCAGATGGAAAGTTGTCACCATGGACGCATCCAACACAGGGTCATGACCTCTGAGGGCTTGTCTATAAGCAACACCCTCTGGCAAGTTGAAGTCTGCGTGGTGCGAGGTGGCTAAGAACATTTTTCGCCCCAAAACCGTCCTGGTCTGGGACTTAGCGCTGGTTTTAAACACACTTATGGGTTCCCCCTTTGAGACACTAGAGGTGGTAAGCTTACACATATTCTCTTTGGAGACCGTGCTGCGACTCGGACCGGGTCTGTCGAAGGCCATTCTTAAGCCCAGGGAAGGTTATGCATCCAAAGTGCTGGCAACCCCCTTTAGGGCTCAGGTTGTTACCCTACAAACATTCTTCCCTCCTCCCTTTGAATTGGACAAGGCTAAGAAACTACACATGATCTAGCTTGTGAGGGCATTACATATGAACATTGACTAAATGAGTCAATTCAGGGTATCAGAACAACTGATTGTTGATTTTGCGGTCTGGCAAACTTGCAGCAAAAAGTTTGCAGCAAGTTTGCAGCAAGTTTGCAGCAAGTTTGGACGATGAGAGATACGTTCTCTTGTTCTCTTTCCCTACAGTCGAAAAATTCTGATGACGTGAAGCTGGTTTCCGCTTATATGCTCACAATGATGTCAGCATAGGCGGAGGGCTAAGCATCACCAGCCAATCAAACTGGAGTTATGGGATAGGGTTTCAAAGTCCCACCCCCTAAAGGGAGCTCCCTTAGCATCAGTTTCTGACACTGCATCTTGTTCCCTCCTTTCAGGGAACTTAGGTTACAAAACAGATAAACAGAGGTAACAGATGTTTTCTCACATTGTCAGATTGTTTTAATAAGCTCATTTTTTTTTATAGTTATAAGCATAATAGTGTGCATGTAAACATACTCCTTATCTGTTTAACCAATTAGATGTTAGCTTCAGGTGTGATACGGCAATCGTACATGACCACCACGCTACTGAGGAGACAGCAGTCTCTGGGTAATTTATTTATTTATTATTATTATTATTTAATAAGGATTTAGAGGACATTAAACCATTTTGAGGTAAGAAAGTAAAAGTTACATCTGGGGATGGCATAAAAATGAACAAGTACATTTGATTACTACAATAAATTCATGCACAAAATGTCTGTTTTCTATCAGTAACCACTCAGTAGCATGGTAGGTAGTAACAATGGCACACCTTGTACTTCTTTGTACACTACTTTAAACAATTTAGGGATAATAAATAGATTTATAAACTACTTTACTTTGCAGCAAATACATATGGGAATATTATATCAAAGTTTGAGATATGTACATAGCCCATTCTTCCCAACAGTATATAAAAATGTAATCAACATCAAATCAAATCAAATCACTTTTATTGTCACACAACCATATACACAAGTGCAATAGTGTGTGAAATTCTTGGGTGCAGTTCCGAGCAACATAGTAGTCGTGACAGTGAGACATATACCAATTTACAATAAACATCAGATTTACAACACAATTTAAAATCTAATATACACATAATTACACACAACACAATATACAAATAATAACATACAATGTACAGTATGCAATACACACAATATAGAATACACATTATACAATAAAAAAGTATATATAGTATATATAGAATGTACAGTAGGTTGTATTGTACTGTATTGACATTCAGGCTGTCAGTTGATAGTAAGTTGTTAAGAGAGAATATAATATAATAATAATATAATTTATGACAGTCTGGTGTGAGATATAAGAGTAAGAGTAATAAAGTGCAGTGCTGATGTATTTTGATCGTGGGAGATCAAGAGTTCAAAAGTCTGATTGCTTGGGGGAAAAAGCTGTCATGAAGTCGGCTGGTGCGGGTCCTGATGCTGCAATACCGCCTGCCTAATGGTAGCAGTGAGAACAGCCCATGGCTCGGGTGGCTGGAGTCTCTGATGATCCTCCGAGCTTTTTTCACACACCGCCTGGTATATATGTCCTGGAGGGAGGGACGCTCACCTCCGATGATGTGTCTGGCAGTTCACACCACCCTTTGCATTGCTTTGCGGTTGTGGGCGGTGCTATTGCCGTACCAGGCGGAGATGCAGCCAGTCAGGATGCTCTCTACAGTGCAGGTGTAGAACCGTGTGAGGACGTGGCGGTTCATTCCAAACTTCCACAGCCATCTCAGGAAGAAGAGGCGCTGATGAACCTTCTTCACAATGGCTTCAGTGTGGATGGACCATGTTAGTTCCTCAGTTCCTTTTGACTCTCTCCACTGGTGCTCCATTGATGGTGATGGGACTGTGTTCTCTGTCTCTTCTCCTGAAGTCCACCACAAGCTCCTTTGTCTTACTGACGTTGAGGGAGAGGTTGTGCTCCTGACACCAGTGTGTCAGAGTGTGCACCTCCTCTCTGTAGGCTGTTTCATCATTGTCAGTGATCAGACCTACTACCGTCATATCATCAGCAAACTTAATGATGGCATTGGAGATGTGTTGCCACACAGTCATGTGTGTACAGGGAATACAGGAGTGGGCTGAGAACACAGCCCTGCGGGGCTCCAGTGTTGAGGGTCAGTGATGAGGAGATGTTGCTGCCTATTCTAACCACCTGGCGTCTGCTTGACAGGAAGTCCAGTATCCAGCTGCACAGTGATCTGTTTAAGCCCAGAGCCCGGAGTTTCTCATCAAGCTTGGAGGGCACTATGGTGTTGAATGCTGAGCTGTAGTCTACAAACAACATTCTCACATAAGTGTTCTTTTTTCCAGGTGGGAGAGAGCAGTGTGTATTGTAGATGCAATGGCATCATCAGTGGAGCGGTTGTTGTGGTAAGCAAACTGCAATGGTTCTAGTGAGGGAGGAAGCACAGAGCAGATGTAATCTCTGATTAGTCTCTCAAAGCATTTGCTGATGATGGGGGTCAGAGCAACAGGATGCCAGTCATTTAAGCAAGTTATTTTGGATTGCTTTGGAACAGGCACAATGGTGGATGTTTTAAAACATGTGGGGACTACAGACAAAGAGAGGGAAAGGTTGAAAATGTCTGTAAAAACACCAGCCAAAACATCACGCTCTGATGATGTGGCCCTGAATGCCGTCTGGACCCGCAGCTTTGCGGATATTCACCCGTCGGAAGGATCGGGTTACATCTGCTACAGAGACGGAGAGTGAACTAACCTCTGTAGCTTCGGCCGCGAGAGCTCTCTCGGCGAGGGCGGTGTTATTTCCCTCAAAACGAGCATAAAAAGTATTTAGCTCATCTGGGAGAGAGGCAGCGGTGTTCACGGCGGAGTTTTTATTCCCTTTAAAGTCCGTGATGATGTTAATTCCCTGCCACATGCTTCTAGAGTTGGTGGTGTTAAACTGTCCTTCAATCTTGTTCCTGTACTGACGTTTTGCTGATCTGATAGTTTTTCGGAGGGCATAACTGGCTTGTTTATGCTCCTCTGCATTCCCGGAATTAAAAGCGGAGGTCCGAGCATCCAAGGTTTCTGGTTCGGATAGATCCGTATTGTTCTGGTCAGAACGACGTCCTCTACGCACTTTCTGATGAAACACGTTACGCTATCAGCGTAAAGCTCAATGTCGTCACCAGAGGCGGACCAGAACATCTCCCAGTCCGTCTGATCAAAACAGTCTTGTAGCGTAGAGTCTGATTGGTCCGACCAGCACTGGATCGTTCTGAGGGTGGGTGCTTCCTGTTTCAGTTTCTGCCTCTAAGCGGGCAGAAGCAGAATGGAAGAGTGGTCCGATTTGCCAAATGGTGGGCAGGGGAGGGATTTGTAGCCATCCTGGAAGGGAGAGTAGCAATGGTCCAAAACTAATGTGTTGGTGGTATTTTGGTGCGACTGATTTGAAACTGGCTTTGTTAAAGTCCCCGGTCACAATGAACGCGGCCTCAGGTTGCGTGGTTTCCTGCTTGCTTATAATCCCATACAGTTCCTTGAGTGCCCGGTCTGTGTCGGCTTGTGGCGGGATGTACACAGTAGTGATAATGACCACTGTGAATTTCCTCAGTAGCCAGAATGGTCGACACAGAAGCATGAGAAATTCCAGATCAGGAGAGCAGAAAGACTTCAGAAAGATCCAGAGACTGAACATTTGCCAGTAGAATACTGGGTAGCGGGGGTTGAGTTGCGTGACGTCATACTCTGATGAGAACGCCGGCTCTGTTTCTCCTTTTCCTCCTGCGTTTCCGCGGCCGGGCAGCCCAGACAAAACGCTCCGCTGGTGTGTTTGTAAACAGCGGGTCGGCATTGAGGAATTTGAAGTCCGGTTTACAGTGAGTAATTGCTGAACCAATGTCCAAAAGTGTTTGTCTGTCGTAGGCAATAAGGCAGACAACATCCAATACAAAAAACATAAGAATTGTAAACAAAACAAACAAAACACTACAATGTTGTGTCGGAGCTCGCAACGCAGCAGCCATACTCGGCGCCATCTTGAGTCCAACATGCACAGTGGTCTCATTTATGTGAAAACCACCCCAACTGAGGTTAAGGTCACAGAAACCATACAATCTAATACAAAATCTCACTTTATTTTTGCAACTTACCACAAATTATTTAGTTAACCCAAAGTCCACATTAGGCTTATTTCACACGATGAACTTATGGGCAGTGGTGCATTGGGCCAAGCAAAAATACCATTAGGAATGGACAGTACATTTACAGACCAGACTTTAATGTAATTGGACATCAGTTTAATGAGGTCATGACCACCTACTCAAAAATGTATCAATAAATCTAAACGATCTCAAGAGCAGAGGACTTGTCCTCGGGATATGCATTCACCTCACCTCAATAACGCTGATCTTTTCTTTTTTTTTTCTTTTTTTTTAAACGGCAGACAGCCCTTAAAGGTACTGTAAGTGATTTTTTTTTTTTTATTTTTTTTTTTATTGAATGACATGCAGAAAATGCCTCTATTACCTGTCAGACATTACTGAAATAGGTGCCATGGAATATCACACCTGTCTCTGTAACAAACCTCAGCTCAATACACAGTGGGAAAAAAGATGTCCGTGGCCACAGTCAGATCCTTTGTTTCTGCTTGTCAATCATTGTGCATGTTCACAGGGCAGCATATATATGCTCGTATAAGTGGTGGTATGGTGTTCTGTTCCCGTGAAACGCTTAGGCTCAGATTGTGAAATGCTCCCCTCCATAGTGATGTCAAAATTACCAGTACTTGATACCAAGTCGATACTAAAATAAAAAAGATGTCACGATACCAGTGTTTATGCATTATGATTAGTACAGATCATCGACTCAATTCAATACCCGCACGCTGTCTGACTGACACACGACTGCTTCCAAATGCTCACACACAAATTTGACATATTTGGGGGAAAAATATATGCACAATAAATCTAAATAAATTCATGATATGTCCTAGAGTGTTTATTAAACCACAAAAGGATGCAATCTTAAGGCCTGGGTATACTTCGTTTTTCTGCGTTGCGTATTGGATCGTGCCTGGTTGGCCATGTTGCCTTTCAAAGTATATTTTTTGACCACAAGTGAATATGAACGCATTTGACGCATGCATACTACGACTGATTTGTGATACTCTTTTAATTCAGTTAACGGCAGGCGCATGCACCGACACTGTGCACAGAGGACTGTTCGTGTGTTGAGAAAATATTGGCCAGACATGGACAGTCCACACAGATGGCTGATGACGAAATTTGCATCCATTCTGTGACACTAATGGTGCAGAGATTTCACACTTAACCTAGATCCTATGCAAAAGATATAGTCAGTTTATCTGTTTCCACCAAGCAAAAAATACACTACATTTCTGGTCACCAGCATATGTTGTGTTTTGGATGCTGGTGCCCAGTACAGGATGCTGGTATGCTGGTGCCCACAGAATGTTTCTAAACTAGCTTAACCAGCATGCTTCCCTTGGTCAACAAGCTTCATCAGAGAAACGATGCTGGTTGACCAGCAAACAACATGGTTATGCTGGTCCACCACATAGATCAGAACCAAACCAGCACTAACAAGCATAAACCGTCTTAAACCAGGAAATTCATGCTGGTCAATGAAGGTCTTTTTTACAGCAGGGTATTTATCTTATATATAACGTTTAACTGAATCTCTTGCAAGCTTAGCAATGGCTGAAAATATCATAATTAAAAAAGCAAAATGGTTTTTAAGAGCATGATGTGTCTAATATCTCACCACTAGTGGGTGAGAGGTAGAAGTCAGAAAACGTGTAAATTAAATCAAATTGCATAAGTCAAGGAAAATAGGCTTTAAAGCCCCACAAAGAGTGTGATAGGAGAGTTCAATCTCCGTAAACAAACAAACGTTCACACCGCTCCTGTGCTCCTTATCATTTCCTGTCTAGCAGATTGGTCTGGGAAGTCAGAGAACATCAGTTACGGTAATGCCCAAGACACAAAACCATTTATTTGCTCCCTTATGCAAATTCATTCTTTTATTATTTATTAAATGGAAAAATCCAAAAAGCATGGGTAGGAGAGATTTATCCTTTAAGCATAATTAGGGAGTGGTCAAAATAAAAAAGCCTACATCTGATCATGCCACAAGAGTGATTTGACACTTGCAGATCCACAGTGACCCACTCATCTGTCTGACACAGGCCATTATGCTGTCACAGAGCTGCACTCCAGCTAATGGAGAGGCAATATTAATGATTAGCCCTCACAATAAATTGCACTCTGCTTTTGACCATGATTGGAGTTTGGGAGTGAAGGATATAAATCGATAACAATTTTGCATGATGTATATTCAGGTTGTGTCTTAGCTGAGCTTTCCAAAGACGTCGCTTGTTTCAGGGAGAAACAGTGACCTGCTGTTCAGTGTTTTGTTTGCAGATGCAGGTCGGGGACTGCGCTAATATACAAGACAGCCAAGTTTAGTTGTCATCTATTAAGCCATATTATATATTTATTAGCTTTTAGGCCTTTATGATGCATTCATAATGGTAGCATTAGATGTATTAGGTGCTTAACATTAGGTGAAAGTCACAAAGATTCTTAATTAGTGGTGTTTGCTACTTACAATTTTCAGTTGGTGTTTGATAAAACATACAACAAAATCCCATGGACTTTTTTTTGTTTTATTACATTGGACACTAAGCAATCACAGAGAACACCCAGCAACTATTGCGATGCACTAGCAACAATGCAAAACACCCTGGCAACTGTATTAAAACTCTCAGAACTCTTTAGCAAATGTATAGCAACACCCACAACACCCTTGCTTCATGACTGTGAATTTTGCGACACTCACATAAAATGTTAAAATACAGTTATGTTTGCTTTAATTCACATTATGCCAATCAAACAGACAAAGAGGTGGAAATTGTGTTGTGGAAAAAGGAATAATAAACTTAGCTTGAGAGTCTCTGTCTGTCACCATGCTATTATGTAGTCCTGATCATAGACCATTTCAAGAATATAAACAAAAACAAAGGAATTAGAACCACTGATATATAAAATAGAACTGGATTGCTGATGACATCATATCAGTGAAGCCACTGTGTCGCCATATTGCTATGCCCAAACATTCCAATGTCCCTATTGACTTAATATGAAATCATCTCATTTCAGTGAGTAAACATTAGTCATTCAATCACCGATATTATATCTGAAATCTGCATGTACAGCACTACTATGCAAACGTCCTACACATGTATTTATTTAAAGTCGAGAATTTTTCCTGTTTCTTGAAAGCCAGAGTGAGTTATGTATATCTACAGTATATCAAACAGTCTACCTCAAACTAACTTCAGTGGCGAACAGATCAGCTAAATGTAAACAAGTTCACTGAAACTGAGGTAAGATACTAACATACTGTTGCAGCGGGGGCGTGGTCAAGCATCTCTCTGGAGAGAGAGAAAGCGGTAAGGGCGCTTACACCCGGGTTTCGGCACCAGTGTAACACTTCTCAGTGGAAGGAGGAGGCGAGAAGCAGCTTTCCTGGTTCAGGTATGGACATTCTGTTACCCTAAACAAGCAGATATTACAACTTTTCCTATTTACATTACAACTTGTGGACAGTTTTGCCGCTTTCTTTGGTGATCATTGTGCTGCATTGATAAGCTACACACCGGGGCAGGTAAATGCTCTGACATCGGTATCCGCATATACTGTATCTTTTCCCTCATAACAAATGTTGTAGGGCTTTACTGGTTGTTTAGATCAGTGTTACTATCAGAAATAATTAATAATTATTTCTTTAGTTATTAATTAATATTTAAATTAATTAATTGAGTCTAACTCATTAAAACCTCATATGGGTCTCCAGTAAATGTAGTGCGCTACATTTAGGAGCGGGTTTGGTTATTAGCAATAATTAATAATTATCAAAGATAATTATTAATTATTAAAATCAATAGAACATTGATGAGAATCAATGTTAGTTTTTTTTTAATCCTTTAAATCAACAATTATCAAAGATAATCACCAATCATTAACATCGATGAAACATTAATTAAAATGAACACTAGCTTATTGATCATTCAAATTCAACAATCATCAAAGATAATTATCAATTATCAAAAATCAATAGAATATTAATAAGGATTGCATTGACGGGGCACCACCCTGGAATCAGGGACTAATAACCAGATATTATAACAGTCTCAATATTAGATTGTTTTCTTAGGAAAATCGACATCCGAAGAATATCGATTTTCGGGAAAAAAACAATGAATGAAGGCTTGAATCCGAGCACTAACATCCCGTCAGCATGTCACAGGCATATGCAAAACAAACCAAAACACTTCTCTTTGTAATATAAACAAAGTTTATTTATGCAGTAATATCAATTAATAATGAATACAGTGCAGTCAATAAACTTCCGACTTACAACTACAAACTAAACAGTGATATGATTAGATGTGGAAATCAAAATAATCCTATAACACATGAGGGTGTGTGTGTGTGTGTGTGTGTGTGTGTGTAAGGAGGGACGCGCACAAAATGGCGGACGTGACTCTCGTGGAGAGTATGTCACGCGAGACTTCCGGCCAGGGAATATGGCCGCAAATGTGGGCGAAGAGAAACCAGTCAATGGCGTCTACCAGTTACCGCATGTATCCGCTTGTACGATAGCTTAGTGACAAAGTTGAGTTTTATCACAAAACTATCTACGAGCTAAAAATGTGTGCCAGAATGTTTGTGAGGGGTCACGTGTGTGTGTGTGTGTGGTTAGTACGAGAGAGAGAGAGAGAATTAAGTGATGGCCCCAAAGCCGATTTCACGATTGTAGGAGAGAAAGCAGCTGTTAGTTTATCACTCAGAGATGCGGTGGACGGCTCGTAAACCGTCCCGCGTGCTTTGATTCTTTAATGGATAAACTCAGTTTGCCGGTCTCACCCGCGATGGCGAAAATGCACAACAGTCCAATTTGGTTGGACCACAATACAGCAAATCAAATTCGTGATAATTAATACCCTGAGTATTAATAATGAGCAGACATGGCGGTCCGTAAACTGTACAAGCAAAAAACCTTGAAACACAAGAATAACACACTATAATATTCTATCTCTGCCCAGACGTAAACCTCTTACTTTAATCGCATGAGGATGCAGAATGTGTGTTCATCCGTCCTTTAACTCAGACTTGGTTCCTCGAGGCTTGGGTGATGACGGGAGGCCGTTTCCTCGCTCTGTCGGCGGGCGGCACGGCTGCTGATTCTCGGCGGGCTGGCGGAGAAATCAGAAATGTTGACTTGATTGAAGATGGAAGAGAACTCTTTTTCTCTTCACTTCTGCAGGCAAATGGATGAAGATGCGGATTGCTCAGCGGTCTCCTTCGGATCCGTTAAAGTGTTCGGTTGAACACAGAGTAATCTCAACTCGTCCAGCGAGAAGGAGATTGTATGGCCACAGTTTCAAGTCGGATGTTACTTCCTTGTGCCACGAGGCTGCACCTGAGAGCAGCGATGAGCCGCGTCTACACACAGCAAGCAAAGTTGCTGGAAGCAAATCCCGGAAGCATTTCAGAGGTATTTCTACTCCTGATGATGTCATAGTTGAGGGACGTTCTGTTGTCTGCCTCATCCAATAGGAGTTGAGAGATCGATCCTTTAGTGAGCAAGGCTTCATGGGATTTGTAGTCTGTTTTGGACTCCCTTTGTTTGATTTTGGCACGATTTTTATCAGTAAGAATTACGACTTGGTATGTGGGGGCTGAGTTAGGTTTTACAACTGTGTTAGGCCTGCCTTTGTCTTCTATCTGAATACATGAGGCCCAACAATGTTATCCATAACAAGCAAATTAAACATGATTGCCACTAGAGGGCAAAATTCGACTGTTGCAGGTCGAAGATGGTGAAATGGGCGTTTCCGCCTGTCAGTCGTTTTTGCTCTATTACAGTTTGGGCATACCAAGATGGCTGCTTTAACACTTCCGGTGGCTTCACCTCCTGCTGGCAGTTACCGTTGTGTCAGCAATCCAGTTCTATATATATATATATCAGCAGGTTTGGGAGGGTTACTTTTGAAATGTATTCCACTACAGATTACAGAATACATGCTGTAAAATGTAATTTGTAACATATTCCGTTAGATTACTCAAGGTCAGTAACGTATTCTAAATACTTTGGATTACTTCTTCAGTACTGGTAGATTTTTTCACTTGTTTTGACTATAAAAACTCTGTCAGTACAGTAAGACAAAATACACATGTTAAAAATACATTCTCTGAAAATCCTAAATATCTTATGCAGTGTTGTTTCTAAAACAAGATAAATCAAATTGATCTTGTTTTAAGGATTTTTTTCATATTTTTACAGTAAAACAATGCAAAAATTATTATTAAGAATACAATTTTTGCCCTAATATCAAATGTCTTTCTAGAAAAAAAGAAATTATGATCCAGTGTGAATTTTCTTGAAAAGAAAATCTGATCGTGCTTGGTAATGTGCATGTAAAATGGCTAGAAATAGCATTTTAGCTAAGCATAAAGCTGACATTTTAAACAAGGTTTATTTCTATTTCTTCTGCTTATTTCAAAATTACTTCTTTGTCTGCTCGTATGAATGTAACACATCATAAGAAAGCGTTTCACCGCTGTTCAAATGCACTTTGGATCACATCATTTATATGTATACATTTTTCTATCTGAAAGGACTAAATATTAAATGAAACAAATGACAATAAAATGCAAAGTAATCTCTTCAGTAATCAAAATACTTTTTGAATGTAACTGTATTCTAATTACCAATGATTTAAATTGTAACTGTAGTGGAATACAGTTACTTATATTTTGTATTTTAAATACGTAATCCCGTTACATGTATTCCGTTACTCCCCAACCCTGTATATCAGGTCTCTTTTTCAAGTTAAGTCAGTCCACTCGGTGGCTGTTTTTGGAATGCTCTTGGGCAGTTTGGGCAGCTATTTTTCAATGTAAACAAGCGTCTTGAAAGTGCAGCTCCTATCTACTTAAATGGGAAAAGACCGAAATTTCCAAAATGGTTGGTCAAGATTATGATAAAAGAACATATTTCAAATAAGTAGTCAAATCTGACAACACTGTGTGGTGGGGTAAGCAAGAGACGGACATGGTGGATGTGGTGTCAGGCCTCGGAGGCATATATTTAAAATGTTCAAAACAAAGGGGAATCTGGGGCCTTCGCGGTGGAAAGGGCTATGTGAAGATAGAGTTGTGAAGACCCCTCCTTGGTCCGAGGCACGTGGGGTGGCAGCTTCACTCGAGCGGCATGGCTTCCCTGGGCCTTGGCACTTAAGGGGAATAGTGATATCCTGGCCCATCAGCCGCGATGGGTGTTCCAATCCCCGGCATTGCATCTAAATTGCGCTGGGTTTCTGGGGTGCGGTCCAGCAACACATCTAACTTTCACCGGACACTCCCCGTTCCATTCCTGGACCTGCAAAGATGCCAGCAGGTAGAGATCGGTCTCCCAAGGAGAGGCGCGCTCTGTGTTTAAAGGCAGCAGTAATGAGGCTCTTCATTGGGTTCAGGTGAGCCCCATCACGCGCTGCCAAACGAGGAAAGTCATTGCAGGTGACGATGATCCACGGGAGGGGTGTGTCATTCCGTCACAACTGGTATAATAAATTGTGTGTCTTTAACTCAGATTATGCTAAAAAATGCAATTTTACCATCTTGAATAGCTAATGCGCATGTGCGTTTTCAAGTTGACTGACAGGAGATTTCTGTATCTAAAAGGTGATTGGCTATTATACTTGTAAAGCGGGACTTCCTTTCTACATCCGTTGACCATTGGCTGCCATTGGGCGTTTCAATTTGTCCCATTCATTTTAATAGCAGGAAGCAGGAAATGTTCTTGATTTCACCAAGGAACAGTCCTTGAAATGGTATATACCATTGTAGACCTGACTAACCAATGGAGAATAGTTATCTTCTAGAGTTCACCGGATCATGCATCCAGTGAGGAGGGAAGACAACCAGCCAAACCCTCCAAACTACAGCCCAGGACACTTGACATTTCCATGACATTTGCTATGGTGTGGACAGTTGGTGCATATTTTGGTGAGACTAGTAAATGTCAACCAACCAAAAAAAAAGTCAGTGAGATGGATATGGCTATTCACATACTGTTGAGACCTGAGGTATGAAAACAGGCTAAATGGATGTCATAAAAATGGTCATTAAATGGAGGACAAGAACCAGAAGCTCAGTCTGAAAGCCACCCTGGTTCAGAATGACGAGAAAATCATGCCCCACGGAAATGACTGAATGTGTCTTTATTTCAGAACTAAAAAGGTAGACACAGGTCCCGTAGAGGACTTGTAAGTAGTACAGACGTCTGTTGCTATTAAAAGTTACTGAAAGTCAAAGAACTGGTCCCAGAGAGGGAAAATTGGCAGCAGACGAGGACAGCTCAAACTGGGACATTGTTAGGCCAAAAAGTGACATCCAGGTCTTAGTCTAGTTTAGTTAAAGAGTTTGAAAGAGTTTCTCACCAAATCTTGTCTTATCATTTATCATAGATGGGTCTGTTTTGAGGATGTGGGTCACATGACTTGGTTAAAATTTTCTGTGATCGTTAAGTCAGCCTGAACTAAAACCAACATGGCCGCCCATCATGCAGGACATGCTGACTTTGTGATTATTAATTATATATTAAGCTTTTCTTCAGAAAAAGAAACAATTCAACTGCTCATATTAATTGTGAACATTGTCTTAAGAAGTGGAAGAAGAAAATGTAATCATATGTTGTTCATGCTGTTATTTGGCACATTTTGAAGTGTACGTATCCCCTGAGATATGTTGCCAGATTGAGGGAGGAAAGGAGTTAATCCACAATATTACACATACACATTTAATACACTTACACATTTTCTTTTCTCATAATGATTTTTATACTGTATGAACTATAGATTCTATCCCCTAACCCTAACCCTCACAAAAAACGTTCTGCATTTTCACATTTTCAAAAAAAAATTTTAGTATGTTTTTTAAGTGATTTGAATTATAAACCACATTTATAGCATAATACCCTTGTAATTACCAGTTGTAACCTAAAAAATGCCCTTGTAAATCACCCAAACATGTCCACACACACACACACTCTCTCAAATTACACACTTTGCCATTCTCCATGATTAGACTGTTACATATCCAAATGATAAAAATCATATGACAGTTGGGCAGGGGCGGGTTTACGATTTCTGAGGCCCCAAACATCCGACCAAGACGGGGCCCCATTTAAAAAAATGTTTGCTTAAAAAATTACATAAAATTTATTTTAAATCATAATTTTAAATTCATCCTATCAACCACTGTAGCCAAGTACATTCAAAATGTTTAATGAAATAAAAATCTTGTTAAAGACAATTAATGCATGTTTCCAGTTTTTCCACAGTACAGTGATAAAAACAACAACAACAACAACAAAAAAAAATATTTACCTACATATACTTTTACAAAACAATTTTTTTTATTATTATTATTTATTTTATTTATTTTTTCTTCAAAACCTACTACTTCACCCAGTAACAATATAACCCAACAATTATTTATTGTTGTCCAGTTTGTCATTATAATATGATACAGTGTTATTATTACTTTGAGGATTTGTTGTATACAATACAATATATTTCTGTCTTATTTACTTTCACCTGGAGTTTATATTCTGATGCTGAGGCTGTATTTTATGTAAGCATCGTAGGCAACGTTCATATCGTAACAATAAACATACAAAGCACGGCGGCCCCTCAGCACACTAGAGCAGAAGGAGAAAAAAAACATTGCCGTTTATCAACGCTGAAACTTTGCTTGCTGCAGAACAATCTGGAATAATGTTAAACATTGTAACAGTACCTCTTTGCAACCTGAACTTGTTCAGAACCTTAAATCTTTGTGACACCTGCGCTAAAATAAATAAAGAAATAAATAAATCTAGACACAATGCAACGACTGATACAGAACGCAGGTGTCTCTGCATGCATTTTTGAAACCTGAAGCTCTTATTAACTTGACACAGTGCCTAAAAATGTGCCAGTCCTCCGTGAGACACTGAAAAAACAGCGAGACGCGGTGCAGCATGTATGGACGTTCATCCAGCGCGTTTACACCGGAAAACAATGGAAAAACAGAGCAGAGGCAGGCAAAAACACGTTCGGTGTGAACGGCCCCTAACTCATCCGTTCACGCGTTTATGTGAGTGAGAGCGCGAAACAAGCTCGGATGGCCAATATATATATATATATAGAGAGAGAGAGAGAGAGAGAGAGAGAGAGAGAGAGAGAGAGAGAGAGAGAGAGAGAGAGAGAGAGAAAGAGAAAGAGAAAGAGAAAGAGAGAGAGAGAGAGAGAGAGAGAGAGATTTATTTTTTATTATTATTATTATTATTATTTATTTATTTATTTATTTATTTATTTATTTATTTATTTATAAATTACAAACCCTAACCCTACTTTAAAAACTCACCTGTCCCGACCCCGGCGGCTTCTAACGTGAACCGCTCTAAGAGCGCTGACAACAGCGTATTTGCGCGTGTACCCATAACATCATGTCACCCCTCAAGCATTTTTTTTGCGGAGCTTTCCTACCGCGGCGAGGCCACCCACCCATTTTATTAAAGCTACAGTCAAATGATTTTGAGGACACAGCCTCAATAGGAAGATATGTTACCACCGTAAATGTGATGTCTCTGTGATCTTTTAATCCTGAGATTGGGAGGGCACTACAATTTCGGCAGGTGTAATGATAACATTGCCAAAATTATAATCCCCCTGGTAAACCCATTTTATTAAAGCTACAGTCAAATGATTTTGGAGACACAGCCTCAATAGGAAGATATGTTACCAGTGTAAATGTGATGTCTCTGTGATCTTTTAATCCTGAGATTGGTAGGGCACTACAATTTTGGCAGATGTAATGGTAACATTGCCAAAATTATAATCCCGTTTTATTAAAGCTATAGTCAAATGCTATTGAGTACACAGCCTCCACTGGAAGATATGTCACCAGTGTAAATGTGATGTGACCTCATAATGCTGAGTTGAGGGAGAACAATATAATTTTGGCAGGTGTTCAGATTACATTGCCGATATTATTCTGCCCACAGGTAAACCCATGTTGTTATGGATAATGGATTTTACAATTGATATGCATAGCAAAAGGAAATTGGTATTACAGATAAGATTAATCTTTATTATATTAAGTATATTACTTAGTAAAATCGTTAAATCCTTTAGCAATTTTGGGATCTACCTTTCCCCTTTGGTGAAAATGTGAGTATGCCATCCACAAACATACTGGCTCACTTATTTAACTTACCCTCATATATTCACTTCCATTGTCAGATTTGTCTGTGTGCCTTACTATGTATAACAATATGTTGCTTATTCTCTGTATGGTCTCGTTGTGTATACACACATTTTATGAATGTACTTTAGTGTGTTTAATTCAATTTTATGTGTAAACCATAATAATACAGATTAATTAATATACATTTTTATGATGTTCATATTTAGGTGCAATGATAAGAGTTCATATAGTCAATATTACATATAAAATGACTAGAATGACACCATAACCTGCATGAATAGCATGTCAATGTAGTTCAGTTCTACTTTGTTTTATCTGTGAAAGGAGTGAAATTCCTTGAATGCTTGTTCCAACAAAATGCAGTCATCTTGCACATCATCTACATACATACATACATACATACATATATATATATATATATATATATATATATATATATATATATATATATATATATATATATATATATATTACACTATTTAGCATAATGTACACATTTGACATAATATACATATAACAATGCACATTACACAGACAGATTATCCACAACTGCAACGCTAGCAATTTAGTGATGGTGTACTTCTGCACATCCAACATCACAAACGCTGAGGCAGCTGGACATTTAAGTTCAGTTACATGGAAATGTAAAACACATTGAGTTTTACAAAAGACCAAATCAAAGAGAAGTGCACAAACTGTCCTGTAAAGCTTGCACTATCGAAGCCTCTGCTCAGTTTCAGAATAACAAGCGCAGGCTACATCTCTGTTTCCGTTGTTACTTTATCCAAATTAATATACTTAATGCTTTTTAATTCACACTTTCATGCATTTAATTAATTCCTACGTTGCCTTGGCGTTAATTGTGTGGAAAAGATAATATATATAATATATATATAATTATAAACGGCTTTGTAGACGGAAGTGTTCTAAACTCGCTGCACCGATGTCGCGTCAACTGACGTCATGCGCGTGCACGCGAGGGCCTGTCAGATTCTGGCAGGGATTCCAATTTCGGCACACCTGTTCGCCGTTCCGGACCGGCCCAATGTAACTCCTGACCATACGTGGTATTTGGGGCAATTAAACTTACTTGCTATAAAATGTTGACAGCAATTCAGAAAATAATCTTATTGGCAGCCATTTTGCAGTGCTCATATATATATATATATATATATATATATATATATATATACACATATATATATATACATATATATATATATATATATATATATATATATATATATATATATATATATATATATATTTTTTTTTTTTTTTTTTTTTAATAACTATTGAGTGTCACTGACGTATGTAATGTTGGTTAGGTTCAATTTATGAGGTCTATTGTATGTCCACGACAGCCGCCTTGTGGTGTGTCAGTTTCCAAGCGCGTTTCTGGCTCATAATATTTTGGACCTTATCATTTGCCGTACTGAAAGCGTCCATAGCATCCGCGATGATGTTAGCAACGGGAAGCCATTAATTCACAGCTAACCCAACAAAATAAACTGAAGCTAGGTGAAGCTAAATAAACTTCAATGTTTTCCAGTGTGTTATTGGTGAGGAAATGACCTCAAACAACCCAGCGGTTTTTCTTCTCATGGTCAGTGGGCAAATCGAAGCAGCAAATGTGAGTTACAATTGATTAAAGCCCGAAGTTTAAGCAAATCTTTTCTTGGAGCGTGTGTTCAAACGTATGCAATAAACTAGTTGTGTGCAAAGCTTGTTATTAACTTTCATTCGATCACTTACATGTCATATTGTGTCTGAAGTTCCCAGAATATGACGATCTGTACTGCAAGTATTGTTTTGTGTATGGACACGATTGGGTGCCCACATCAGTGAGTAACATCTTTCCTTCCTTTTTATACATGACATGATGAATGAGTATGTACTCAGATCTTATATATTAGCTATTGATGCTAAATAATCCACAATAGTAAGTTTGTGCCGTTTTCCTCCATCTGAAGGGCTTGGAAGAGGGAATTTCCCAAATAACATCAAAAGGAAGAGGATCTCAGAGTTTGGTGTGGAATTTCCCATTGGACATCACATTTAAAAGCACCAACCCATTTGGCTGTAAGCATACCTCCTTTTGGTTGAGTTCAAGCCAAAGTGTGTAATATCTGTGCCTCTAAATGAAAATGTAAAAATAATGTTTATATATTTTTTAATCTATCTATCTATGTATGTATCTATTTATCTAGCTAGCTACACTCACCGAGCAATTTATTAGAAACTCTATGGTCCTAATAAAGTTCCAGACATGTTCTTCTGCTGTTGTAGCCCATCCACCTCAAGGCTCGACCTGTTGTGCATTCTGAAATGCTATTCTGCTCACTACAATTGGTTATCCGAGTTACTCTTGCTTTGTTATCAGTTCGAACCAGTCTGGCCATTCTCTGTTGATCTCTCTCATCAACAAGGCATTTCCGTCCACAGAACTGCCGCTCACTGGATGTTTTTTGTTTTGTGAATGAAAATCCCAGGACATCAGCAGTTACAGAAATACTCAAACCAGCCCATCTGGCACCAACAATCATACCACAGTCCAAATCACTGAGATCACATTTTTTCCCCAATTCTGATGGTTGTTGTGAACATTAACTGAAGCTCCTGACCCGTATCTGCATGATTTAATGCAGTGCACTGCTGCCACATGATTAGCTGATTAGATAATTGCATAAATAAAATGTACAGGTATACCTAATGAAGTGCTCGGTGATTGTATCTATCGCAGGGTTCCTCAATTAGTTTTCACCAAGGGCCAAATTTTGTCAAAAATACAAAGCCATCCTCGATGTTATGACAACGTGTTTGTGCTGCTGCTATTATTATTTTTGTTAGTTTTTGTTGTTAATTTTTCTCAGTATTAGTAGCCTGTTTTATTTATTCAAACAATTATGAACATTTTGTTTGTATACAGATACACAAAACTACACAACTTTGTCTGTTGAAAATTAGAATAAAAAAAAATAAAAAAACAATTAATGAACAATCTGGATCTCTACGTCCTCCATGCGAGTCAACTGTTCCTGCTCATCTCCAAATGGGATGTCCTCCCTGCACTTCTATTAGGGGGCCAATTTTTTAGAGGGTTTAAAAGCAGAAATTTAAAGTGTATAATTTTATAAAAGAACTACCATTAATTAATCTTTCGTCGGATGTTCGTCTTGCAAAATTGTCACGGATTTGGTGTGAACAGGCCTTTAGCGCGGGCCGCCTTTTGAGGAACCCTGATCTATCGTTATCTTTTTTCAGGGCCCCAGATTGTGGTCAGTGTGTATGGCCCCGATACCTTTGGAAATGATGTTGTCAGAGGTTATGGAGCCGTGCACATTCCCTTTACTCCTGGAAAGTAAGTTGCTCTGAGATTGTGGTGTCATAATGTGTAAAGAGAAACCAACATGTTTGAGAAATGTCTGAAATGCATTGTCATACCTGTGAATGTTCTCGTTCCAGACACACCAAGACTATTCCAATGTTTGTTCCTGAGTCCACATCAAGACTGCAGAAGTTCACAAGGTTGTTTGCAAATCAGCTAAAAAAATTACAAGAAGTTATAGGTTTAGGTCTAGATTTAATTTCCTGTGGCTGAGATTTTATTTATTCACTGAATTGGATGCGTTTCAGGGGTAATCAAGTTTCAGTACAATGTTTGGTCTATTACAGCTTGTTTGACAGTTTCACGTTAAGAACATTGCATCCCTGAGCTCTTCAAACTCATGTATTCTTTGATCAATTTTCAGTAAGCAGCTCACAATAAAACATGTTTTCACTTGTATTCAGCTGGCTAATGGGAAGGCGTCCAGAGTTCACAGATCCCAAGGTTGTTGCCCAAGGAGAGGGAAGAGAAGGTGGGATTGCAAAGATTTTCTTAGGAAGCTTTCTTCTTAACACTTGCCTCAAAATTAATTGAATAAGGCTTGATGTTATTTCTTGAGAAAGCATAAATTGTGCTATAATTGTTTCATTACTGATTCAGTTGTCGTTGAACATCGCATTTGTTCATTTGCAGTTACGAGGGTGCGTTCACAAGGTTTTGTGACACTACAGTTCAACATAGTTACTAAGGACATGAAGAAGCTGGGTTATGAGACTACTTCAATGGAGCATTCATCTGCTACAGGACTGGCAAGAACAGAGCAGCCTTATGGATCATGATCTCAATGGCAGATAAGAGGCTTTGCTAACAGGCTTTATATGCTTTTGTACATCTATGTCAGTCTTTAGAACGTGTTACCTATTCATAACCAGACATGTTATATTGTTTGATCAGTTTTGTATGTTTTTAATAAACCAGTCTACTGTTTTTGTTGATATCTAGAAAAGTCAACCACCTGTACGACTGAAATGATTAGACTCTGTTGCCACAACAGCATGCAATGTTGATGTGATTACTGAAAGCATCAAGAGACAGATCAAAAGTCATTGATACAGTTTATTTTTAACCATTGCAGCTACAGGTCCTTTTATCACTTGCTGCGATTTAGATGGCAATAAAATATCACACTCTTCATGTGACTTACCTACAAAACCATTACACAGAAATAAGGTACAGGACAATATGTTACAATAGAACAGATGATAAATTATATTATACAGTTATAATGCCAACAAGTTGAGCACATATCCATAAAAAGCAGCCTGCTCCCAGTAATATGACACAGTTTGGTAAATACACAAGACACATTAACATGGAAAAATAAAATGTTATGCATCTTCACAAGGTTAGTCCTCTACAATAAATGCATAGTGAGTACATAGTAACAGAAGTGATATAATGACAGCAAAACGAAAGGTCATAGACAAAATGAGCTAGATATTGTATGGGTTCAAAGTAAAATTAATGGTAAATGTAGTCTGCATAATGGAGTACAGTGATGCCCTCTAGCAGGGAGTCATGTTTAGCAGGATTAGTGCCTGCTTAGACCATCACATCCATCAAAAGTGCATTACATACATCTTAAAGCTGTCTTACCCACCCCCATCCCCTCCAAAATGCCTGAGTATGCCTGCAGATTATTGACCATAAACACACCTCAGGCTCTGCTACAAGACTGCACATAGGCAGAACTGCCACATTATTTCCAGCAGAGGTCACTAGCTCATAAAATGAGAGAATTAGAAACGGTATGCTTGTAGTAATTGAGAAAGGGTGGATAAATAAAAAGATAAAACTACCGCAGCACTGCATTTGAAAAGGACTAGCAATGTCACTTTGGGAACTACGATTTGGGTGGAGAGATGTTGCCATCTTGTGCTTCCATTGGTTAAACTAAAATCAAAATGTACAGACAAGCCATACAAGTCCACACAACACACCAAAGTCTAGGAGTGGCAGTCACTTTATAGTGATTGCCAAATGTGTTAAGCAGTTCACTCAAAAAATTAGACTGGCCCTCCAACAAAAGTCATAACTCAGATGTGGAAAGAGTCTAGTGTACACCTCATTTTATGATAATGTGTGCATATCAAGCCCACCTTGGCCAAAATAAATATGAATTCTCACTCCACCGCACCACAGATAGATGCATTTATAAGACTTGACCTCTAACAAACATGTAGACCACATCCTTGTGGAAAAAAAAAAAAAAAAAAGAACCGAAGATGAACAAATATTTCGAGAATAAATCACACTAGCTACTCACTGTTTCAAATAACCTCTCTGAACATCCCCACACATTCTTATAACACTAAGCATGTTAGCTTTTCATTCAAAACTGAGGATTTTGTTAAAGACGGCGAGCTCTGATATATGCTTGACTTTTATCCAAGATACATTAACAGATTGCATCAGGAAGCAGTGATTAGTGATACAGATATTGGTTATAACAGTAAGATGCATCAGGACCTGATGAAGAAATATAAACAAATCTAATCCTACCATTTCCCTTTGCTCCATTTTCCACACACATAAATAAAATAAAAAAAGTTAAAGAAATGACAACATTTCAGACTGTTTGATACTCACTGTGACAGAACAAACTAAGGCGGATGAATTCTAATCATTAGTATTGATTAGCTGTCAAATATGGAGGCACTGTGCAAACAGTGATCTGCACTGAATCAAAATAACCCATTCACCCAATAAACAACTTCTCGGGATTGTAAAGCAGTAAAAAACAGGCTTAGATATAAAAGTAGAGACATATTATGATATGCAAACCAACTCCCCATCATGCATTACAAAAGAAAAGAACAATTCTCACTTCATTGTGAAGTTCATCTTTCAATGCATCAGGTTTGAAACCATTTACACATGCAGTTCAGAAACTCCCTCCTAGTCCTTAGCATTTAACCAAAATCAGTGTGTACCATGGGTTGCTGTTTTCCTTTGCTTGATGTGAACATTTCTTGTCTCTTAGTGAACAATTCCCCATTGTTTCACATGCTAAGGACTAACGGTGGGCCAACAGTCGTTAAAACAAGATGAATTGGAGCATGTGCAAAATCCCTGCTTAGAACATCAAAATAATTTCCAGGTAAACTGATAAGAGTGTCCTCTAACTGTGTCTACATAAGCATACTGTAAATACACATAGTGTATATGCGCTGCATAGAACACACAGGCTGCTTTGATTAAAAGGGTTAGCTTTATCTATTACACTGCTTCGAAAGACTAGAAATTTGAAAAATCAAGACAAACCAGTCCTCCTAATTTCAAGCCTCTGATAAGAAAAGCAATCAAAAAGTAGTTAAAAATCAGGACCCCTTTAAATGTGAGGAGAACCCACATACATATTTATGGTTTGTGGGGTAAACAAAAATACCATATCTAGACCATATTTCTCATGGTTTATTTGAAAAATTTAGAAAAGAATACCAAATCACTGTAAGGTACCTATCTCAGACAGGAGAGAAGGGAATCACCTGTCAATGTAAAAACTGTAAACACCACTGCTAATCCCAAAAGTCTTATAATAGCACACTGGTCTGGGGAACACAACAGACTATGTTGTTTATACCTTAGGAAAAGGGATTGGAGAAAGATTTATGTGGGTCTGGGGTAGATGGGTGGTGGCAGCCTTTATTGTTCCTCACAATAAGAAGGGGTTAGATGCGCCACCGGTTTGCATTGCTGTTCCAGTGGGCTGCAGCCCTCTGCTCATGAGAGGCTGAGGCATGGACATGGAGGCAGGGATACCCATGCTTGGCATCATCTGGCCCACTGGCCCAAGAGGAGCCATGGGTACCATGGAGACAGGGGCAACTGTGGGAATAGAGGACAGAGGCAAGGGCTCGTTGGCTCTCTGGGCCAGGCTATCAAAGCCTTGACTGGTCAAGCCCATCATGGGGCTGACTCTCATCTGGTTAAGGGTGGGTGGCAGTGGCTGGTTCACCTGGAAGGGGTTGACCTGAGCCGCAGATACAGGTGCAGTTGCAGCTGCTGCTCCTGCTGGGGAAAGTAACCAAAAGGAGATACAGTTAAACTGAATTCGCCATGATTAAACTGAACTTTACCCAATAACACAGATTATGCTTTATCTTTTTACAACATGTAAATGCCTTTTACAGTGCATCCGGAAAGTATTCACAGTGCTTCACTTTTTCCACATTTTGTTATGTTACAGCCTTATTCCAAAATAGATTAAATTTATTATTTTCCTCAAAATTCTACAAACAATACCCTATAATGACAACGTTAAAGAAGTTTGTTTGAAATCTTTGCAAATTTATTAAAAATAAAAAACGAAAAAAATAAAAATGTACATAAGTATTCACAGCCATTGCCATGACACTCAAAATTGAGCTCAGGTGCATCCTGTTTCCACTGATCATCCTTGAGATGTTTCTACAACTTGATTGGAGTCCACCTGTGGTAAATTCAGTTGATTGGACATGATTTGGAAAGGCACACACCTGTCTATATAAGGTCCCACAGTTAACAGTGCATGTCAGAGAACAAACCAAGCCATGAAGTCCAAGGAATTGTCTGTAGACCTCCGAGACAGGATTGTATCGAGGCACAGATCTGGGGAAGGGTACAGAAAAAATTTCTGCAGCATTGAAGGTCCCAATGAGCACAGTGGCCTCCATCATCCGTAAATGGAAGAAATTTGGAACCACCAGGACTCTTCCTAGAGCTGGCCGCCCGGCCAAACTGAGCAATCGGAGGAGAAGGGCCTTAGTCAGGGAGGTGACCAAGAACCCAATGGTCACTCTGACAGAGCTCCAGCGTTTCTCTGTGGAGAGAGGAGAACCTTCCAGAAGAACAACCATCTCTGCAGCACTCCACCAATCAGGCCTGTATGGTAGAGTGGCCAGACAGAAACCACTCCTCAGTAAAAGGCACATAACAGCCCGCCTGGAGTTTGCCAAAAGGCACCTGAAGGACTCTCGGACCATGAGAAACAAAGATTGAACTCTTTGGCCTGAATGGCAAGCGTCATGCCTGGAGGAAACCAGGCACCGCTCATCACCTGGCCAATACCATCCCTACAGTGAAGCATGGTGGTGGCAGCATCATACTGTGGGGATGTTTTTCAGCGGCAGGAACTGGGAGACTAGTCAGGATCGAGGGAAAGATGAATGCAGCAATGTACAGAGACATCCTTGATGAAAACCTGCTCCAGAGCGCTCTGGACCTCAGACTGGGGTGAAGTTTCATCTTCCAACAGGACAACGACCCTAAGCACACAGCCAAGATAACAAAGGAGTGGCTACGGGACAACTCTGTGAATGTCCTTGAGTGGCCCAGCCAGAGCCCAGACTTGAACCCGATTGAACATCTCTGGAGAGATCTGAAAATGGCTGTGCACCGACACTCCCCATCCAACCTGATGGAGCTTGAGAGGTCCTGCAAAGAATAATGGGAGAAACTGCCCAAAAATAGGTGTGCCAAGCTTGTAGCATCATACTCAAAAAGACTTGAGGCTGTAATTGGTGCCAAAGGTGCTTCAACAAAGTATTGAGCAAAGGTTGTGAATACTTGTGTACATGTGATTAATTTTTTTTTTCTTCGTTTTTTTATTTTTAATAAATTTGCAAAGATTTCAAACAAACTTCTTTTATGTTGTCATTATGGGGTATTGTTTGTAGAATTTTGAGGAAAATAATGAATTTAATACATTTTGGAATAAGGCTGTAACATAACAAAATGTGGAAAAAGTGAAGCGCTGTGAATACTTTCCGGATGCACTGTATGAGGCAAAGGTCATAAACAGTTTAAGCAAAATCTGACTGTGAAAGCTAGATTATTGCCCATTACCCAGATTTGCCTTTTGCTTGCATTTTGGCATCTTATTCATTGTGCACGTTTTATGCGCCTGTCGATTTATGTTTTGATGTCAAGCATGGTTGCAGTTCTTTGTTTTTTATAATGCACTGATTTTTGATCCAGTCATTATCAGCATTGTGTTGTACATGTAAACACTATCAATAAACCCAATGTAAAACACTGGTGGTAGACATACCTCCAGCAAGGAATGGGTTGGAGACAGGAGCTGGTTGTGATGGCTTGCTGACCAAAGAGTCCAGGTTGACAAGGGCGGCGTTGGGACCGAGGAAAGACTCTGGAGTTTTTCTTGCTACTCCGCCTGGTACATCAAACAAGTCTGAACCCATAGACAAGCTTGTCTGTGATGGCAAGGCAGAGCTCCCTCTACCATCTCCTGTGAAAAACAATTTTATCACGCCATCCTGAACAACAGACAACACATTCTTGACTAGTAAACTGTGGTAGTAGAAGTTAGTGTGCACCTGTCATTGCTGAGGTGCGGAGACTGTCAAACTCCGAGAAGTCCTCCTTGGAAGTACCATTTGGTGTGGAGAAGAGATCAAAGCTGTTGGCTGAGTGAAACAAGAATGTGTGAGATATTTATTGCGTCACTAAATCATACATGTCTGAGATGCAGAGGGCTGAGCCTTTCATCTTTCATTTTTAAATAAAACAATTATATCAAGCCAAAAACATAGGAGCTGCCTTATTTTCCCCAAAAGTAAGGTCACGTCCACACTAACACGTTTCTGTTTGAAAATGTTTTTTTTTTCTCTCTCTCTACATTTTGGCCTTCCGTTCACACTGAGACAGCGGTTGTTTTGTTTTCAGTGAAAACTTAGCTTTCCAAAAACGCTCTCCCAAGTGGACACATCTGAAAACGCTGTCTTCGCGATGTAGTGTGGACTGGAAAAACAGAGACATTTGAAAATGATGACATATTTTTTGTCCATCCAACCCAAAATAATCAAGATGGCTGGCCATGTTGTATAAGTGTTGTTGTGCCTGCTATCCACTTTGGTAGCATTGTTGAAGATATTTTGCCATGTACAACCTTAACATTGCATTCCTTCAAAAGTGATGGGAAATATACTCGGAATTGGTGTCCGGCAGCGGAACTCAAGCACAATGGCTTTTTAGACCGTACAGGGAACAGCAAAATTTTTGTATGCGCATTAAGGGGACTTAAGCGTTTTAATACATTTCAGTGTGGATAAACAATTTTGGGAAATGTTTGAAAATGGCAGTGTGGATGGAAAGTGTTTTGAAAATGAAAAAGCCCTTTTCAAATGTATCAGGATTAATGTGAACATAGCCTAAAGCACAGATTCAACATTTTGAACTCCAGGTGAACTTTGGTTTTCATAGCTTACCTGTGGCAGGGACTTTAGGTTGGGTGGCAGGCATAGGGCCCCAGGGATCTGCAGGTGCAGGAGCCGAGGTCAATCCCCAGGGGTCACTGCTCTTCAGAGGAGTGACTGAAGAAGAGGCACTGGGAAGACCCCAGGGATCCACAGGAGCAGCTGGCTTAGGGACTGCACCTACAGACACAGAAGTGTGCACACTGTAAGCTTTCAAGCATCATCATGTAACAGAGATGGCATGGTCACCAAAATGATAAATCACTGGCGTTCATGCCTTCGCTATACAGTATGTTAACGTTCTCAGCAAATTATTAGGGATGCCCAAGTTAATGTGTTAACGAGTTAAATTAAACATGTTTAACACAAATTAATTTAAAGCAGCAAAAACATTTAACATTTAAACTACTTCACTGTGTTGTCTTATTTTAAAAAGTAGGTTGAAAAAGTCGAAACATTTGGAAGGGCTTCACCATAAGTTTCAGTGTTCAATAATCAGACAACAATCTCCCATTTGGATTTTATCATTAAACGATGGAGAACAACTAATTTATTCAAAAATCAAATCCAGCTGGGACTTTCAAAAAGTGTTTTGCAGTTTTTGAATGGTGAAATTTAATTATCACTGATGTTTAACAATTATGCAAACCCAACCTAAATGCAACTTTTTGAAAGGAAATGCAAATTTAGTGGCATGATTCAAATTCTTAAATTAAGCACATTAAAGAGATAGTTCACCCAAAAAATAAACTTTTGATGCTCCAAAAATAACAGACAGTCAACATAAACGTCATCCATACAACTCCAGCAGTTAAATTAATATCTTCTAAAGTGACATGGTCGCTTTTGGTGCGGAAAAGATCAATATTTAAGTACTTTATAAAACCATTGCTTCCGGCAGCAGCAATATACGCATTCACAAGTGCGCTGAGTTCACATGGTCTCTCGTGTGATGAATTTGCTTTGATATGTTAATATCTCAAGTTTTTCTCTCGGGTTGAGACATCCAGGATAAGCACACAAATGCAACATACCGATAGAAATACAGATCTAAACCAAAACAGCCTTCCTCCTACTCGGCTGTAAACAGCGCTGCTCTTCTGGGTGTGTTGAACATGAGTCAGTTCTCACGTGAAAATGCCAATGCGATTGTGCATACTGCTGCTGACTGGAAGCGATGGTTTATAGTTAAAAAGTACTTAAATGTTGATATTTTTCGCACCAAAAGCGATCGTATCACTTTAGAAGACATTAATTTAACCTCTGGAGTAGTATAGATGATGTTTATGCTGACTGTCTGTTCTTTTTTGAGCTTCAAATGTTGGATCACCATCCAATTGCATTTTAAGGACCTACTGTGCCGAGATATTTTTCTTAAAATGTGTTCTGCTGAAGAAAGAAAGTCATACACACCAAGACTGGCATGAGGGTGAGTAAATGATGAGAGTTTTGATTTTTCGTTGAACTAAAAGGCCAAGGTACATGTTTTTGCATGTTCTAGATCGGCTCGCACCTGGTCAACTGCGTTGCCTTTGAGTATACTCTTCTGACAGTGAGCGAATACAAACGTGTTTGACGCATGCCCACTACAACTTCGTGATACTCTGTTAGTACAGTCAATGGCCTGCGCGGACGATGACCGCGTCCACGAGCTGAGAAAATCTGGTCAGTGCGCAGTTACACCACGCAGACTGGATTATAATGAAATTTACGCCACGCATACTGTGCGCTAGTGCTGAACGATTTTGGAAAATAATCTAATTGTGATTTTTTTACCAATATTGCGATTTAATATGCGATTATTTTTAAAGCTCTTTATCATCTGTATTATTCAACAAAGACAAGCAATAAATCATTGTATAGTATGAACAACACAATATTAGATAGATTAAACATAAACTGTTCTTTCCTGTAGGCCAGGCCTATATGTTATCATGAAATTAGGTGATGCATGAATTGATATGAATGTAGTTAAATAAAAATATGTAAATCACAGTAGTATATTGACTGATTTGTTGAACTTCCAGCCTTGTAAACATGTAATAATTATCGTAACAACATAAAGCACTGACAAATAAGCCTGGTGTAAACATTTATATGAAGGTCAGTAACAAATCACACAAACTAAAGTTTGCAGAAATATAAAAACAAATCTGTGGCTTTACCACACTCAGTATTATTCAGATAATTCAAAGTCACTGTAATAAACATACATGTAAACATGTGGATTGCACTTTTTAAACACTGTCTGTGAACTTTACTAGATGGTCTTTAAATAAATAAACTACATTTATTTATTTATATCTTACTGATCTAAATAAATAACATAACATACCCAGTAACATAACATATATAAAGAGCACAAAAATAAAGGAGAACAAATATCTGCCTGTACCTCTTTGAAAATATTTAGGTAAATCAAAGTTAAATGTAATATAAACATGTGAATTGTACTTTTTAATTAAATCTTAAAAGAAAAAGAAACACTGTCTGAACATTAATATAAATATTAACCTAAATTATCTCCAGTCATTAACAGCAACACACCACACAGACTAAAGTGCACACTGAGTATGGCACTGCCAGCCATAATGATCCTACTGAATGGTTCTCAGTAGCTCACAGGTTTTTTGCTAGGAAAACCAGCATATCCACTTTCGCTGGTTTTAAGGACGAGCGAGTGCAAGTCACTATATTCCCTCCGGTGCTAAACAGGCACTCTGAGGGGGCACTTGTGGCTGGTACACAAAGATACTTGCAGGCTATCTTGCACAGTTGTGGAAAGTTGATCTTGTGCACCTTAAACCAGGGCAAGGGATCATCCTCTCCGTCAATGACAGGGGTCAACAGGTAACTGTTTAACTTTGCCTCTGCGACATCAAGTTGCACAGGCAAAGCAGAAGAGGCCACACTGGTTTTGAAAAGGCTGCCAAGAGACTTCTTTGCCTTTTCCCCGGAGGGCTGAGCATTTTGAGACTTCTGAACAGTTTAAGTACGAGATCTCTTCTCCTGCCAGAAGAAAAAAAAAAGAAATCACAATAGTTTTGCAGCTGAATTACATATAAATATGTATGTGTTTGTGGAAGTATCATATTCAAGGACATAATTATTTTCAACCTGGTTATATGTACGTCTTGCTGATTCTAGCATTTCCGTCTTCAGTCGGGTCTTAATGGCAGGGATGGTGTCTGCGCTGTTGTACTGCATTTTGAACCTAGGGTCCATGAATGTCGCAACATCCAAAAGCTCCTGGGTGTTGGGGTCACTATATTTGTCATTGAGGTATGCCAGGACCTTGGTTTTAATCGACCTAGTCAGGTCAGTGTCCTCAGCATCTTCAGCCAGGGCTGATGTGGCCAGAAGGTGGAGAACTGGATTGTGGTAGGAGATGCTCACATACTCCTCTCCAGAAAGAGCATCTGTAAATTCCAGGAGAGGATGCAGTGCCTTGTGAATAGACTCCAACACTTCAATATCCTGCCAGGTTGGGACGTGCATATCGGTCACCTGACAATACATGGGATATGTCTTTGGCCTGTTCCAGCACTCTGGCAATCGTATTTTCTTTGGATCCCCATCTTATTGAGCACTCAGTTATGAGGGTGTGCTCAGGAAATTTGAGCTACCTCTGTGCCTCAGACATTGCTACCGCCTTCTTTCAACTGTGGGAGGAGTGCCCCACCAGCTTCTTGCACAGCCCTATTGCTCTTGACACTCTGTCATCTTTGATTGCATTTTCTGTGAAAAAATAAATTAATAAAAATTGTGTAATTCATACAATTTGAGTTGTGTGATACAAGACTATCACCATTACACACACAAACACACTGTCTCTCTCACACACACACACACACACACACACACACAAACTTACCAATGGCAAGATGCAATCTGTGGCCGAAACACTGGAGCCTGGTCCATTTATTAAGTTGTGCTGCCTTGACCATATTTGATGCGTTGTCCATCGTAATGCAGACAAGGTTTTCTTTGTGGAGATCCCAGCTGACAAGCCCCTCTCTCAGGCCGGCTGCAATATTTTCCCCTGTGTGGTCATCTGGGAAGTAGGCAGTTTTAAGGCAGCAAGCTTTGAGGTCAAAGTCTTCAGTAATGAAATGCACCGTAAGACTCTGATAGGGATCCGCTGTACGGCTTGACCACATGTCAGTTGTAGCAGCGAAAAACTCCTTTGTTTTCAGCTCCGCTGCGACTCTCTGTTTGTATTTTCTGTGTAGCTCCGGTATGGCGACCTGGCTAAAATATGTGCGGGAGGGCATGTTGTACCGTGTATCCAGTGTATTTATCAAAGCCGTGAACCCAGGCTTGGTCACCGTACTGAGGGGCATCATATCTTTCGTGATGAACTCTGTTACTGCTTGAGTAATTTCCACGTGCTGTTTTGAAGTACGTTCATATGGAGTTAAGCTTAAAAACATTTCGGTCAGTGATCCCTGCCGGGTGGTATTTGGCTTACTTGACACACTGGTGTTCGGCTTTTTAGCCATGCAACTATTGTACATGGCTTTGTGGTGTTTTTTTAAGTGCTGATACAGGTTAGTAGTGTTGCCCCGTGAGGTAGCAACGTTAGCAAGGCAGGTTTTGCACAATACCTGATGCTGCGCAGCATCTTCTTTTTTAAAGCCAAAATAGCCCCACACAACTGACATACTGTTCTTCTTTGACACTAAAGTTTCAACAGTGTCAGGTTCTGTCGAGCCTGAAGCCATTGTACAACAGGTCAAGGTACAGCTTAGCTTGCCAAGTTGATGCTTCCTCTGCAGACTGGTTTACTCTTGCGTGTCATGTGACCAGTGTGTAATCACAGCCTTTGCGGTTAAAAAATCTAGTTTTATCATATCGCGATATTATCGCAAATGCAATTAATCGTTCAGCCCTACTGTGCGCGGAGTGATCCGCAACGCTGAGGCGCGAAGTATACTTTGGCCTTAACCCTTTAACTACAAAAAATACTATATTTTGAGAATTACATTTTTAAAATAATAATAAAAAAATAAAAAAACTGTTTACCCTACAAATTAGTGTAACAGGTAATACAAGTTCATGTAAGTGTGCCACTTATGACTGAAGGCTATAAAGTGACCCAATTATGAGAAATACAGTAACATTTGTGTTTCAGTTTAAAGCTGTTTCATGTTCCAGAGGAAACATACACCTGCCTCAGTGCTTCTCTCCATATGCTTCATGACTTCGGCTTAAGCTTTAGAACATGGACGAGAGATTGAGAGATCTGGGCTGTTAGATGAACACTCTTTCCAGGCTCAGTGCTCACTCTACCAGCAAAGATCTGAATATTGAGTCTCTTTGTTTTGTGCACACTGGAATGCACAACTACCGGCCTAGCTACATTACTGAGCTGCCACAAAGAGCTACAGCCCAAACAACGTTATGAAAAAGAGCCTGTGGAGGGAGGGGCAACTGTCAAAGAAAAGGGGGCTCTCTGTATGCCTATGGTCCCATTATACTGAGCATTATATTCAAACAGTAAAGGTTTGCATCTGTGACAGTAATTTACACATTTAATGCCCCTGGTGCTCATAGCCAATGAAGATTGCAGAATAGTGATATGGCTAATAGATCACTGACACCGTAACTCCATTTTAAAATGTATGTTGTTTTTTTTCAAGTGTGGATTCAAATCTACCTTAGTTTAAGTTGAAAAGTGATTCAGGAATTCATTCTATTATGCAATTGAGCCCAGTGAGAAGAGCACTTTGTTGTTGCTTTAGCCTTTGACAAAAGCCATGTCAGGGTGTTTGCTAGCGTTTGTGTGTTCATGCCTTTAACATGGTGAAACCAGAAATTATCTGTGTGTCTCTGGATTTACCGTAGGATTGCCAGGGGTCTGAGGCAGTGCCAGCCGCTGCCGCTCCTGCCCCTGCTCCCCAAGGGTCTGATGCTTGATTGGCCATCAGGTCCATCAGAGAAGACTGTGGAGGCTACACACACATACCAACATTAGAGATTAGAGCCTAAAGCTACATACTACTGTCCAAAATAAATCACATCAGCTTAGTAAACAACCACTTGGTAGCCAAACTCAGAACAAATACTCACATAAGTGAATACGTCCGCAAGGAAAGAAGGGGAAAAAGAAGTTAATTGAAGAGATTAAATCCTTTATCCAGATAAAAGTAAGGCATAAACAAGGGCAATTCCTGCATTGAGCAGGACATTTGCATTGAAAACATGAAATATAACTTCATATATAAAGTACTCATTGCCAGTATTATCAAACCATTTATATGATCATCATAGACCCCTGCAGATATCAGAAAAGTTTTCAGGAAGTTTTAGAAAACTTTTAGAAATGTTTTTTTTTTTTTTTTACACTTTAAATTGGGAAATGACTTGAGTTATGGATGTGACAAAAATGGACAAGAGTTTGTGGGAATAAAACTTGTAACACTAAATTGTCCGAAATTTTAACACAAACTCACCTAAATCTCACGGGGGGTTACTTTTCTAAATTCCTGTATAGGTCAGAAATTAACTTTTCCATTAAGGGGTAATATTTGATTTTCAGGGGCATTTTTCACTTTACAAGGGCATTTATTTATTTATTTTTATTTTTTATTCTAACCTTATAAAATGACCCTGCCATCCTTTTATGTTATCATTTAAACAATTAATTCAATTTGAAAAATTGAACATTTCAGTTACAAAATTGCATGATCTGTACATTGCATTTTGCCTCATTCACATATTTCCAAATACTTTGGCTATTAAATTAACATAGCCTTCAAAACTAATGCACTGACACAGAGGATATGACCGCATTTCTCTAGATTTGGAATGAGGAGCTTAAAAAAAACACTTAACAACTCCATGCCAATTGAATAAAACAATGTAAAAATAAACATTTCAAAATGAAAATTATTCAGAAATATACAGTGCATCCGGAAAGTATTCACAGCACTTCACTTTTTCCACATTTTGTTATGTTACAGCCTTATTCCAAAATGGATTAAATTCATTATTTTCCTCAAAATTCTACAAACAATACCCCATAATGACAATGTGAAAGAAGTTTGTTTGAAATCTTTGCAAATTTATTAAAAATAAAAAACTGGAAAAAAATAAAAAAAAATCACATGTACATAAGTATTCACAGCCTTTGCCATGACACTCAAAACTGAGCTCAGGTGCATCCTGTTTCCACTGATCATCCTTGAGATGTTTCTACAACTTGATTGGAGTCCACCTGTGGTAAATTCAGTTGATTGGACATGATTTGGAAAGGCACACACCTGTCTATATAAGGTCCCACAGTTAACAGTGCATGTCAGAGCACAAACCAAGCCATGAAGTCCAAGGAATTGCCTGTAGACCTCCGAGACAGGATTGTATCGAGGCACAGATCTGGGAAAGGGTACAGAAAAATTTCTGCAGCATTGAAGGTCCCAATGAGCACAGTGGCCTCCATCATCCGTAAATGGAAGAAGTTTGGAACCACCAGGACTCTTCCTAGAGCTGGCTGCCCAGCCAAACTGAGCGATCGGGGGAGAAGGGCCTTAGTCAGGGAGGTGACCAAGAACCCGATGGTCACTCTGACAGAGCTCCAGCGTTTCTCTGTGGAGAGAGGAGAACCTTCCAGAAGAACAACCATCTCTGCAGCACTCCACCAATCAGGCCTGTATGGTAGAGTGGCCAGACAGAAGCCACTCCTCAGTAAAAGGCACATGACAGCCCGCCTGGAGTTTGCCAAAAGGCACCTGAAGGACTCTCAGACCATGAGAAACAAAGATTGAACTCTTTGGCCTGAATGGCAAGCGTCATGCCTGGAGGAAACCAGGCACTGCTCATCACCTGGCCAATACCATCCCTACATTGAAGCATGGTGGTGGCAGCATCATGCTGTGGGGATGTTTTTCAGCGGCAGGAAATGGGAGACTAGTCAGGATCGAGGGAAAGATGAATGCAGCAATGTACAGAGACATCCTTGATGAAAACCTGATCCAGAGTGCTCTGGACCTCAGACTGGGGCGAAGGTTCATCTTCCAACAGGACAACGACCCTAAGCACACAGCCAAGATAACAAAGGAGTGGCTATGGGACAACTCTGTGAATGTCCTTGAGTGGCCCAGCCAGAGCCCAGACTTGAACCCGATTGAACATCTCTGGAGAGATCTGAAAATGGCTGTGCACCAACGCTCCCCATCCAACCTGATGGAGCTTGAGAAGTCCTGCAAAGAAGAATGGGAGAAACTGCCCAAAAATAGGTGTGCCAAGCTTGTAGCATCATACTCAAAAAGACTTGAGGCTGTAATTGGTGCCAAAGGTGCTTCAACAAAGTATTGAGCAAAGGCTGTGAATACTTATGTACATGCGATTATTTTTTTCGTTTTTTATTTTTAATAAATTTGCAAAGATTTCAAACAAACTTCTTTCACGTTGTCATTATGGGGTATTGTTTGTAGAATTTTGAGGAAAATAATGAATTTAATCAATTTTGGAATAAGGCTGTAACATAAAATGTGGAAAAAGTGAAGCGCGCTGTGAATACTTTCTGGATGCACTGTAATTCATACATTAAAAGTGGTTAATGTAAAATTATTATTGTATCATTTAATAATGTTTTTTTTTTTGTTTTTTTTCACAACAAGGCATTTATCCAGATATCATTTTTGTTAATATTATTAGGCTATTAACTACACTGTAGCATTTGGTCACATTATAGCCTATTGTGTGTTCTCTCAGACCTGATTAACTTAATAAATATATAGCCTAACATCCCTCCCTCCCGGCTTTTCAAACAGACAGATACGTGAGATGAGCATATGGGCAGGGAAGTAGGATATAACATAAGAAGTGACAGTGTTACTCACTAGGACAGTTTATTTTGAATAAATGGTCCAAACGGTCACGTAATTTAGCGTGTGAGCACAACACACTGATGCGGAGTGTGAGAAGTGGAGTGCCCATCTGTGCGCGTTTATGGCGTGAGCATCTGCCACTGACTCTGCAACATCTGCACAATTGAAGGCACGAAAAACAAATAAATTTCAGCGAAAATTCCAATGAAGATCACAATGTATGTATTTGGAATTATATCAGATGTTATTAATAAAACAACAGGAACTCTTTGCGTGGGGCATTTTCTGCCCCCATATTTTAAATGTAGTTACTTTCCGACCCTGAATGGAACACTGGATGTAACACGTGTTTGTCTCTCTTCATCATGCAGCTGGTACACAAAGCATTTTTGCTATTTCTGCCTTTCTTGTCAAATGTACTGCATTATGACTAATGATGGAGAGAGAGAAAGGGAGAGATAAAGCGGACGTACTCGCGCATCTTCTGGAATTTCAGTTTGATACAAGTTTATTGATTTGATTTGTTCATCTGTATCAACTGGTTTTTATAATTTGCAGCTGCACTGTAAAATGAATAAAAGTGTACGGGAATTTCCTGCACTATGAACGTGGAACTTGCGGGAATTATTAAAATGATGTGCAATCCCATGCAGAATTTCAAGCCCTGAGATCTGAAAGTTGTGAAAGCAGCACTTACATGATGGAGAAACCATCTAAAACACTTTGAAACCTGCAGACATTGACCTCTGAGACATCGGTATGATATCCATCAAGGCTGCTTAATGGATTTAAATAAGACTGAAATTGGCATATGGTCTTGCACATTACTAAACTGCCAATTTTTAAAAAAAAAATATAGTCTGCATTCATCGCTTCAGTCAGCGCTGCGTGAGTAAGCAGCGCACTCTAGCAGGTGTGCGGCACACGCTGGGCAGCGCCAATATTAGATAATGTTTAACATGTTACAAATCAAATCGCAAAGTCTGTCAAAATAATCCCTTTTCAAATGATGGCTATAGATGCAGAAAGCTTGAAATGCATTACAGATCAAAGCAATAGTCTGTGATCTATAAGAATCATGGTGAAAAGAACAAGCTGTGGATTTTTTATTCTCTCGTTGATATACATATGATTTGATTTAATATGAGCTTAACTGTCACGACCGTAACACATTTTTATGGGTGTTGTAAGTAAAGCAGGGAGACCATTTATTTAATCATATTTAACCTTGACATAAGTTTGCTTTGTACAGAAAGTATCTTATTTGAATAAATATAGTTTGAGTGATATAAACTTAACCTCTAAAACGTTGCGGACATGACATGGCACTGAAATGCAGCAACCTCATAAATGTGGCTCTTATTTCAAGAAAAAGTGCTGTTATGACAAAGCAAGCAAAGTATTTCTCAGAGATATCCTTGTCTTTCTGGAAAATTATAATTGTTAACATAGTCAAAATAAAGAGTCCTTAGACCCCTCTTTTGCAACCATAAAATATGGCAGTTTATAAATGTTATTTTACAAATGGTGCACCCCTCATAAGAACTGGATAAACAATGCAATTTCACAAAAACTTCATTATTTCACTATAATACAGTAAAATACAGACCTAAATCAAGTGATTTTGTTTCTTTGCTTAAAACTTTATTTTTCCATTGAATGTTGAATTGCCCACATGAGTCTGACATTTGTACAGCGACCTAACTTAGATACAGGGAGAAAAATGCCAAACAGTATTTGCTTCCTGGATAGCATTAGTTGTTCTTTACTCTTAGTGCATAGATTCCCACATGGAATCTATGACTTTAATTGATTCACATTTTCCTCACTAACTGTGGGGGACAATCAGTGTAATTCTGTTTATAGAGTTAATTGAAATTTGCAAAAATGTGTTAAACTCAGACAGTGGTTCCCAAACTTTTTACAGTGGCATACCCCTCCACACATTAAACATCCTGTCGCGTACCCCTGTGTGTGTGTGTGTGTGTGTGTGTGTGTGTGTATATATATATATATATATACACACACTATATTGCCAAAAGTATTCGCTCATCTGCCTTTAGACGCATATGAACTTAAGTGACATCCCATTCTTAATCCATAGGGTTTAATATGACGTCGGCTCACCCTTTGCAGCTATAACAGCTTCAACTCTTCTGGGAAGGCTTTCCACAAGGTTTAGGAGTGTGTTTATGGGAATTTTTGACCATTCTTCCAGAAGCGCATTTGTGAGGTCAGACACTGATGTTGGACGAGAAGGCCTGGCTCGCAGTCTTCGCTCTAATTCATCCCAAAGGTGCTCTATCGGGTTGAGGTAAGGACTCTGTGCAGGCCAGTCAAGTTCTTCCACACCAAACTCGCTCATCCATGTCTTTATGGACCTTGCTTTGTGCACTGGTGCGCAGTCATGTTGGAACAGGAAGGGACCATCCCCAAACTGTTCCCACAAAGTTGGGAGCATGGAATTGTCCAAAATCTCTTGGTATGCTGAAGCATTCAGAGTTCCTTTCACTGGAACTAAGGGGCCAAGCCCAGCTCCTGAAAAACAACCCCACACCATAATCCCCCTCCACCAAACTTCACAGTTGGCACAATGCAGTCAGACATGTACCGTTCTCCTGGCAACCGCCAAACCCAGACTCGTCCATCAGATTGCCAGATGGAGAAGCGTGATTCGTCACTCCAGAGAACGCGTCTCCACTGCTCTAGAGTCCAGTGGCGGCATGCTTTACACCACTGCATCCGACGCTTTGCATTGCACTTGGTGATGTATGGCTTGGATGCAGCTGCTCGGCCATGGAAACCCATTCCATGAAGCTCTCTACGCACTGTTCTTGAGCTAATCTGAAGGCCACATGAACTTTGGAGGTCTGTAGCGATTGACTCTGCAGAAAGTTGGCGACCTCTGCGCACTATGCGCCTCAGCATCCGCTGACCCCGCTCTGTCATTTTACGTGGCCTACCACTTCGTGGCTGAGTTGCTGTAATTCCCAATCGCTTCCACTTTGTTATAATACCACTGACAGTTGACTGTGGAATATTTAGAAATTTCACGACTGGACTTGTTGCACAGGTGGCATCCTATCACAGTACCACGCTGGAATTCACTGAGCTCCTGAGAGCGGCCCATTCTTTCACAAATGTTTGTAGAAGCAGTCTGCATGCCTAGGTGCTTCATTTTATACACCTGTGGCCATGGAAGTGATTGAAACACCTGAATTCAATTATTTGGATGGGTGAGCGAATACTTTTGGCAATATAGTGTATATATATATATACACACAGTTGAAGTCAGAAGTTTACATACACTTAGGCTGAAGTCATTAAAACTCCACAGATTTCATATTAGCAAACTATAGTTTTGGCAAATCGTTTAGGACATCTACTTTGTACATGACACAAGTAATTTTTCCAACAATTGTTTACAGACAGATTGTTTCACTTTTAATTGACAATATCACAATTCCAGTGGGTCAGAAGTTTACATACACTAAGTTAACTGTGCCTTTAAGCAGCTTGGAAAATTCCAGAAAATTATGTCAAGCCTTTAGACAAATAGCCAATTAGCTTCTGATTGCTGCCAATTAGTTGCTAATTGGAGTCAATTGGAGGTGTACCTGTGGATGTATTTTAAGGCCTACCTTCAAACTCCGTGCCTTTTTACTTGATATCATGGGAAAATCAAAAGAAATCAGCCAAGACCTCCAGGTTGTGGACCTCCACAAGTCTGGTTCATCCTTGGGAGCAACTTCTAAACGCCTGAAGGTACCACATTCATCTGTACAAACAATAGTACGCAAGTATAAACACCATGGGACCATGCGGCCATCATACCGCTCAGGAAGGAGACGCATTCTGTTTCCTAGAGATGAACGCAGTTTGGTCCAAAAAGTGCAAATCAATCCCAGAACAACAGCAAAGGACCTTGTGAAGATGCTGGAGGAAACAGGTAGACAAGTATCTATATCCACAGTAAAACAAGTCCTATATTAACTGCTCAGCAAGGAAGAAGGCAATGCTCCAAAACCGCCATAAAAAAGCCAGACTACAGTTTGCAAGTGCACGTGGGGACAAAGATCTTACTTTTTCAAGAAATTTCCTCTGGTCTTACGAAACAAAAATTGAACTGTTTGGCCATAATGACCATCGTTATGTTTGGAGGAAAAAGGGTGAGGCTTGCAAGCTGAAGAACACCATCCCAACTGCGAAGCATGGGGGTGGCAGCATCATGTTGTGGGGGTGCTTTGCTGCAGGAGGGACAGGTGCACTTCACAAAATAGATGGCATTATGAGGAAGGAAAATTATGTGGATACATTGAAGCAACATCTCAAGACATCAGCCAGGAAGTTAAAGCTTGGTCACAAATGGGTCTTCCAAATGGACAATGACCCCAAGCATACCTCCAAAGTTGTGGCAAAATGGCTTAAGGACAACAAAGCCAAGGTATTGGAGTGGCCATCATAAAGCCCTGACCTCAATCCGATAAAAAATTTGTGGGCAGAACTGAAAACGTGTGTGCGAGCAAGGAGGCCTACAAACCTGACTTAGTTACACCATTTCTGTCTGGAGAAATGGGCCAAAATTCCAACAACTTATTGTGAGAAGCTTTGTGGAAGGCTACCCAAAACATTTGACCCAAGTTAAACAATTTAAAGCTACCAAATCTACCAAATATTAACAAAGTGTATGTAAACGTCTGACCCACTGGGAATGTGATGAAAGAAATAAAAGCTGAAATAAATAATTCTCTCTACTATTATTCTGACATTTCACAATCTTAAAATAAAGTAGTGATCCTAACTGACCTAAGACAGGGAATGTTTTCTATGATTAAATGTCAGGAATTGTGAAAAACTGAGTTTAAATGTATTTGGCTAAGGTGTATGTAAACTTCTGACTTGTGTGTGTATGCGTGTATGTATGTATGTATATACATACATACATACATACATACACCTCAAGTATATACACTGTATATATACACACCAATCAGCCACAACATTAAAACCACCTGCCTAATATTGTGTAGCTCCCCATCGTGCCGCCAAACAACGCCAACCCACATCTCAGAATAGCATTCTGAGATGCTATTCTTCTCACCAAAATTGTACAGTGCGGTTATCTGAGTTACCGTAGACTTTGTCAGTACGAACCATTCTGGCCATTCTCTGTTGACCTGTATCGGCATGATTTTATGCACTGCACTGCTGCCACAAGATTGGCTGATTAGACAAGACAATTTACTTTGTAAAACACTTCTCTTATATTAAACATTATGAATAAAATCAATCCTATACATATTGATAAAGGGCTGAGGAGGGCCCAGATTGTTTTAGACTGCGCAATTGTGTGGCCAGCTCATCAAGGTATTTTTTTATGTACATTTGAAACTGTCAGCAAGTTTGATCTCATTTGCTGACAGAAATAAATAAATCGAGCAACAATGAAAAAAAAAAAAAAAGGACAAGCAAATGTGAGTGAAAATGACTGCAAGTGAATGTGGAAAATATAGTGTGATATCTGACACCAAAACTCATGATCTTATTATACTTTCAGAATAAGAACTCCCTAATGCATTTAGGAGTCATGGAAAAAATCATGAACGACTGAAAAGTGCAGTGTGTTGGCGATACTTGCCAGCATGACGATGCACGAGTGAATGCAATTATTTAACCGCAAAAGAAAGGGTTATTTGATTTAATGCTATTTATCTGACCTTTACGAGACAACCATTTTTATGTTTCTACACTAGGGAGCACAAAATATTTTTTTTGCCAATGAGAAACACATGAACTCTGTTTGGATGTTATTTTATGACTTGGATGAAATTAAAAGATTCTCAGAATTTTGTTTGCATACCCTCATTGTCACCACCCCAGTTTGGGAAACATTGAACTTAGCTATTATTGCTAGCTAAAATTATCAGATTTTACACAACCTGAGAGAGAATATATGGAACACTGTGAATGATGGGTGTTTGAACTCTGCAGAGCTTTCTGAAGGCACAGATTCTGTGTAGTCTACTGATGAGTTATCAAGCTCTACGAGTCTAGGCAGACTAAGCCTACCTCTTTCTTCTTCTTGGCCACTTTCCCTACGTTGGAGTCTTTGCGGCTTTCTTCCAGAGCCATCTGGAGCCGTAGGTCATCCCCACGGCGCATCCTCTCCTCCTACACAAACACCAAAAAAATGTATGTTATTGAACATTATGGAATGCGTGACATCTGCTGAATCACAGCGTGAATCTCTCGCTCTTAATCCTGACTGCAGATCATCACGACTGCACTGTTGTGATTCATCATGATTAGTGGTCGACAAATCGGCCGATATTCTGACTTTTTTAATCATCGGCCAATAAATTTTCACGTTTTTCTTGAGGACGCCGAAAATCTCCTGCTTGCATGTGAAGTGGCTGAGACATGTAAATGACCAATTAGTTTTGTTGTTACATGCCATCGTGTTACTACAATAGCCCGGTGTGCAACACAGTGTCATTTAAACGGTCCGCATATCAGAGCCATGGCAGATGCGTTTGAGCTCAATGTTAAAGTGCTCGCCTGTTTCATTCTCCCTCTCTTTCTCCTCGACAGTTCCCTGTAACTTTTAACTGTCTTGTCTAATGATGAAAAAGCAAATATCAATAAAACTAATATCATATACCATCTGCAAATATGTGCATATCTCATTTAAACAGATGTAATAAACCAAACTCGCACAACTTGAGCAGATCCAGCCCTGTGGAACGCTCATAAATCTTCCTCTGAAGCACGTATTCTAACAGTCTCCTCAACAGTTCCCTGTAACTTTTATAATGATAAAAGGCAAATATCAATAAAACTTTTATTATATACCATCTGCAAATATGCAGAAATCTTGTTTAAAATGATGTCATTCAAGAACCTCAAGAAAATCCAGTGTTTTCTTCCCATCGAGTGCTCATCTAATATCTTCCTCTGAAGCACGTATTCTATCACCCAGAATCAAAACTTCAGGATCAGGATCAGGATCAAAAGTTCCTCTCATTCAGAAATCATGACGGTCCGTCTGTGACAATCCAAGCAGGCGATCCAGGACATTTAAACTGTCAGGAGATGGATGTGCACGAGCGCATGAGTGCAACTTCAAGGCTGTGTCCGAAACCAGGAAAATGCTGCCTCTAGAGGCTGTAAACGGAGGTAAGATGAAAATAAGGTGCTTTTCAAACTGTTTGGAGACCAATTTCCTTAAGAGTTCCATTCATTCAAAACAGATGTCAGTTAAGCCATTAAGTGATTAGACAGCAAGGTAGCAAGTCAGCTGCCCATGTTTTCGTATGCAGCCCAAGGTAAAAGCGCTAATGAGTAAATGCGATTGCTAACATGGACATGCCTTCCATGGTTGCTGGACTACTGTGTGTACTGTTATTTCCTTCTTTCTAGTATATTAACAATTTCTTCTTGTGCAAATAATTTATTAAAATTTGATGACTAAACAGAAATCTGAAGAAACTGCTATCTACCATTTAAAATACAATATTATTATTATTTTTTTTTAATTGAGTAAATATAGTGCTAAGAGTTTTTTTTTTTTTTAGCAATTTTATGTTTGTTATATACTATATTAAATTGTGTGATATATCGGCATTGTATCAGCCTATTGACCACCCTGCTCTCTGGATATCAGCATTGGCCATTAAAAAACCTTATCAGTCGACCACTAATCATGATTCAGCATCAAAATTCAGTTACTGAGGCATGCATTAATCTGCAACACAATTACACTCTGAACCCAAGAATTACAATTGAGAAAGCAAAGTATGAGACACACCCAGCACTTTGTTTCCCCATAGAATCTATTTCAAAGGGCAGAGACGATAGGAAGGAAACTAGCTATGTAAAGCATGATGGTGGGAGCAACTGAAGATAGGCTGTAATCTAGTCCCTATGTTAATTTGGCAGCAGTAAATAACGTTGCATTTGGTTAGCCACATTCATGACAATTAAAGCTTCCGTGCAGCTTTCATTCCAAACAAAAGCCCTTAAGGAATAGGGTTGGGAACCAAGAACCAGTTCTTGTTCAGAACCCGTTTCATTCTTTACAAAATACTGGAAGTGCGTGATCTTCGGGACTTTCAATTCAGTTAACGGTTCTCCTGCGTGCAATTTTCCGCCGATGCGGCCGGAAGACTGTCCCAAAATACTTACCGACAGTGTTTTCAGCAGCACATTTCTGCAGCAGCGCTTTCCCTCTACTGACTCTACAGCGTAAAAAACACAGCTCTACCAGTGTATTTGACTCCCGATCAAACGAGTCTCGAGCCGGCTCTTTTGAATCTACAGCGCAAAACATATGCGCTTCTGGTGCAGTCTGATTCTCAAAAAAATTATTCAAAGTAGCCAGTTCTTTAGAATCGACAGTGCAAAACATACACCGCCTCCGTTATAGTCCGATTCAGAAAGAATTATTCTAATGAACCGGTTCATTGGAATCTACAGCGCGAAACATACAACACTTCCGTTTATAATCCAGTATACAATTAATCTCACACTGACGTGCAATTTATGAATGTTTAACTCTAAATAAAATAAGAAGTCTCACAAGACTGAAGTACAACTTTAGGTTACATGACACAGTCTAAACTGTCTCTGGAACTGTTACTGTTTATTTAATGATGACCTGTGTCTCTTTTAAATCAAGCAGTGATGTTACTGACTGGTTGTTCATTTGACAATGTATAATTAAAGATACATGAGTTTCGTTGTAATAAGTGGAATTTTATAAAATAATAAATTATTTAATGAAATATGCTGTCACATTTCTTGTTGGTTTAAATTTATTTAAAATATAGTTAGGACCTATTATTAGTTTGTATTTATGACTCTAAAAAGTCTGCAAACACACTTTTTACAAGAACTGTATTAAATTTATTTCTGATTTGTTATATCTGCTCTGTAGAAATCTGAAATGATCTCATTATTTGGTAACAGACAGCAGAGGGTAGTAAATGCAATAAGAATTGCATTTCTCATTTCCAAATAATTATTTAAAAAAAAAAGGTACTAAAAGAATTACTGGAATCATTCTGGAACCGTTAAGGAAGTGGAATCGGAACTGGAATAGTTTAATTCCTTCCGATTCACAGCCCTATTAAGGAGGTATCTACACTTAGTCACTTCATGCATTTTTACTGATCTGATTGTTATCTGATTAGTTATGCACAATACATTTACACTTGGGCACTTAAATTGTGTCTTCACAAAAGGCTATGAATCCGATGAATAAATGAAGATAATTCTCTCTCCTAAAACATGCCTATTTTGTTATTATTTAATATTTACACGAGCCCTATCCAAATACTCATTAAGATATTTTCCACATGCCGCATTTTCCGTATGCTGGTGCAGCGCCATTTGGGAGGAGTAAAGTTTGCACATGTGGCTTGAACAACCAGATGAATTTACACTTCTCAAACCACCTCCGGAGGTCAGGTAGGATTGCTATCCTTCTCTAATCCGTCTTAGAGGGCATTTACACTTGGTCTTTACATGACTGGATAGCTATAAAAATGCATGAAGTATCCAAGTGTAAATACCCCCTTAATGCTCTAGAAGAATTGCATATTAAACCAATATAGGTTTGAAAAAGACAATACAATTTTATTATTAAAGCTATATATATATATATATATATATATATATATATATATATATATATATATATATTTTTTTTTTTTTTTTTTTTTTTTTTATGAAAAATTTCTGTTTTGCAGATTACACACAAATTCATTAGCTTCACTAATGAACTTGTGTGTAATCTGCAAAACAGAAATATTGGCAAATACTTTGGCCAAACCATATTATGACAGTACAAAATGGTTCATGCTAGGGCTGTCATAATTATGAAAATTGGCTGATGATTAATTATAAAATAAATAACTGCAATTATGATGATTGTCTGTTTTAGGACTATGATTATTAATTTTCTCTTTAAGCACAGTCACGATTAATTGTCATATAAATTGTCATATGTGTGCTTCATACACCTTAAGAAGTCTTTTTTACATATTTAACTTCAAATATATAAATAAAATAATAAAGTAGGCATATATGATTTTGTTTTAAGGCTTTTAAAAACTTGAAAAATAATGTTTTAAATATCCAAATATTTCTAAATACCTAAAATAGGTCTCTCTTTTTGGTCAACTTAAGTATGTCAATTTTAAATGTACTATGTTGTTTTTGTAACTCATATATTTTATATATATATATATTTATATACAGTCGAAGTCAGAAGTTTACATACAACTTAGACAAATACATTTAAACTCAGTTTTTCACAATTCCTGACATTTAATCGTAGAAAACATTCCCTGTCTTAGGTCAGTTAGGATCACTATTTTAGGCATGTGAAATGTCAGAATAATAGTAGAGATAAATTATTTATTTCAGCTTTTATTGCTTTCATCACATTCCCAGTGGGTCAGAAGTTTACATAGACTTTGTTAGTATTTGGTAGCACTGCCTTTAAATTGTTTAACTTGGGTAAAATGTTTTGGGTAGCCTTCCACAAGTTCTCACAAAAAGTTGCTGGAATTTTGGCACATTCCTCCATGACAGAACTGGTGTACCCAAGTCTGCTAAGTGTACTACAAACCTGACCCAAGTCAGGTTTGTAGGTCTCCTTGCTCGCACACGCTTTTTCAGTTCTGCCCAAAAATTTTCAATCGGATTGAGGTCAGGGCTTTGTGATGGCCACTCCAGTACCTTGACTTTGTTGTCCTTAAGCCATTTTGCCACAACTTGAGGTATGGTCCATAACTTGGGGTCACAGTCCATTTGGAAGACCCATTTGTGACCAAGCTTTAACTTCCTGGCTGATGCCTTGAGATGTCGCTTCAATATACAAAGGCTACTTTGTAAAGCTACTAAGACTACAAAGGACAGTTCAGACTGCTGAGGGGATTATTGGTTGCCCCCTTCCCTCCCTTCAAGAACTGTACACTTTCAGAGTGAGGAAAAAGGCTGGAAAAATCACTCTGGACCCCACTCACCCTGCCCACTACCTTTTTGAACTGTTGCCTTCTGGCCGACGCTACAGAGCTCTGAGCACCAGAACCGTCAGGCACAGGCAATCCATATCATGAACAGTTAAGGCTGCCCCATTGAGCAATAATTATTTGCAATTCACAGTTTATTCTTTTTATATTCATCCAAAACATCCTACCTCTTCTTCCACTACATTTCCTTGCACTGTATATAACAGATTTAATTTAAATTTGCACTACATATGTGTGTGTGTGTGTGTGTGTGTGTATGTATATATTATATATATATATATATATATATATTACACACACACACAACCAAGTTTGTTGTGACTTAACTATAAAATGTATGACTTCAAAATATAAAATATACAGTATTAAATAAATTGTAAATATTGCACCAAAACTATTCACACCGAGTCTGATGTTGAATTGAATTTTTAGCGTTCTTTGGGGAAAGGTTCAGTTACCTGAACAAACGAATCAAACAGATCGTTGCAGTACAACATTTCGGACTCAGTTTACAATCTTTCACCTTAAAATGCACACTTTCATGCATTCTCACATGGTGTGAACCGGCCCCAAGAGGTGATAAAGTGGGATATGATGTACTCCACCTGCTCGGCAGCCTCTCGGCTCATGGCAAGAGCCAGCTGCAACTGTAGCTCTTCCTCACCACTAGTCTGAGGCCTGGCCTGCTCCAACTCTGAGGATGCATTGGGAGACGTGGCTGAAATACACAGAAACACATATAAATGACATTATCATTCAAGAACTTAACTAAAACCACACCTGACTGGGGTATCTTAAGGCAGGGCTCATCCTGTGTGAAGCAATGAGCATACATTACAATTACTGCTGAGGAACAATCAGCTGAACAAGTCTTATCGGGTACTAGGTTATTGCTCACACCCTAAACCAGCACAAGAACAAAGAGGGTAAGGCCTACAAATAATGCTGCTTAAATGCAAGGAATTATTCTTATCAGCAAATTTAAGTTAGCCATTAGCAGGCCAAGAAGTAATTTAAATACATTAAAAAATAAACGTGGATACTGAGGTGGGAACTGTTGTTGGGCCCGTTTACAACTGGTATGAAGATGTGTCTCTGGTGAGAAATTTCATAAAAATCTTCATAAAAGTTGTAAGCCATGAACCAAACCAACCAGCTCCGAAGTAAATAAATATTACAAACTTTGAAGCAAAAAAGTATTTAAAAATCGGACAAAAAGATGACGTTACAAGACTGTTTACTTAATGTCTTTAGAGAGGGAATAAACTACAATACCATAAAGGATTGCAAATAATGTAATTGAATTAGAAACAATGGGAAAATATAAAACTATTGATTTAAAGTTGTTGATTATAAGTATAGAATCAAAATATTTGAAGTGTATTGCAAAATCAATGAGGACTGATGGATTCAGAAGAAACATAGCATTAAATAAAAAAAACTCAGACATCATGGTCAATCTGTCTTTAAAGGTTTATCAGTTCTCATTATTAATCATGAGATTTTTTTTCCCAGTGGAAAAAAAATAGGATTTTTACTTCTGGAACAAGACTGTTGCATTCATGATCACATGACAAGAGTCGGATCTTAATCAGGTGTAAACAGGGCCTAGAATGCACGTGCCAGGCAAGAATGGAGAAGCCGGGCTCCCTACTGCATGCTGGGTAAATCACAACAGGAGTCTAGCACTGATTATAAGCTTGATGCTAAATCAATGGACGGGAGCCCTTCCTCGTGCACTGACTGGATTAGGAAAGCCATTTGTTTAGAAAACAGCAGTATCACCAGCCAGCTCAGAGCACATGGAACAGTCACAGGCCATTGAAAGCCAAGCACGTTGTAAAGTACAGGCCACAAAAGGCCAGAATTAACGCTATGTTCAAAGCAATCGCAATTTGCAACTACTATGAGCACACCCCGTCTGATGCCTGACATAAGGGGTACACATTTGTGTTATGGTTCTGACGTTTACTCAATCAATAGATTGCTCGTCTTTGATCCATAAAAACTCTGACAGCCATTAGATCTAGTCTTGATGCACTGCATTCATAAAGATTAGAAATACGTGAACTGAGACCCACAGTGACTTGAGAAATCCAAACAGAATTGCCCGGGCTTCAGACCCAGAGGAACCCAACAAGAAATTACAACCAAAGGGCTTGATTCTGTGGGAACAGGAGTAAAGGGAGAGAAGAGCAATGAAGTGGTGTGGGCGTGGAGCTTTTTGATGTCACTTATGACATCACAAGGGCCTCTAGACCAAACTACGCCACATATACAGAGCAGAAGTGGAAATATGACTCACATGTAAACTGCGTGGTTCAAGACATTTCTTTGCACCTTAACTTGAACAACAAGATTGAATTCATTCATGATTATGGATTTGCTGACACATTAACAACACACAAAAGTAAACTGCATTCATTGCTCTATGGGTGTTCGATTAATAGTGCCACATAGTCTCATACCTCATATTTCTAAATAAGTTTAAAAACACAGCTAAATTAAGCGCCTGCTAAAAGGAAATAACTGCTATGTTACAAAAAAAAAAAAAAAAAAAACACATTCGAAGCAAATTTAACTAATAGCCAAGATGATCTCATCCACTGCTACAAATAAAACACTGCTTGACATTTCACTGTTTTTGCTGTCATTTTACTTTCTACTCACATACTTTCCCCGGTTATAAGCATGTGTGAATGTGTCTGGACAGTTTCCCAACTCAAAGACCTTTTAATCAGCATGGGACTAATAATAAGGGCATTTTTATGTATAACACTAAGCCAAGGGAGAAGCTCAAAACCATATCCTTGCCATTTTAAAATTAGATAAATAAGAATTGTTAAAAGATATATAGCAAAATATTTAAAGAACACAGAGACTGTTCAGATGGTGTGCAGACAGGGAAAAAAATGCTTGTTTTGACATCTGAAAATGACTTCATGAGGAGTGGTAATTTAGAAACCAGTGAGGTTTTTCTAGACATTTCCATCAGCAGTTTCAATAAAGAGTGTCACATTTCAATTGATATGAGCAGAACACTAATATGCACACATTATTGCACTATAAATAATCCTTAGATGCTCATGTTGTTTTTATCTAACTAGCCAGAGTCACCTTATATGGAAAACCTCTGGAGTATTTAAAGCTCTGGTCTCACATATACGCAAAACTAAACTTCAGGTATTCGTTACATGTTGTCAAAAATAAAGACTGCATTTATGCAATACCAGCTTGTGTCATCTACATTTGTTTATTTCTCAAACTAACTACATCTTTATGTTTAGCACTCATGTGCTAATTTTTTTTTTTTTTTTTTTGCCTGATGAAGTGTGAATTACATCTCACTGAGAGTTCATTTACACTTTCTGGAGAAACAATGCCAGGAAACTTCCACAGAAATGCAAAACACTCTCATTAACATTTCAGCTTTTCTTTTAATTGTCTGTTTTTCCTTTTTTGCTAGTGACTCAGTGGTTTACACACTCTTTTCAGCACTACTTATTTCTACGAAGCTCACCATACTGTTTTTGCCATATTCAGTGGAGCTTGCTTGACTACTATTGATTATTTGAACAAACCTTTTAACCCCAAGTATTATATTATATTTATAATATTTTGTTTCCACAGAAATATTCAATAGCAACTAAAAGGCTACTGCATAGTTAAATAATAATATAAATATTTACAAATAAAATCAATAGACAGTGGCAGGTCTATTAGCCTGCAATTACACTGCAAGGCCTAATTCATAGATCCGAAATTGACAAATGCAATTTGTTACATTTACTTTAAACAAACCCGATTGTGTTTACATTACATTGTCCGTTTACAAGGACACCAGAAAGAAAAAAACAGAACAGTCAAAAGAAAAGCCGTCAATGCTTGTGTCTGATTCGCTGTTTGTTCAGAGGCATGCAGCGCAAGCCTGTCTCGTTTCATTCATCTGAAAACTGTTTGCAAGAAAAATATCATCTGTGAGAATGCTGCAAATGATCCCGATCAGCTGTGAGTTTAGTTCGCTTTATTTCCACGTGGTTGGCATGCATTGTGAACGCAACTCTGCAGGTTCAGTAATATATTTCTTTGTATTAAAGAAACAAAGATGAAAGTGATTAAATCAAAGTAATGCACTTTGAACCTAAAATTGAGTTATATTTTATTTTCTTTAGGCAGCATTAACTGTAATGCAATGCAAACACAAATTCGATAAGAACACACATTTGGCAGCATTATTTTGGGAACACAAGGGAATTTATTAGGCTTATTTATTTTGATTATCATTGTCTTTACATTTATAACTGTCTTTAGTTCTTAATCCTAGGCTATTAGTAATTTTCCACCTGTTGTCGTTGATGGATGCTTGCCTGATGGCAAATGGAGATGTTGGAGATGGTAAATGTTTGGATTTGGGGAGGTGGTAAAATATGATTTTTTGATCACATCGTTATTTTAATCGCTTTATTCGTTTAGTTTAAAGTGCAATTTGAATTTAGAAATGTCTTATGTTTTTTGTGTTTCAATAAATGAATTACATTTTTAAAGCAAAACCAATAAACCAATTAAATGGCCACAATTAAGCTGCATTCTTCAGGAAAAAACAAGGTGTGTTAAACCGCTTTCTTTTAATTCCTTAAGCGGTGGAAGGAAAACGGCGCTCATTTACATAACGTTTCAGAATGCCACTTTCTGCAAAAACCCTAGAATAAACCGTTTTCTTAAGTGAAAGTAAATGTGGTCAATATCTTGCCAAGATGGGCAATTGGACAATAAAGCAAAAACCGAGGTTACAGTGAGGCACGTACCATGGAAGTAAATGGGGAAATTTTTCTGAGGGTTTAAAAGGCAGCAATGTGCAGCTTATAATTTTATAAAACAAGTTTTAACAGAAGGATTAATGTATTGTTTGAGCTGTAGTTTTTTTAAATAGTAATTTGTATGGTCCTTTTAGGGTTTACGGCGTTACGTCGTCATGGTAATGAAGCTGTAAAATTGGACATAACACAGAAAAGGTTAGTATGTGATTTTTTTTTTCACACAAAAATTGTGTTAACACACATATTGTTTACATCTTGAGGCTATACCTTTGAAACAGTGACTACGGTTACATGGACACCAGAAAGCGGTTTATTGCAAAAAAGCGGGTTACTGCGAGAAAACAGCATTACCAGTGGCATACTCTTTACTTCTGTATACATGCGCCTCATTCAGTAAGCAAATTTCTTCACAGCTACGTAATTTTCCCGCAACGCTTGTGTAAATAAAACACATGGCATCCGAGGAAGACTTCACTATTTTACTCTGTTGACTCGCTTTATTTCCAGATATTCCATAGTTGCGGTGTTTGTTTCCTTAACTTACTATCGCACCTGCAGCTGAATTGCAACACAGTAGTGGGGTTTCCCACTTACATAAAACTCTGGGATTCCCCCAATGTACAAGCGCATATCTGCAGAAGTTTGGGACAGTCAATATTTTACATTCGTGCGTATAAATGGGTATAGTTTATAGTATGAACTGTTGAATACTTTTCGGTGTGTTGACTTGTTGGGCTCCATCCTATGACGTTTGTTAACCAGTCTGTTCCACGCATGCACGCTCTTCAAACACCCATCAGAACGCCGCTTATGAGTTTTCATGGCAACACTTAGCCACGTACTCTGAGTGAAATCTATGTGTGTTGAACAGCTTTCCCTTAAAAGGCGTAAGGAAATCAGCGTTCTTGTTTACATGACATTTCGGAGTGCCAATTTCTGCTCAAATAAAGGAAGACAGACATGTGCAGTTTCATCCTTGAAGCATAGGGCAAAGTGAAAGACCTCTGGGAGTTGAGGAATTCTGTCTTCCTGTAACAAGCTCAGGAAAAGGGGTGGGACATGGAAGGCACGCAGCTGTCCAGGGCAGACATTCAGCCACTCAGTGCTGCAGGGAGGCACAACAGAGGATGTGTCTCTTGCCGAGTAACAGCAGACATGCCTTTTCCTGGTCTGCAACTTAAAGAATTTGCCCCATGCAGTCAGAACTCCAGGTGTGCAGAGTTTCTCCCTAATGCTCTCAGAATGAATTAACCAAAGTTGACTCTTTTATGACTGCACCAGTCCAGCTCTAGCCGTTGCTGTTAACAGCAACATTTTGGACAAATGGAAAAGATCAGCAGGCTACCAACTTGTCAGTGGAGGTAGAGGACCTCATACGGTCCTAATGAATAATGCTGCATTTTAGCATAAAGGATGGCCGGTGATTTAAAAAAGGTTAGTTCAGCCAAGAATCAACATTCTATCATCATTTACTCACCCTTTTGCTGTTCCCAGCCTGTATGACTTACTTTTTTCCAAAGAACACAAAAGGAGAAGTTTCCTAGAGTGTTGATGTGGCTTTCGTGAAGCTCCAAGGAGGAGAAAATGCATGATAAAACTAGTCCATACAATTTGCACTCTACACTGGCGGCCAAAAGTTTGGAATAATGTACAGATTTTGCTATTTTGGAAGGAAATTGGTACTTTAATTCACCAAAGTGGCATTCAACTGGTCACAAAGTATAGTCAGGACATTATTTACTGATGTGAAAAACAGCACCATTACTATTTGAAAAAAGTAATTTGATCAAATCTAGACAGGCCCTATTTCCAGCAGCCATCACTCCAACACAATATCCTTGAGTAATCATGATAAATTGCTAATTTGGTAGAAAAATACTTGCCATTATATCAAACACTGCTGAAAGATATTTGGTTCGTTAAATGAAGCTTAACATTGTCTGAGTTTGTTTTTGAGTTGCCACAGTATGCAATAGACTAGCATGTCTTTAGGTCAATATTAGGTCAAAAATGTCAAAAAAGAAACTGCTTTCTATAGAAACTCATCAGTAAATCATTGTTTTGAGGAATGAAGGCTATACAATGCTTGAAACTGCCAAAAAACTGAAGATTTCATACAAAGGTGTACACTACAGTCTTCAAAGACAAAGGACTCTAACAAGGACAGAAAAGATGTGGAAGGCCAGATGTACAACTAAACAAGAGGATAAGTACATCAGAGTCTCTAGTTTGAGAAATAGACGCCTCACATGTCCTCAGCTGACAGCTTCATTGAATTCTACCCGCTCAACACCAGTTTCATGTTCAACAGTAAAGAGAAGACTCAGGGCTGCAGGCCTTATGGGAAGAACAGCAAAGAAAAAGCCAATTTTGAAACAGAAATTAAAAAAGAAAAGGTTAGAGTGGGCAAAGAAACACAGACATTGTACAACAGATAATTGGAAAAGAGTGTTATGGATCTTAACCCGATTGAGCATTTGTGGGATCAGCTAGACTGTAAGGTGTGTGAGAAGTCCTCGACAAGACAGCCACATTTATGGCAAGTGCTGCAGGAAGCGTGGGGTGAAATGTCACCAGAGTATCTGGACAAACTGACAGCTAGAATGCCAAGGATCTGCAAAGCTGTCATTGCTGCACGTGGAGGATTTTTTGATGAGAACTCTTTGAAGTAGTTTAAGAAGTTCTGAACATTTTTTTTCAAATTGTAATAGTAATTTTTCATGTTATTAATGTCCTGATTATACATTGTGATAAGCTGAATGCCACTTTGGTGAATAAAAGTACCAATTTCTTTCCATAAGAGCAGAATCTGTACATTATTCCAAACTTTTGGCCGCCAGTGTATGTTCCACAGCCCGTTCCTCACACAAAGCAAATGCATGGCTTCAGAAGACTATAGCTCACAAGTAGCATGCAATGAAAGCCCCTGGTCACTCTAAAATGTGTGGTATGGAAGAGAGAAGCCAGGACATTTAAAAAAAATAAAAAATACAAATCTCCTTTAGTGTACCTCTGAAGAAAGAACACACAGGTTTGGTGCAAAATGAGGGCCAGTAAATAAATACACATAAAACAACAATAATCAAATTGTTATAAGACATGTTACTTGGCATGCCTCGTAAGTTGACACCTGAAGAAACTTACATCCATGATATGATGCGGGTGAGCCCTCAGACTTGCCGTACTCCTCTGAGTAGCTGGTGGACAGGTTCGGCTGGCTGGAACCTCGGCCGAAGCTGATCTGATTGTTGCTACCCACACTGGTGGCAACCTGTGCCATGCGCTCTTTAGTCTTCAGGGCCTGAGATCGCTCGCCCTTCAGACGCTCATCATCCTTCAACAGCACCACTAGCTGCTTGGACTTCTCTCTGACGTTAATGCCCTGGTCTTTGCCATCCCGATCAATATACTGGAAATCTTTGAGTGTCTGTATGGCAAAGATGTTCTCTTTGCACTGCAGGGCCACTCGCTCTGAGCCCGTTTTGATCAGGTAGTCCAGCAGTGTCAGGGCCTTGTACACATGTCTCCAATTCTTACCGTGGTCATTCAGCCTCTTCCAAATCATGCTCATTATCTCTGAAAAGGCCACCACATTGTAAGTGAGGTCTGCGATCTCTGACATAAGTGAGCTAGAGGGGCCCCATGGGTCATTGGAAGTCGCTTCCCTGACCTTCTTTTCCGGCTCTGAATAGTTATTGACAACATTTTTCATTTGCCTCCGAATTGTAGAGCTTGGCATGGTGGGTACGTAGTGTTTAAATCCTTGAGTCGAAAATAAAAATTAAGTTTTGTTTTTCTTACAAACAAAAATAAGTATGTTGTACAACAGTTCGATTAAGTGTTCTGAGTTTGAACAGTTTCTGTGTTACTTTGTGCCTGTTAAAACCATTTCCACACAGTGACGGGTGCCAGCTCGATGAATTCCTCCATTACCTGAAAGCACAAAGCCAAAATGTCAGACAGAGCTTCTATACTGATCCTCATAGTGCAATCATAACTAAAAATGTTCGTTTTTTTAGTTTATTTCTTTATTTTGTCAAATACAGTGCTGAAAAGTAGAGCATCACAGTATTAATGAAAGCAGAAATTAAACTTTTGCTTGTGAGATATTGCTTAGATATATATCAATAATAATTAAATTATTATTATAATTATTATTACTACACCATTATTATATTTTACTATACACAAGTAAAATATTTGTCGCATTTTTCAATTTCAGCCATCTAGTTAAATGGGGCTTTTATCATTTTGCCGGAAAATCAGATGTTTTTGATGACTTCTCACCTCCGTAAAGCAGTTCGCTAAATGGGCTAATGTGCTAATTAAACGGCTTAATGCTATGATTTAATTATATAAATATATAGTATGCATGCGTTGCGCTTCACGGTGAAAAGTGCTCTGCTCTGCTTGTCATTTATACATACACAGAGCGCACATGATGTTAATGATGCGGTTAGTGTGGGCTATAAGTTGTAGCTTCTCACATCCACTTACTTTTGAAGCTCGCAGCTCAGCAAGATCGTAGCAGCTATTTGTTAAAAGCCTTTTGTGGTTTAATTATCTCACTAGGGCATATCATGATTTTAATTTGATTAATTGTGCATTTATACATTCACTTTATCCCAAAAATGTACATTTCCATGACATTCCACATTCTATTGTTAATAAAGTTTTTATGGCTAGATTCCGTGATTCCGTATGTGTTATCCGCAATGTCGAAATCATTGGGCCCTACTTTTGGTGCAAAAAAGATCAATACTTAAGTACTTTTTAACTATAATCCAATGCTTCCGGTAAGCTTCACGAGAGGGTGGAGATCACGAGGTCTCTCATGTGATGCATTCACGTTGACGTTATGGACGTAATCCCATGATCTCCACTCGGTTGAGACATCCAGGATGAGCACATAAATGCACAATTGTGAGTAAAGAAACAGATAAACACAGATCCAAACCAAAATCAACAAAGCTTCTGTACAGTGTTCCTCCTACTCAGTTGTAAACAGCGCTGCTGTTTCTCACGTGCCAACGTGATTATATCACACACGCATACCACTGCTGACAAGAAGCGATGATTTTGAGATAAAGTACTTAAATGTTGATCTTTTTTCGCACCAAAAGCGACTAATTTAACAGCTGGACTCGTTTGGATAACGTTTATGCTGATGATCAGTGATTTTTCGAGCTTCAAAAGTCGAATCCCCACCCACTTGCATTTTCAGGACCTACTGAGCTAAGATATTTTTCTAATTTTCTTCAAATGTGTTCTAGTGCAGAAAGTCATACACACCTGGGATGGCATGAGGGTGAGTAAATGATTAGAGAATGTTCAGTTTTGGGGGAATTTTCCCTTTAATCCAAACCTCAGATATATGGAAACGGACCACAGCTGTGAACTTTTTAAACTAAGAACAAGTGGCATTTAGCCACCCAGGTACATGCTGAGTAAAACATAATTGTATACACACAGAGGGGTGGCTTAGTGTATGAAGTGGTTTATATTACTCATCTTTACGGTAACAACACTCTGCCGGCATGTGGGAAGACATATTATTTCCCCAAAAGTAATTGCACAATACTGTGCTCTCCATTACAGAACTGCATGTAAAATCAGCTTATGTTCTTGACTAAAAGACTTGAGGCTTGTGCACTGTAGTTCAATAATGCTTACTATATCAAGAATCCAGTACTCTGGAACAAGCCTGCCTTTATGCAAACATGCATAATTTAAGAACATTTGGGATTACTCCCAAGTAGTACGGACATATACTAAAGATCATTTTCCTGTCCTGAGCACTCCAGGAATGCAATTGGCAACAAAACATCATTAAATTAATCATAAATTCATTAAAAGCCACTGAAATGAGACTCCTGCTCTCCTGCAGAGCAGCAAATAGAGCGCTGCCTTCTGAGCAACCCCCACTGCCTCTATCCCATGTCTGCATACACATGAATACAGCTATGGCCTAATGAAACATCTGCTGCTTTAATGACCAATTCAGGCCTAGCACATCAGAAGAGAGAGGCAACTGTATCATTACCGGAACAAAGCACCAGTAGCTCTCACTGTGACGGGGGCCCAGGAAGCCAGCACACAGGCCGGGTCTGTGTGAGGATCCAGGGCAAGCAGTGGCCTCTTCCATACTAAAGAACAGGTCTGGCAGAGTCCTGCCAATATCAAGGGGTCTCTTAGTGATTGGTGTTGAAGCTGAGCCAGAGACCAAACTCTGTGAGCAGCACTGGATTTCCTTTCACATCGATTTCTCTGTCCACAGATAAAAGAGAATCGACCACTTTCTATTCTACAAGATGACATTAAAACCTATCCAGGAAATGGACAGAATCAATACTTCAGGATAGTTAAAAATCAACAATGTACAGTTTTGACACACTTCTCTCGCACTACATGGAATTGCTGCAATAACATTTTTGGAAATCACAGCAGTTTTATCACCACCAGATCGCTACAAAGAATTTCCTTATTCTGGGACCTATTGAATATTTCTCTCCTGCAATGGACTTGACCATTTGGTTACACTGACAATATTTTTGTTCTCCTAAACAGCCAAGTAAATGGAACAGCTTTTACTATGCCAGCCATCTTAAATTTAAACTTCCAAATATAGCATTTAGTTCAGATATCACAACATTGTAAAAATATAAACTACTGGTCAAAACTTTTGAAACACTTCACTGAAATGTTTCTCATGATCTTAAAAATCTTTTGATCTGAAGGCATACGCTTAATGTTTGAAATTAGTTTTGTAGACAAAAATATAATTGTGCCAACATATTAATTTATTTCATTATAAACAAAAAAAAAATTGAAATTGACGGACCAAATAATAAAAGCAACCAATAAGTGCCCAACATAGATGGGAACTCCTTCAATACTGTTTTAAAAGCATCCCAGGGTGATTCCTCAAGAAGTTGGTTGAGAAAATGTCAACAGTACATGTCTGCAAATTCTAAGCAAAGGGTGACTACTTTGAAGATGCTAAAATAACACATTTTTTATTTATTTTGGATTTTGTTTAGTCACAACATAATTCCCATTGTTCCATTTATGTCATTCCATAGTTTTGATGAATTTACTATTATTCTAAAATGTGAATAAGAGTAAGTGTTTCAAAACTTTTGACCAGTAGAGTGTGTGTGTGTGTGTGTGTGTGCATAATATTATATATATATATATATATATATATATATATATATATATATATATATATATATATATTACACACACACACCGATCAGCCACAACATTAAAACCACCTGCCTAATATTGTGTTGGTCCCCCTCGTGCCCACATCTCAGAATAGCATTCTGAGATGCTATTCTTCTCACCACAATTGTACAGAGTGGTTATCTGAGTTACCGTAGACTTTGTCAGTTCAAACCAGTCTGGCCATTCTCCATTGACTTCTCTCATCAACAAGGCATTTCCATCCACAGAACTGCCGCTCAACTGGCACTAATCTGAGTAAATTGTAGACACTGCTGTGTGTGAAAATCCCAGAAGATCAGCAGTTACAGAAATAATCAAACCAGCCCGTCCGGCACCAACAATCATCCATGCGATTATCTAATCAGCCAATCGTGTGGCAGCAGTGCGGTACATAAAACCATGCAGATACGGGTCAGGAGCTTCAGTTAATGTTCACTTCAATCATCAGAATGTGGAAAAATGTGATCACAGTGACTGTGACCGTGGCATGACTGTTGGTGCCAGATGGGCTGGTTTGAGTATTTCTGTAACTGCTGATCTCCTGGGATTTTCACACCCAACAGTCTCTAGAATTTACTCCGAATGGTGCCAAAAACAAAAAACATCCAGTGAGTTCTGTGGACGGAAATGCCTTGACTGAGAATGGCCAGACTGGTTCGAACTGACAAAGTCTACGGTAACTCAGATAACCACTCTGTACTATTGTGGTGAGAAGAATAGTTGTTTTAGCAGCACGAGGGGGACCTACACAATATTAGGCAGGTGGTTTTAATGCTGTGGATGACTGGTGTATATTCAATCAGGTCGAGTGTGTTTGCATGCACAACAATACACTGATAAATCAGTTTATTTAAAAAAAAACTAACTCAAATACTTGAAGTCACTGGATTAATCTCTGCTTTTCAAATTCTTGGTCGAAACTGAAAATTCTGGAAACACTGGGCTGAAAAACAAAAATTAGGCTATTATTTTAAATCTGAATTATGTAATTTCTGCAACACTAGCACCACCAAATGCAATTGCAAAAATACACAATGTTTACAGCTTTCTGAATACACCCCTCATCTGCTGTTGATTGAACAGTCAGATAGTCCAGCACACAACTCACGTTACTGGTCAAGTAATGTTGGTGGGCAGGGTCTAAACAGGCCACAAAAAACAAATAATTTTTTTGGTGTGCCAAAGATACACAGCATTTACAGGTTTTGATAAAATTAACCTATGAGTGACTTTTAGTTGTCTCTACATATTAAGCTGGGATGGAAGAAAGTATTTTAACACTGAAAAAGTTACATACTTCATCTTTAAATTAAAATTTGGTTGGAACAATCAAATCCGGTCACAGAAACACAGAAAAAACACATGGAAATAAAGCATTGTTTATGTTAACATTAAAGTCCATATCCCCAGAGGTGTAGTGATCGCTCTCTTGGTCATAAGCACATTAATAAAGATTGTTTTCCAGTACTCCCATATTGTGTGTTATTGTGTGTTCTGGTCATTACTGTCAAGCTCCATTATGAAATTAAAGAAACATAAAAGCACAATTAAAGTTGTCCATGTGACTTGTGCATTATGTTCAAAGTCTCTTGAAGCCATCCAACAGTTTTGTGAATCGCAAAGGATATGTTTAATCCCAAGTAAATATACAGTCTGCATGCGCAGCACGCTTCAGTGAATAAATGCTGCTCTGTTGTTGACACAAACAGCACACGCTGCTCTTGATGTGCTCGAAATAAAATTAAGACTGAAATGTAATTATTGTATAATACAAGCTATTATTATTATTAACAATAATAATATTACAAATTAAAATCATATTTAAATTAACAAAGTAATGTGATATCCTATCACAAAGTGAGCACAAAACAGATCCACTAAGAATCCATACCACATTCCAGGTCCACATTTAATGTGGGGAAAGAATTAATAAATTAAAGAAAAAAATAATTTTGTGCCAAAACAACTGGCTTCATGTTCACTGAATTTTCACTGGAATTGGAGTAAATTCTGCTGCTGCTCTACCTGGTAGAGTAGCTCACATTAGGCCTATAGGTTTAGGCTACATGTTTTTTTATGTAATTCTCTTCTGTCTGCTCTATTTTATAATTAATTGTGTAGTTACAGAAAAAGTGGGTTTTGGTGCATCCCTAAGAATAACATTTAGAATGTAATCATTCTGAACAAATTTTTATTTAAAATAATGTTTTCTGGTTTTCAGCCTTGTGTGTCCACAATTTTCAGTGAAGGCCAAGAATTTTCATTTCGGTGCATCACTATTTAAAATCTTAAAACCTCTTTTTTCTACTGGTTAGCTCATTAGTAGAGACGTCAAGACCTGAAATAGATGTGTCAGATAGGAGTGATATCCGAATTGTCCAGTGCTGTGGTACTCCAGGACCAGAATAGAGAAACACTGACCTAGACCATCCAACAATAAAAGACCATCAAAACCATTATTCTCCACATATACCATCAAAAACAACTGTGTAAAAACAAATGACCATGCTGCGCCCAGGAACTGATGTGACCTATTCCTCCATCATCTGAAATGCAAGTCCACAGGCCATACTAATCAATGACCGGCCACATGACACGCATTCAGTGCACACTAATCCTGCATAAGGGACAACTTAAAACCACAAAAGCAGTTCAGCACAGCTGTAAAGGGCAAGCTACTCCGATCCCACTCAATACTGAAGAAGGAAAGCATGCAAGGCAAGTGCCAACATGTCTGCATGACTTTAAGGATCTACAGTAGAAGTGTGTTTGGTGGCAGAACGAACTGAGCAGCAAGAAAAAGCAGGTGTAGATTTCACCACAATCCATGAACTTTTGCTCAAAAAAAGTACAAATGTCTTGACTTACTCCAAGAAAAGGCAGGTCCTCTTGACCTGCAGGGTTGACTGAACAAAGGTATGGTGCATGTTACACAAGACACAATGCTTTTTAAGGAACACACGCATGTGCAATGTAGTGCTTACTGCTACTGCAGCCGGTTCTGTCACTTTGTGTAAACAGGTAAAAAGTTGTCTTATAAATAATCCTTTGGAGATGTCTTTGAATTCAAAGAACATGCAATATACTCAATAATGCATCTATTGTAACATGCCCGACTTAAAAGTATGTTCACTCTCCATTTCAGCTTGACTTGATAAATTCCAGACAGCTCTGTAGTTAAGTCAGATGATCCGCTCTAAAGGGAACATCACTCGCCCAGTTGTCCTCTAGAGACCCTGTTTGGCTAATTAGAGGATGCAAAACACTAAATGGTGAAGATGCATATTCTGCAAAAAATGATCACACAAAAACAACAGGCACGATTCTCCTCAATCACGGGTGTGTCCATCAACCAATCCAAGGGTTGTTTTTGGATCTGTAAGCAATGTCAATATTATGGGGGTAAACATTTTCCATCCAGTAAATCTTTGACATCGTGATCACATTGTCTACAATCTGTGTGGCAGTGTCGACAAAACAAACTGGTTAAAACACAAATCCATCTTTACACACACTTAAGTGAAGTTATTTAGATTAAACAGTAAATCACAGAGACACTTACAACAAACAAAACTATTATGGGAACAACGTAAACTGAGCATAAAGTAGGCTATTTCAAGAAAATCTAAGAAAGAGCTACATAAAGTATGTACATACAGTAGTAGTAAATAACATTTATGTAAGCTATCTTAGCAAGACCAGCAACACTTCGTTCACAGGCTGAATGGACAAAAAAACATTACAATATAATATGTTTGCGTTACAGCTGAATGAAAATAAACTATTATATTAACGCAAAATACCTAGGAAGAATTGTTATCAACAGTTTAAGAAACCAAGGCCGATTAGAAATGACTGAAGTATCAAGCTAACTTAAAATTGATAGCACGCTAGCCACTCCAAGCTAATAACACGTATAATCAATACCAAAACACACATTACATTTACGCATATGTGCAAGTATACAGTGTGCAACGGTTACAGTAGAGACTTTTAAAGTTTATCAAACGTTTCCTTTAAAATAAACTTGCTAACTAGCTGGCTGCAGAGAGCATAATGAAAGTTTCCGCAAGTGTGGGAACTTTTTAAAACCAAGCTATTTTATGCGGCTCGTTTGTGTTTTTAAAATTAAGTAGCGGGGACATTGGTTAAAACAAAATATGTTAATGTTTTATTTGGATGCATAAAGACTGTTTAAATGTGTGAGATTTGAGTATTAGCTGCTCATGCTAGCTAAATGTAGCCAAGCTCCAACTAACTTGATCGTTTAACCAAATGTTGCACTAATTACACTCAAACACCAAAGAAACGCTGCTTTAACAAACTACTTCAGTTTCAGAAGTGTATTTATGCCAAAATCTCCTCTCCGCTCAAGGCGAAATCTGTGTTGTACTCGTTGGAGATATCGCTACACTGAGAGAAGCGACAAGAAAACGAAAACAGTAACTTACCAAACCTCCGGTGATGATGATGATGACCGGGAGTTACACCCGGCATAAGTACAAACTAAACGTATAAAAGAGATGGAAACTTTATTTTCAAGAAACAGACAAGATTTGCGGTGTTGGCGTTATTGTTAAATGTGCTGCGCTCTCTCTCTCTCTCTCTCTCTCTCTCTCTCTCTCTCTCTCTCTCTCTCTCTCATGGTGTGTCACTCACACCATTCAACATGGCGTTCCGACTGCACATTCATTCACCCCATGAGGGGCGAGACAAGCCAAAGGGTCTTTATTCTTAAAACTGTTTATTTCCGATAGATCACCGCTGTGAGCCTCTGTACAGCCGTTTAAGTCAACCATGTCACCCAAAAGTATTGCTCGGATACAATGAGTCAACATTTTCCGTCAATGATGCAATTATTTGAGATGAGTTGATTTAAAGGCGCAATATGTAACATTGACATCAAGCGTTTAAAATGGGAACTGCAGTCCAAATTTAAAATATTGGAGAGAGTTTGCCTGCTAACTTGTTTCAAATCTGGCAACCCGTAGTGTCGAAATACTACTGGGAAATGGGCAGTGGGCGGGATTACACAGGCCAAAACACAAACAGAAATTCCGGCCCGGAACGGACATTTCAATGAAGAATATACTGCTCTAGCATTGTTTTCGGAGAAGCCAGTATTTCAACTTAACATGTTTCCTAAATCTCTGATAACATATTATGATAATTTTATGCTACAGTAAATATATTACATATTGCTCCTTTAATGAAACTGATGAAGTTGGCGGAATGTGGCCCCCAAGTGGGCTGTGTCATAGTTTATATCTGACTGTGACCCCAAAGAGTTTCTAGAGGGTGGGGTGGGAAGAATTTAGAATGCCACTCATCTTCAAAATAGCAAACATCTGTGTAACTAACAGAGTGAGTGAATTACCATATAGGCCATAACATGATAATCACCCTAGGTCACAAGGCCAAAAACACAAAGTAGACACGATTTGGAGAGCTACTTTTAATGTATTACAGATATACATAATATAATGGTGCTATTTTAAACAGATGTATCAATACTAGTGAAATCAACAGTTCTTTGTCTTACACAGGATTAGTTTATTAAAGGTGCACTTAGTATTTTTGTGTTTAAAATGTCTTGGACTTACAAGGACACCTAGGGGTGTGGATGCAGCATCATTCAAACACAATAGTTTTCATTTACAGGTGCCATTTTTTAAATTTACTCTTTACAGTTAGCCTGGATTAATTTAATTCATGAGTGAAAATGTCCATCAACAGGGTTGTTATTGAGATTAAGCCAGTAGTATTCGGCTGGTCATGTGATCCTAAAATGGCAGCCCCCATGATGGGACCATCTCCATCTTTTCCAGCTTTTATAAGGTCACTGATATGACCGGAGCCTTTATTTCAAGTAAATGGTCATGATTTTATTCATATATGTATACATACATATGTTTCAGAATTACAACTCACTTTATTTAGGAGTAAAACTTTAAACTGAGGGGGAAAAAGAAAAGAAAACAGTGTGCACTTTTAAATATGAGTGTTCAGATATGTCTGTATTGAATAGATAGGTCTATATGTGCGCATTTAATGGTTTCCCTGTCAAAGACTTCTTGCTGTAACAACAAGCTGTTGATTAGCCAAATGCACACTAACCTAAGCTACTTTAAGTTTACTTACTTGCACCCAGCATATCAGTACAATGGCACGTGGTTCTAACTAGAGATTTTATTATGAACAACTTAGAAGAGGGAATAGATAAAAAAAAAGAGAGAGAGAAAAGGATACAACAGGCCTCATGAGCTGCTTTACATTTATTTACATTTATTCATTTAGCAAATGCTTGTTTTATCCAAAGCGACTTATAAATGAGGAAGTGATTCATCAGAAGCGCTTCATAGCCCCATTAACAAAAAAATGCCATATTTTGTTGGACATGTACCATGGTTGTACCATGACATTCTTTGGAGTACCTTAGAGTATACATAATAAATGTAATAGGATATTTGCTTATGCAAAGAGGAATGGCCAATCCACATTTTTAGAACCTTGATTGAATTATTTTTAAATAGAACTTAATGTGAATCTTCCATCATTATTGTTGGAAATTAACCTCTTGGATTTTACTCAGCACATAAATTCAGTCATTCTCATAAAAAATGTAAATAAATAATGCCTACAGTGGGCCCCCAACAATTCAGATACCATTGCAAGGGATCCCCCTTCCTAAAATTTAAAGATAGTTATATATTTTCATGTATAAAGACCCCTTTTATTTTGTCATTGCACTAAAGCTCAAAGAAATTCTTAAAATATATCTGGATTTTTATTACAACCCTTATAACACTCCGTGCACAGGTTTAGAAACAAATAATAAGTGTCTATGTCTTACTGTAAAAAACTATGGCTGTCAACAGAATGAAATGATCATGATTAATCTAATGATTTCTGAATAAAACAGTAATAATGTCAGAATCAATAAATTTTCACTTTTTCAATTCTGTTTTTTTTTTTTTTTTTTTTTTTTAAACACTTTATTTTCTCTGGACCCCCCTAGCACTCCTTTGCGCCCGCTGCAGGCTGAGTTAAGAGTAGAGTTAACAGTATTGACATGAGTAAAGCAATAGGGGCAGCATGCTCAAGATTTTCTTTTTTATCTATCTGGTTCCATTTCAGGCCGCAGCCCTGCAGAGTTTAGTTCCAGCCCTGCTCCAAAATGCCTGCTTGTAATCTTCAAGCACTCCTTGCTTAGCTGCTTCAGGTGTGTTTAATTAGGGTTGGAGCTAAACTCTGCTGGACTGTGGCCCTCCAGGAACCGAGTTTGACACCCTGTAAATGAATTGATCCTCTTTGAAAGTCTATGTACAAACATTGCCCCAATTTGAACCCCAGATAATAAGTGTCAGTACCATTTCGTCATTAAATATAAAATGTGGTAGCTAAACCATAGTATTGTTTCAACTGTGATTGAAATGTGCAGTCCTTTTCTTTCCTGTGTGGCTAGATTTCTTCCTGCTTACAGACCACGTCAAATGTTTATGAGAAGTAATTTTCCATTTATCAACGTAGAAATGTTTCCCATTACCTGCATAGTTTTCTTCACATGGCCTCTAGTCTGCCTTTGGTGTTCTCTTTGTAGTGTTTGAGAAAGAGTTTGTTGTGAGGTATATAGATAATTTGATGGGTTTGAATAATAAGGAGGCACCGGACCAACATAAAGACAAAATATTTTCACTAAAATTGCCTTTAGGTGGGATCAGACAAAATCTACTATTTTAGTTTAAGATTTGCCATATTCTGAAAATGATTTATTGATTAAAGATTGTTTAGTACATCAAAGTACACTCCATTTTGTCATCATGGAGGCTTAGGAGTCAGATTTGTTTTCATCTGTTAAAAAGAGAATATTCAATCCAGTCTTTGGTTGATAAAGAATAGTGCACCTGCTTTTTTTAAATAAGGATGTAAATGTTGTGGTGATTAATCACAGGACACAGGGGCATTATTAGTAAGTGAACAATGCTGGCAGCATATCTATATTTCTTTCTGCACTCTGTCAGTGAGAAACCTCTGTTTGTGGTTTTCTTGTTTCATGCTCAGGAAAAAAAAAAACAACCCACTAACAAGCATGATAATAAAAGCTGTCCACATACTTTAGTTTTTCTTTCCTGACATAAATGTTGAGTGAGATGTCAAAGTTGAAAGATTTTTCTTTCTGAGAGTACAATTAATGTTGCAGAAAGATTAAATGATTAAAGAGCATCACAAAGTTGTTAGAGGTAGTTATTTGTCTCATTCAATATTACAAAATTTGAAGTGCTTCAAATACAGGAGATTCAACTGTTTCATGCAATGAAAGGATATTTACTTGTGCTTAAACATCTTTAATTTGTCAACAACTGCACACCAAGAATAGCATTTTCTCACATGTAATCTTAAATCTGAGTGTTGCAAATGTCATGGTGCAAGATGTTTCTGTGATGAGGTAACAGTTAAAGTCAAGCAAAATGTTGAGTGCTGAGTGTATGCTGAGATTCCATCTGTGCAAACAGATTTATCACTTTTAAGTCCGCTCATGAAGCAAACTTTTTCCTTTTAGCCTAAAAATGTTCTGAAAAAGAATTAGTGAGCAGTCCTCATTCGCCCCGGGGAGTGTTTATAACATCAGCGCAGACAGCACTAATGACATTCTGCGTGCATAATGGATCCCATTACTGTTCCCTTGTATAGCCAATGACAAACCGTACATATTTGAAATTTCATATTGATGTCTAGAGTGTGACATCTTAGTTATAGGATCCCAAAGATGAGTAAGAAAGTGTATGCTGAGAGAACAGGATAATTTGTTGATGAACTCGTTTTCTACCATTAAGGAAAGTTAGCCCAAAAATGAAAATGCTGTCATAATTTACTCACCCTCATGTATTTTAAAACCCATGTGAATTTCTTTCTTCTGTGGAACACAAAAGCAGCAGCAATTCATGAAAATGGTGACAATGGCTGTCAGGCATTTTGCATTTCAGTCTGTTCCTTACATAAAGCTATTGTATAGGTTCGGAACTTGCAATATAGTGGATGAGTCGTATGGACTAATTATGATGCTTTTATGTTTTTACTAATTTTTATTAATTTATTTATTTTGCTTTGGAGCTTGACAACCCTTGGTCCCCATCCCCTTTCATTGTATGGATGAGAGCAGCGTGAACATTCTTCAAAACTTCTCCTTTTGTGATCCTTAGAAGAGAAAAGCCAAATTGATTTGGAATGGCATGAGAGAGCATAAATTATGACAGAACATACATTTTTGGATCAACTATCCCTTTAATTAAACAGCACCACTTTGGTAGAGAATAAAATGAGTGGGGTTTTCAGAGCAGTTTAGTCACAAAGCTCTTTTGGGAGATTTGCTTATCTCATTTGCTCATCAATCTTGAATTCTTTCAGATCAGCTCCTCAGCTGATTTCATTTGGACTCCATGCCAATCACAGATTATGCATACAGGTATGTGTGCAAATAACATGCAGCCAATCTAAAAGATGACCATCCCCACAAAAGACAACTGCACCTGTCTATTAAAACAGAGGCCCATGACCACTCAGCATTTGCATGTTTTTCTTACTTCTAATACGCAGGTCCGGTTCTAAGATGAGGGGAAGTTTTAGAGAGCCTATTCTTTTCTTTGTCCTCCCATCATTTTTTTTGCTTTTCCTGTTTCTCACATGGTGACATTTCCTTCTATTAGAGTACGCTTAGACAGGAACTGCCACCCCCCTCCTGCCTCCTACACGCTCTCACTCTCTCTTAGACCCACACACATATTGTCATGCTTGTTCTCTCAGTTCAGTTATCAGGACGCAGTATTTGATAGCGAGTGCGCATCAACAGAGAGCTTGTTTCAGTGTGGATGCTCTCTTGGATGCTCCCTGGGTGACATATCTTTGTCTCTGTTCAGTATTGTGTGGCTGTGGGACCTCTAGCCACATTGATCTTCTGTAGACTGGCTTTATCTCCAGCACAGTGATCTTCAGGATGGAAGCAGTAGCTCTTTACAACTTTTGCGCTACGGAAAGCGATGAGCTAAGCTTTCAGAAGGGAGATGTACTCAAGGTAGGAGCATAAGTGTGGGTTTTTGTTCATTATAGTTTTTAGTTTGTTTGTTTCAGTAGTACCTGTGTGAGGGGAGGCAAAATTTTGTTTAGTACAAATCGATCCTATGGAATGATTTGTTCACAGGTTACTGTTTTTTCTTACACTAGATCACTAATATGGAAGATGATCCGAACTGGTTCACAGCAGAATTTGTAAACAGGAAGGGCTACGTGCCTAAAAACTATATCAGTGTAAGGCCACACACGTAAGTATCAAACATCAATTAAATGTCAGTAGGCATTTGCCAGAAAGATTGCAGAATGGTGGATTGCAAGAAAGAATTGATTTGTCTGGAATTGGTATTGCAGTCTTGTCTCATTCTAGAGCAAAAGACAGGATCCCATAGAGGAACAAACAATCACAAATGAGAGCCCTTCAATATCAGCTATTGTTTTTCCTGGACAGTAATGAAATTAAATATAGAAGATATTTTGAGACTTTTGCTTATGTCTTCTGCTTCTCAAATTTTTCTCCTTAGAAAAAGACCCCCAAGAATCTCTCACACATCATGGTATGTGTCGTCTTGAGTTTCAGAATAGATCTGAACAGTGTCAAAATTTGTGCTCAAATTTGCCAAGACACCAAACTCAGAGATTTCAAAATGAAATTGAAACATTTCTCATTAAATTCTTTTAAACTACAATATCCACATGAATTTTATAGCTCTATAACCAAATGTCAACAATTGTCTTATTTGTGTCTATTTGTATTCATTCTAAGGAATTTTAGTAGAAACTATCTAAGGCTCCATTAGATATACAGTAACTACACTATGTTTCCTGAGCTATAATAAAGCAAAGAAATGTTCTGGGTTCAATGTAAGCTGAGTTCAACTGACATAATTTGTGGTAAAATGTTGATTACCATAAAAAAATGTTTTCGACTCATCCCTCATTTATTTAAAAATAAATACATTTTGGGCCTGGGTAGCTCAGCGAGTATTGACGCTGACTACCACCCCTGGAGTCGCGAGTTCGAATCCAGGGCGTGCTGAGTGACTCCAGCCAGGTCTTGTCTCCTAAGCAACCAAATTGGCCCGGTTGCTAGGGAGGGTAGAGTCACGTTGGGTTAACCTCCTCGTGGTCGCTATAATGTGGTTCTCGCTCTCGGTGGGGCACGTGGTGAGTTGTGCATGGATGCCGTGGAGAATATCGTGAAGCCTCCACACACGCTATGTCTCCGCAGTAACGCGCTCAACAAGCCACGTGATAAGGTGCACGGATTGACAGTCTCAGAAGCGGAGGCAACTGAGATTCATCCTCCGCCACCCGGATTGTGGCGAGTCACTACACCACCACGAGGACTTAGAGCGCATTGGGAATTGGGCATTCCAAATTGGGGAGAAAATAAATAAATAAAAATACATTTAAAAAAAAATCATGGTTACAGTAAAGCTTTTACAATAGAAGTAAATGGGGCCAGTCTGTAAATATTCAAATACACACTGTTTCAAAAGTATAGCCACAAGATGTTCTGTACATATTAGATTTGTTAAACATGATTTTAGTGTGATAAAATCGCTTACTAAACTTAGTGTTAAAATCAATATTACTTTTTTGCCATGACGATGCAACGGCATTAAACCCTTTAAGCAATTTTATCACACTGACATCATGTTAACATGTATAATGTTTACATCTTTTGTCTATACTCTTGAAACAGTGAGTATTTTAATGTTTATGGATTGGCCCCAATTACTTCCATTGTAAATGCCTTACTGTAACCCAGATTTATTTTTTTCCCCCGCAAATAAACAAGGGACCAGTCAATGGTAATCAAATGCTTTTGATTGAGCTTAAAGAAATATTCTGGGTTCAATACAAGTTAAGATCAATCGACAGGATTTGTGGCGTAATATTGAATACCACAAAAATGTCAACTCGTCTCTCCATTTCTTTAGAAAAAGTAAATATTGAGGTTACAGTGAGGCACTTAAAATGGAAGTGAATGGGGCCAATACGTATACTTTAAAATACTCACTGTTTCAAAAGTAAAGCCACAAGATGTAAACAATATGTGTGTTAACATGATTTTAGTGTGAAAAATTCACTAAGCTGGGTAGAATTATTTCCAATTTTACAACTTTGTTTCCATATCGACGTAAAACCATAAAACCTTAAAACGAACATAAAAATTATAATTTAAACAACTTTACAGCTCAAATAATACACGTTTTATCAGAAAAATTAATGAAAGTGCTTTTATAAATTATAAGCTTCACATTTCTGACTTTAAACCCTCCAAAAATTGGACACATTCACTTTCATAGTAAGTGCCTTATTGTAAGTCACATTTTTGCTTTTTGATTTTTTTAAAGAAAAGGATAGACGAGTTGAAATGAATTTTTGAGGTAATCAACATTATGCCACAAATGTTGTCGAATGAGCTCAACTTGTATTGAACCCGGAATATTCCTTTACCTTGTATTGAACCTGGAACATTCCTTTAACATAAAGCAGGATGTGAACTGGATGCTGCCTGGCTGGTTGTTTATTGCATGTCTAACAGTGCTACTGTGCTCCTATAATTTGGATCAACTGTCCACAGATGGTTTGCGGGCCGTATCTCCAGACATGTGTCAGAGGGTCGGCTACGCCAACGGGAGTGTGGAAGCTTTTTAGTGAGAGAAAGTGAGAGTGCACCAGGGGAATTCTCAATGTCAGTCAGGTGAGGAAGTCATATGCACTATCCCAACATGTCTTTCCAACTTTGATGTATTCTGTTACCAGGATCACCATGATTTGCTGTTTTCTACATGCCTTGTAAATGCATTAATATAATCTGAATAACAAGGAAGACTGTTGGGTCCATTAAAACGCATGTGACCTACTTTGCAAGGGACACCAATAACCCCTGCTGCTTAAGAAAATGTACCATGAAGTTGTCTGAAAATGAGAGCATCAGAAAGCTATTACGTCGAAGCAGAGATTTCATTTAAAATTCATCAAGTGCGCAAGCAATGGGATCACATTTTTATTCAGTCTGGCTCATTACATCAAGTTCTTTATGGCTTTATGTTGTTGAGTTTGGATGGCAGAGCAAAAGCCTGTCTGGTATCACAGGAACGATTTGGCTGGTTTTAGAGATAATCAGCACTGCGGTCTTGAGTTGGGCTGGCCCCAGGTGTGAAAGCACTGGCTCCAGATATTGTGAGATTAAATGAATGCATAGCACACCATGGAAAGTGGACGCGGCAGCTGGTCTGCAGGTCCAGAGATAATGTGTGACGTAGATACACTCTCCCTTGCCAGTGACATGCAAAGAAGGGAGGCAGCCGGGCCGTGAGCCCCTGCCACTTTCATTCACAACATAAAAGTGTCCTTCTGGTCATCCAGAAAAAGGGGAGAAATTGCAATAATTAAAATAAAATAGTTAAATAAAACAAAAGTAAAATCTCGAAATAATCTCACAATAACAGGAATATTGTATTGTTACGAGATTTCTTTGTAAATTGCAGGCCTATTAGAGAAAATTAAGTGGAGGTGCCTTTAACAGCACGTGCTACAGCAGATCGGGGGCGGATGCCAATAGCAAGTGATCATTCCTATGCCCTCCGAGGTGCAGAGCCTTGAAGTGGGTACTTTGAAGGGAATACAGTATTACTGTATGAATGTACCCTTCGTCTTGTGGAAGGGCCCTTTGAAGAAAGATGAATTTTCTCACTTTCATTTTGAACAAGCTTTCGAGTAGCATCCCTTCTCGCAGCAGTGCCCTTCAAGGGAGCAAAAATGTTGTTTTGAATTCGCCCCGGAACATCAAAGTGGCGTTACAGGTCAGTAACAGGTCAGATAAAAAGTCCACTCTATGTATTGTGTTGTAAGTACATCAAAAGAATAATACTCGATTACAACCATATTTCCAACATCGCACACCTGTAGTGTAGACAGATTTATTAATTAAAATGGAAGCGGTCAAGTCGCTTTCAGTGATATAAATTTAATATGTCTTTTACAGTATATTGACAAACTGAAGGAGATGTCTGATTCAGCCAAAGCCGGTTTGATTTTTGTTTAAACTAATAAGCTTAGACTAATCATTTTCAGAAAAATACCATGGTATTATCATTTTTTGGACATGTAGGCTACCATGATAACAATTCAAAACCATTCTGACACCATCATTGTACCATGGTTCAGCCACATTATTTCTATAAGGTCCTAAATATTAATGACATAATACAGTAAATAACATTATGTTAATGTGAAAAGAAATGAAGATAAATAATATAAGTGTCAGTTGTATAAAGAGGGTGATGAGGTCAGAGTGGAAGCAGCAGAGATGAAATAAAAAAGTAAGGGAGCAGAGATGAGAAAAGTAAAAAGAATTATGAGACAAGAAAAAAATTATGTGCCTTTTTTATTCTTCCACGTCTGTCTCTGCTGAGGTCTGTGCATGCTACTGTCCTTTGCTATGCATTCCAGATGTCCATACAAGACTTTAAATGACAAATCAAGGTCGTACTGTACACCCATGGCACAAAATGAGCAATATGAATACTTGTTTTTAGTGCAGACCTGAAACGATTAATGGGAAAAACCTTGGACACTGAAAAAACGAAATGTTTCTGTGTCGGATCAAATACATTTTTCTAAAAATTTTACAAATTTGCTTATCAAGTGCAGTTTTCTTTCCTGGCTTCATATTTCCTGTTAATACCAATAGTTAGACTGGTCATATCAAAGAGCTTGTCCACCTTTTTCTAAATAGCCAATATAATGGTAATTATATTGTTATTATATTCAGAACACACCTTAACATCTTCTTTCTAAGCAGCTGTTTCCAAGGAGCCACTGATACTGTCGCACAAACACTGACGCCAATGAAAATAAGTTCATAAATCAGAAATATTTATACTTGACTAACTGTTAACTTTTAGAATCCAAACCAAAAATAAATGTTTTTTTATTATTTATGAAAAATGTTTAAGCCTCATGTTTTGCAGAGTAAAGAAGTAAAGAAATGTACATTCAAATTGTATGTATTTATTTAATCTGAACTCTTTTATTTAAACATTATTCTATTTCAAACAAAAGTAAAACAGAAAGCCATTGGTTTAAATAGGTTACACTGATTAATTAAAGGCTTTTATAAACAGTGCTGACAAGTTACATATTACATGCAATCTGTATTATGTAATCGGATTACAAAAATATGAACTTTATAAGTAATTCGATTTAAAAACATTTTAAAATAAATTTTAAAATAAAAAAAGATTACAGTTACTTTTTATGAATTACATGTTACATATTAATCAGGCAACTGTAAATTTTTCATAATTTATTAATGCCTTCTTTTTAAATATTTAAAAAGTTTCATTCTAAATCAACCTAGAGCTGTTATATGGTGGTAAGTCTCTGAGTGTTTTCGTAAGGGGTTGTGTGTATTGTGGAACTGCACACACAGACCTGATACCAGCCATCAACCAGGTGGCTATAATTATACTAAATATGGAGCGCTAATTCACACCTTATGCTCAGCTGATTGCATTTGTGTGGTAAAGTTAAATTTTTTTAAATTGCTTTTGTACTCAGCTTCAGAAATGCATATGAATGCGCTTTAGTTTTTGTGACAACTTTTGAGACAACTTTTTTGTAACGTTGATTCACAAATATAACTGGTCTGATGTTACCACACATGGATGGCATTTGTAATGCCAAGTAGTACTTTTAAGTATCTTTTTATTTCACTCAGAAACAGGCAAATAGCCAGTAAAACACACACTTAAAACAATCATATCAATTCTCATATTTTGACCCATTAAGTATGTTTTCTTTAATGTATTTAAGTAACATTATGTCCAAATGGTCCTAGTCAAATCCTAGTCAAATTCATGTGACATAAAATAAACAAGAATTAGGTCAGAAGTAATCCAAAAGTAATCAAAAAGCATTCAGATTAGATTATTTTTTAAATTAAGAGATTACGTTACTGGCTACAATTTTATTCATGTAATTTGTAATCAGTACCAGATTACGATGTAGAAGTAATCTATCCAGAGATAAAGGGTTTGTCACAGGTTTACAGAACCAAAATGTGTTTGCAGGTGCAGCTAGTTTAATTCGTGATATAACTGCAAACCTTGTGCAGATTAATGACATATGGTCTGGTTTCAGTCCATTTGGGAGCGAAGTGTCCTTCAGTTAAACCCTTCGAAAACACTGATTTTAAAGGGCCTTTTATTTTTGAGCACTTTAGTTTGGAACGACTCTACAATGTGGCTGCCATGATTGTTCTCCCTTCGGAGGCTGATTTATCCCATTTGGGATGTAAGGCCTGATTTTCCATGTGCTATTCGATTATATGTGGTATTAGCGGGAGGGACATTCTCATTCTAGAGAGCATTTGATTGGGCAAAAATCTGGGTAGTGCAACATGAGTCATACTTTTTTTTTGGTTACTTTTCTCTGAATATAAGTACCGTAAATTTTAAATGTGTATACTGTATCTGCTAAATGTGAATTTTGTCAGCGTTTTGTGGTACACGATACTAGATGATGAAGGACTAAAAGCCACAAACTCAAGGTCTTTTTAAACATTGCCTTAGATTTTGTAAAGATATTTTAAATAATGACTTAAATGATAACAAAATATGTGTAGAACTTGTATCTCTGTTGAATTTCTAAAAAAAGACAAAACCTGCTGGCGCTTTCGCTCTGTGAGTAGAGCATCCGTCAAGCCTGTTCACAGAGGTTGCCCAGGTTTGCTGCTAAGGAGACACTGTGTGTGTCTTCTTGCATTGTGCCACACGTCTAGCATTCACACTTGGGTGAATGATTGGTGCTGATAACTCAGCTGTGCAATCTCTATGAACCATCTGCTCTATCTCAAAGTGGGGCACACACTGTCTTGGATATGGAATGTTAAAAGGAATAAAATAAGGTTCAGTCTTTAGTGATCTTCCACAAAACCAGGTTTTAACCAAAAAGTGTTAAGCTATGGCATTCTTATATGTGTACAGTATACAGTATGTAATGTATGTATACATTCTATACTGTATATTATTCACTTTGATAGTAATTAGTGGTGCATGCAACCATCACTGAACACACCCCTAACCCTACATATTAAACTTCAGCATGCAACCTTAGTGCTACAGGCATGCATGACACCTCAAATCATGCAGCTTGTTGAGGAGAAGTGTGTTAATATGTTTTTAAGCTATGAAACTTACAATTTAAAACAGCAAAAAAAATCCCATGGATTTACATTGAAGGAAGGGCCTGATTCATACCTAGAGACGATAATATCATAGAGACATGGAGGACGGCTTATTGACTTGGGCTTAATAGCAACCACCCAAAACATCATCATCAACACTCCACCATCTAGTAATGCCCTGGAAATCACCCAGAACACCCAAGTAAAATGGAAGTGACTTTTGCATGGGCAATTCAATTAAATAATTAAAACTATCATGCTTTACTCATGTAGATTGCTTTGAAGTCCTCAATTTTTCAAAGTCCTCACTTTGCTGCTCAGCTGCAAGTTGAGTGATTCCATGATGTTGCTTAAGATGACAAAACAGACAGTATCTCAGACTGTCAGTCATCATCACCTTCACCTCACAGAGTGATAGGAGAGAATGCCAGCAAGCAGGTAATCCTGCAATGGGGAGAGAAAGCTGCCAAAGGGTTTTGCAGTAGATATAGTAAATTCAACTGTCAATCACACACTTAATTAAAATTAACTAAAGCAACACAATTCTAGAACATTTTGTCTTAATTTAAATTCAATTACATTTGTAAAATTTAAAATGGAGTTACCATTGTGGTGAAGACTGGTGCTTGTGCTTTGGTTGAGGATGGGCTTGCACTGTCAAGTGATGTTTGATTTGAATGCTGCTTGGCTCCATATATAGTTGCTGTCAAACTAACAGTGCAACAATTTCACTGTCCTTACACTTGCTCACCTGGTATATATGATTAAAAAAAGAAATAAATTTGAACCAACATAAGACAATTAGTTAAATAAACCTTATTAAATTAATAAAATTACATTAGACCAACATAAAAATAATTAAGTTTGATTACCCTAATAAAGTTGAGTTAAACCAACTATAGTAAATTGATTTGACTTAATCCAACTAAATTATATTGGTTTAATGAAACTGAATTAATTAGAGTAACAATTAAATTGCTTGTAAAAACTTTCTTATAATAAAATAAGGAAATTTAATTAATTCGTTTTTTGAGTGCACGGATTGAAATGAAACTGCTTCTAGAAGCTGTAAACCGTGGGGCATGCACCATACTACAGCTGCCTGCTCCCTTAGACAGTTGAGTTGCTTAAAATATGCAAGCATATCCACAACAGAGTGGAAGATTTGGGCACGGAATGTAGGTCACTGTTAATGACAGTGATGGACTGAGAGACACGGTAGTATCTGCTGACGAACCACAACTCTTGCACATCTATATTTTAAGCACATCTTCTCTAGCTCACCCTTGGCTCAAACCTCATCATCTCCAGCACACAGAGACCTCCAGAGCAAATTAAAATCTTCCATCAAAATTAATCAGCTGACTAGGAAATTAAATCATAGTTCCTTATATGCTGTTCGTAAGCCCTGATCACTTTTATAATATAGTGGACAGGGGAAGCTGTCACAAGAGCTATATCTCAGTGATGTTAAGTCTAAGTCCACATACATGTATATATGTGTTTTCTCTAGTGGTGGTTTTGTATGTTAAATTCTAACACCTAGTCCATTTGGGGCATGTTGTAACAAATGGTCAATGTGTGTTCAATGAACTGTAAAAGCTGTTACAAGCAGCCATATCTGTTAAAGCAACTTCTTTTTACTCTACTGGTCTTGTGATTCAGTTCAGTCAGAGTTTTTGACTAATTTAATCAGCCCTTAAATAGCATTACATGATGCATGTTTGCATCCCATGACTTTAAGGAAGCTTTTGAGGAAGTACTCTGTCACATTGACAATCACAAGCTTTTAGTTTTTTAAAAAAGCAAGTTCAAGTTTATGTATGGCTTTACTTTCTTGCGAAGAGCTAGTCTTAGATAAATTGCACAAGAGCGACAAATGCCTTTAAGAGCGATATACCATGATGTATCACTGAGAGTCCTCAAAAATGAGACATGACTTATGCTTATACCTTTAATTCAAGTATAATTCTTATAATTCTTATAATCAAGAAATGATAATAAATATCATAATTTGTTTTGTTATATTTTAAGTAAATTTTGGATACTGTCCAAAGGTCAAGTTAAGATTAGTTAAGACTAATATTAAGACATATTATTTAGGAGGCCCTAAAATAGTTCTGTGCCCGGAGCCCGACATTTGGTGCTATGCCCCTGGTTTGAGTGTAGAAAGGATATTTTGATATTCCAGTATTCACTTCATATAAATTATATATATTTTTAGATAATTTAACCCTTAGAAAATGTCTGTTTGTGAAATTGTTTGCTTGAAAAGTGTGCTGCACATTTTAAAAAAAAGAAATTCCACTTGTTTCAATATTTTGTTATCGAATGCAATGACAATCATACATTTGTACGAGTAGCTTGAGTGTCCAAACTCTTTTTGGGGCCTCTGTATAACATTTTAAAGCAGTTATTTTGTAAGTGCTCAAATAATCTGTAATTGCTCTGCTTAGATTTCTCTTCTTTGTCTCCTCTGAGCAGCTATGGTGATCATGTACAGCATTTCAAGGTGTTAAAGGACAGCGATGGCTATTACTTTGTTTGGGAGGAGGTCTTTCCTTCCTTAAATCAGCTTGTGGAGTTTTACAAGACCAACAGCATTGCAAAGGAAAGGACTGTGTTTCTTAGGGACACAGATCACACACCAAGGGTGAGAGAAAACCTACAAATGCAGCTCTTTCTTGAATTCTGTTTTTTTTTTCTTCATCAAAGATCAATAGGATATTGACTGTCATTTATCCAAAACAAAGTGCAATCCACATAAGGAAAAACAAACTAAATACCTGACAGCTATGAAACTATGATGAACATTTCTACTTTAATTGTTATGGTGGCATTAAAACCTACACCAAAATTTAAAGGCAGTAATTGTTCTGTGGTATAAGATTACAGCTGTGATGATCTTTGTCTGTTATTGTTTCCCAGCAGAGGCCCCATCACGCCCATGCCCTGTATGATTTTAATCCACAGCACAACTCCCAGCTGCACTTCCTGCGGGGTGATGTCATTGATCTGCTGGACTGTTCAGATTCTCAACGCTGGAAAGGTCGCTGCCGTGGACATGTGGGCTTTTTTCCTCCTGAATATGTGCAACCTATTTATCACTGACACCCAATGAAAATGCATAACACTGCATGTACATCTGAGAGTAGTCGATTGTTGTAATCTTTAGTTGGTGCGGTATGACTGGAATGATAAAATTCATTTTTGTGTTTGAAAAGGACTTTGGAACAATCAAGCTGATTTATTCAGCCACAGTTCCTAGAATATAATCATGCATTTGACACTAAGATGACACTTTTCAGCATTTTAGGTAAAAGGCCACTATATACAAAAATAATCACCAGATATACTTCAGTAGATTATAAATGCATACTGAAATTCTGAATGCATTTCTTCTGAACACAATTATTATTTGCACTTTGCTTATAAATTTAGATATTAACTAAAATTCTTTAATTCCTTAATATTGCACACATTTTTTCTGTATATATTGTTTATAATGCTTGTTGGCTTATTTTCTATAAATGATGGACGATAATGTAAATGTTACTATTGTGATGAATATAAAAGTGTTTAAGACCAAGCATGTCCAATTAAGATCTAATGTAGGGAACATTTTTTTCTTTTTAGTGCCCAGTTTAGAAGAGGGCATTCAGGATGAATTCACCTTCCATTATTTCACATTAAGGCATAATTAAATAAAAATAGACATCAAAATTACTTTCTTGATATTCACTACTTAAAAGTAAATTAGGTGGGATATATAGCCTAATTATCTTGTAATATTACACAAATATGTTACACACTTGTTCAACTGGTTAAATACACAACAAAATCTCACAGACTTCTTGAGGCCTGAAACACTTGTTGTGATGAAAGGCAACATCAGTGAGGTCAAACACTAGATAATCCTTGAAGAGATTATCTTTCTGATACGTACTTTGGAAGTGGTTGTATATTCATTCTGTCAAGCTCCCAAAAGGACAGGGAAAAAATGTTTTTCGAGAAATTAACTGATTGGCCTACATGTTGCACTTGTAGGAAGACAATGATGGCATGTGTTAGTAGGAGAAATTAGATTAATTTAGGGATTTTTAGAGTCTTATTCATGATAAGATTTCATGATATGATTCATTCACAGAAATTAATTACTTTGTAATTAGATTACACACAACGTTGCTTATACTGCACATATTGAAGCAATCCAGCTGATAGAAAAAAATATAATAAAATAAAATAACATTTATTTTGCTTAAAAATATAATGTGAATATGTGAAGCATAATGTGTCTTCAGTGTTTTTTGAGGGGTTTTGAACAACATGAATAAACCTTGGCTGGGTCTAACCTCAGGGGCGGACTTAGCACTAGGCAAAGGCAAAAAAGCCAAGGGCACCCAAAAAATACAAATAATATGCATTTTAAATATCACTGTTACAATGTCGATATGATTGATATCGCTGTTATTTTCAGCACCATCAATGAAAGCAACCCCCTCAGATCAGGCTGTAATGGAATATTCCAAGGTTTTATGCATCTCCACAAGTTCATAAAAAGGTGAAAGTGAGCCAAACCGCTCAGACAGTTTCATGTGATTTCACCGTATACTCTGTTGCAAGTTACAAGCTAAGCTGCATTGTTGCTAGTTCAGTTTGAATTGAATTTGTTTAGATACAATTTTTTAATGGAATCAAGACTTCCTAAGGTAACACTGTCTTTCCAAATGGATCAGATTGCTGCACAGCCTGCACTGCCACCCACTGCTGCTTCCATGAGCACAGCACTCACTATAGTCACCAATACACAGTGTTGATGATGATTATGATCTGGGCGTTGACACTCATAAATAAGAAAATGTTTTTCTCAGACTGTTGACTCATTTTCACCTTATTTAGCAGCATAAATCTAGCTAACTTTTTTATGTTTTCAAATTTAAAAGTTGATCAAAGCCTTCTGGAAACTATTAGTCTAATAATTTGTACATAGTTCATTCAAGGTCAAGTTGATGCAGCAAAAGTGCATTAAAAAAGAGGGAGAGTGAGAAAAGAAATAAAAAAGATATTGTTGTGGTATATACAGTATTGTAGTTAATAATAGCCAGATTGTGTTTTTTATATAATGTGTTGTCAGACATTATTATTCACTCCTTTTTAGAAATTTGGCACAACCAGGGAGAAAGACACAACCACGGACACATTTTTGTTTGCTGTTTGCACAGTCTAGTGCTTTCACATAGACCAATGAGGTATCTCAGGACACTTATTGTATTTCAGTGATATCTTTCAGGATGAAGGAATATTTTTTACATGCCATTCCATAATAAAGTTGTGCTCAAAAGTTTGCATACCCTGGCAGAAATTGTAAAATTTTGGCATTGATTTTGAAAATATGACTGATCAGGCAAAAAAACTGTCTTTTATATAAGGATAGTGATCATATGAAGCCATTTATTATCACATAGTTGTTTGGCTCCTTTTTAAATCATAATGATAACAGAAATCACCCAAATGGCCCTGATCAAAAGTTTACATACCCTTGAATGTTTGGCCTTGTTACAGACACACAAGGTGACACACACAGGTTTAAATGGCAATTAAAGGTTAATTTCCCACAGCTGTGGCTTTTTAAATTGCAATTAGAGTCTGTGTATAAATAGTCAATGAGTTTGTTAGCTCTCACGTGGATGCACTGAGCAGGTTAGATACTGAGCCATGGGGAGCAGCAAAGAACTGTCAAAAGACCTGCGTAACAAGGTAATGGAACTTTATAAAGATGGAAAAGGGTATAAAAAGATATCCAAAGCCTTGAAAATGCCAGTCAGTACTGTTCAATCACTTATTATAAAGTGGAAAATTCAGGGATCTCTTGATACCAAGCCAAGGTCAGGTAGACCAAGAAAGATTTCCGCCACAACTGCCAGAATAATTGTTTGGGATACAAAGAAAAACCCACAGGTAACCTCTGGAAAAAGACGGTGTGGTTGTTTCAAGGAGCACAATACGACAATACTTGAACAAAAATGAGCTGCATGGTCGAGTTGCCAGAAAGAAGCATTTACTGTGCCAATGCCACAAAAATGGCCTGTTACAATATGCCCGACAACACCTTGACATGCCTCACAGCTTCTGGCACACTGTAATTTGGAGCGACGAGACCAAAATAGAGCTTTATGGTCACAACCATAAGCGCTATGTTTGGAGAGGGGTCAACAAGGCCTATAGTGAAAAGAATACCATCCCCACTGTGAAGCATGGTGGTGGCTCACTGATGTTTTGGAGGTGTGTGAGCTCTAAAGGCACGGGGAATCTTGTGAAAATTGATGGCAAGATGAATGCAGCATGCTATCAGAAAATACTGGCAGACAATTTGCATTCTTCTGCACGAAAGCTGTGCATGGGACGCTCTTGGACTTTCCAGCATGACAATGACCCTAAGCACAAGGCCAAGTTGACCCTCCAGTGGTTACAGCAGAAAAAGGTGAAGGTTCTGGAGTGGCCATCACAGTCTCCTGACCTTAATATCATTGAGCCACTCTGGGGAGATTTCAAACGTGCAGTTCATGCAAGACGACCAAAGACTTTGCATGACCTGGAGGCATTTTGCAAAGACGAATGGGCAGCTATACCACCTGCAAGAATTTGGGCCTCATAGACAACTATTACAAAAGACTGCACGCTATCATTGATGCTAAAGGGGGCAATACACAGTATTAAGAACTAAGGGTATGCAGACTTTTGAACAGGGGTCATTTCATTTTTTTCTTTGTTGCCATGTTTTGTTTTATGATTGTGCCATTCTGTTACAACCTACAGTTGAATATGAATCCCATAAGAAATAAAAGAAATGTGTTTTGCCTGCTCACTCATGTGTTCTTTAAAAATGGTACATATATTACCAATTCTCCAAGGGTATGCAAACTTTTGAGCACAACTGTATATAAAGTTTACATACACTTTTTTTAACCACTCCACAGATTTCATATTAGCAAACTATAGTTTTGGAAAGTCGTTTAGGACACCTACTTTGTGCATGATATTGTCACAGTCACAGTCACCGTGTTTCCAAGGACTCTTATTTTGAAGTGGTTTTCATCCTTTGTCTTCTGTTTCCCCCAGACTACGTTTCCCAGAATGCACTGCCCTCATCACTGCCATCTGTTTCCCATCATTCTCACCAGTTCTCGTTTCCCTCATCAGCACCTTGTGTATAAATACCCTCTAGTTTAGTTCCATCATGGTCAGTTTTTGTTCGTTGTTACATGTGTTTATGTTAACCCCAACGATTGTCATGTTTTTATAGCCAAAGTCATCGTCTTCAGTGTAGCCTTGTAGACTAAGTAATTGTCTTCTGTGTATACTCGCCTTTTTGTCATTGTCAATTAAAATATTTTGCTGCACTTGGACCCTGCTCTCTCGCCTCATCCCTGCAAATGTGACAGATATGAGTAATTTTTCCAACAATTGTTTAATTTTAATTGACTATATCACAATTCCAGTGGGTCATTACATATACTAAGTTCACCATGAAATCAGCCAAGACCTCACAAAAAAGAATTGTGGACCTCCACAAGTCTGGTTCATCCTTGGGAGCAATTTCCAAATGCCTGAAGGTACCACGTTCATCTATACAAACAATAGTACACAAGTATAAACACCATGGGACCATGCAGCCATCATACCGCTCAGGAAGGAGACACATTCTGTCTCCTAGAGATGAACATAGTTTGGAGTGAAAAGTGAAAATCAATCCCAGAACAACAGCAAAAGACCTTGTGAAGATGCTGGAGGAAACAGGTAGACAAGTATCTATATCCACAGTAAAACATGTCCTATATCGACATAACCTGAAAGGCTGCTCAGCAAGGAAGAAGCCACTGCTCCAAAACCACCAAAAAAAGCCAGACTACAGTTTGTAAGTGCACATGGGGACAAAGATCTTACTTTTTGGAGAAATGTCCTCTGTTTTTAATTGAGAATTATGTGTTGGCTCAATTAAAGACATGCAAATAATTGCCCCAAAACATAAATATGTTTTGTGGTGATAACATCTGAAAGTTTTCAATTAAAATAAAACACTTATATTCACCAAGCACATTTAAATGTCTTCTGTCAATATGTCAAGTCGAACTGAAAAAAATGTATTGGCTGAACAAATCATAGGAAACGAAAAACCATCTACGCATGCGCAGCCTGACAAACCGTACGTTTGAAAGGTGAATGTACGTACATGTTGGACTGGAGCTGGGAATGCGTTGTGCATTGCTGAAGTCGGAAGACACAAACGACCATTGGTCCCAAGAGAAGAGAAGACCGTCATCCTGAGTTTCATAAAACGAGTTGTGAGTAGAGCCCGACTGATATGGGATTTTTTTTAGACTGATTTTAGAGAGGGAAAATTCACAGATTACCGATATGGTGACTGATATAGCTAATTTTTGAGCTAGAATGAAAACAGACCTTTTCTATGTGGATTGTGCACCTATTTTGCACTGATATGACTATGCAAAGGTACTCAAAAGGCTGCTTTCTTAAATATTTTTATCAAAGAACATTTGACATTATTATTATACATTGTCAACAAATTCTAGAAATGAACACTGAGAAAATAAAGAATAAATAAAAATAAAAATAAATAGCTTAATAAACATCAGTACTGTTAGTATGCCAATTGCTGACCATTTAAATAAAGAATAAATAAAATAAAATAAAAATCAGTACTGTATGTTTAGTATCAGTCAAATGCTGACCATTTAAATAAAGAATAAATAAAACAAAATAAAAATCAGTACTGTATGTTTAGTATGTCAATTGCTGACCATTAAAATAAAGAATAAATAAAAACACAATAAATAGCTAAATAAAAATCAGTACTGTATGTTTAGTATCAGTCAAATGCTGACTATTAAAATAAAGAATAAATAAAAATAAAATAAATAGCTTAATTAACATCAGTACTGTTTAGTATCAGTCAATGGCTGACCATTAAAATAAAGAATAAATAAAAATAAAATAAATAGCTAAATAAACATCAGTAGTACTGTTTAGTATCAGTCAGTTGCTGACCATTTAAATAAAGAATAAATTAAAATAAACTGCTAAATAAACATCAGGGGCCGGTTGCACCAGCTATACCTACTTTACAAATTATCCTAGTTGTGGCGTAAATGGGCACTAAGTCACAATTTACGCTCTACTAAATATTTGAACGTTGCACCATTAAATTTATGTAGGACGTAACCCTACTTATAAACTAAATATATACAGCAGCCTCAGACCAGGAGTAACTGATGGAATAAAAAAGCAGACTCATTTAATGATATCAATGAGCTTATGTTTTACATGACAGGCTTCAATCCTTTCGACATATATGACGATGTTGGCATTTACCGATATATCGGTCAGGCACTAGTTGTGAGTATTGAGTTCCGTTTTTAAAGCTAACTGCAGCTCTCATTCTGTGACTTTAACATAATGTAGACTATAAATCCCGAGACGAAAATGAAAGGAATTGTGTTAGCTATATGGATTATTGTATTCTACTGGTTCGCTCTCCACACGTTTTATACTCACCAAGTACTTATATTTTACACTATATTTAGCAGAATTACGAAAAGTGGTCCTTTTATACCACTCTCCCCAAGCTCACTGCAACTAGAAACAGGTGTTAATCATAATCTGGCTTAGGTGTATGCACCCTTACCGCTTTCTCTCTCTCCGGGCAGACGCTCGACCACGCCCCTACTGGCACATAACGATTATTTTGATAATCTTTTAATCTAATGATTATTAGAAGGATTATTTGGCGATTATTGCAACAATTAATCATTAGCTCTTAACCGATTATTTAGCTTATGCCCCGACTTAAAAGTTTGTATTAAACGTGCTTACTAACAATAAAGAGGACAAAATCATCTTTTAAAAATACCTCTAAATGACATTCACTGAATTAAAGGAAAAAAAAACTTTTTTTATTAAGTTTAATTCAGTAAAGAAATTCACTGCAAAAAATCTTATTGCTATCAAGTGTTTTTGTCTTGTTTTCCATTTAAAAATGTCTAAAAATCCTTAAAACAAGATACATTTACTTGAGAAGTATACTCATTTACTAAAGACAAAATAAACTTATATTCAAGATGTATTCCCTAAAAGCAAGTCTAAATATCTTATATGCTGCTTCTCAGGTGAATGCATCTTTTTAAAGGATTTTTAGATATTTTAAAATATTTGTATTTTTAATGTTATATTCAACATTCTTAGTAAAAAAATTTCTTCTGCAGTATAGCTGCTAAAGAAAATGTACGTTGTTTTAATGGAGTTTTAGATATTTATATTGGAGCCAAAACAAAAACAAATCAAAAATGTATTTTGTTGCAGTGTATAATGGGGCGAAGACTACCTCTCTCACCTTTCTGTTCACTTCAATCCATCTTTAACTCACAAAAAAACAAACTCTCTCTTATTAATAAAGCTATGTATTGCCAATTTTCTTCACAATAAGAAATGCACAGTGACATGCATTATGATTCATTAAGTTGCGAGCCAACACGTTATAATCTAGCTACGAGGGACGAGCGTCTCCGCGACAGTGTGTGCATCAGCCGGGTGCAGTTTCAAACTCTCCCCCTTAGATTGGGACATTCATGCAACTCATAGAAGAGGTGCTGACCACACAAAGAAATGCCAGTTTCAGAGTTTGTAGTTATTTACATGATCTGCTTCCGTATTATTTGAACTTTAATACAGCTATAACACATTAAATATAACTGTATTTAAGATGTAACGCTGGGGTGTTTCCTTTAAAGACGCTCGACACTAGGGATGCACCGATCCAATACCTGGATCGGTATCGGCTCCGATACTGAAGCTTTTAGACGGATTGGGTATCGGTCCGACGAGCCCGATCTAAATCCAATACTGTGTGTTAGTCATGTTCGTTATTGTCAAGCTCAAAAAATGACATAAAAGAACCATAAAAACACTACTGAAGCAGTTCATATGACTCTTGCATTTTATTCAAATCCACTTGAAGACTTGCGATAGCTCTGTGAATCACAGAAGGCTGTTTAATAAGTAAATATATAATACGCACGTGCAGCGCCAGCATGTTATTGAATGGCGCTGCTCTGTTTACATGCATGCATGCCTATTTTTAGCCTTCACATGGTGCGCAACATTTGAGCGCTACTCACGAGCAACATCTCAGATGTAGATGCTTAATAGTTTGGTTCACTTATAATATGCATTTAGAACAGCACCGGAGGTGCATTTTTACCAGAATTTGAATAAGAAGCGAATTAAACTACTGTGAACTTGCTTACAAACAGACACATACAGGACTTCCTGGAGAGTTCAGAATGTCAAAATAAAAGTGTGAGGGTTTTAAAAGTTAAAGGTGTCACGGAGAGACTCACAGAGGCAGAGATATGAACTCAGTAGCAGGGTTTATTGAACAGATGATTGAAACAGCGATGTAAACATTGTGAGTAAATCCAGTTGAGCAGAGTGGTAAACAGCAGGTGAGTAATATCCAGACCATGTACACGATGAACAGATAACTCACAACAGTCTTATGATACTTGCAGGCAATAATGAAGACACAGGTATGTTTGACATAGTAGAAAGGTCTTGAGTCTCAGAGATACTATCGATGAAAACAGACAAAGAGTGTGTGTGAAAGCGGGGTATATATGCAGTCCTTGATTAGCCACTGATGATATGCAGGTGCGTGTAATCAGAACTCAGGGGAGCGTAAGCGCTGACGGAAGTGAGGAAGAAAGAGAGAGAGAGAGACAAAAGGTGCACAATTGAGATATATTACTATATATTGCAATTATAATATATTATTATTATTATCATCATTTGTTTACAAATTATAATAATATTTAAGTTGAATGGGTTCCAAAAAATAACTGTGTGAATGAAAAGTGAGCTGATATCTTGCAACTAAAGTGAACAAAAAAGAGATCTGAATCCTTTAAAATCCAGATACAAGTTGAAAAAAAATAAATAAAAAAGGCTTCTTTTGTACTGATGACTTATACTGGAATTACTGTTAATTTTGCTGCTACGTTATCCAGTATACTAGTTAATAATAAAGTTTCTTAATAAGCTATACATTTATATTGAAATAATGTGTTGTTAGAGGTTTGTGTTTCTTTACATATTAAAGAGCACACCCAATAATGTAAAGATATTCTAAACAGATTATGCAAAAAAAACAACACTGGTATCGGATCGGGATCGGTATCGGCCGACATTAGATTTCTGATATCAGAATCGGATCGGAAGAGAAAAAGTGGTATTGGTGCATCCCTACTCGACACGCAAGTTTTGCTTCAGCGGAACTGCAGCTCCAGCTCCACTTATTCCACAACGAGAGTGCTTCTGTATTTACTTATTTTGTATTTTTGCATTAGAATTCCCTCATACTTTGTGATCTACATCACCTGAAGCTGTTTGGAAAGTTTAGAGTGCATCTGGGCTGTGAGCTGTGTTTTCTTCCTCTCCTCAGACAGGTGCAAACTGCAGTGGTGCTCTCGCATGTCATCATTAGAGTTTCATATGATCTCATGTTACGTTAAATGAGATCAAACGACTATTCGACAACAAAAATTTTTGTCTGCAATATTTTATTGTTGACGTTGTCGATAACGTCGACTAATCGTTTCAGCCCAAATAGAGTTCTGTCGTAGTTCAGTTTTTTCTGCGCCATTTTCCAATTTAAACCGCCGAGGCTTATTTTGTGAGGAAAACGGAAATGTACAGTGTTTGTTTTTTCTTATTCCACATCTGTGTGAAATGCTGAAATACAGTGATGTCTGTGGAATATGAGCAAACCAAACTCAGATCATATTTGACATGGATTTCATGTGAAACCCGAAGAGAGCAGCTTTTTGTTACCAAAGATTGTATGGTTTACAATGAGAATTAATGCATCATCATCAGTGGTTAGCAAACAGATAGTTGTTCAGCTTATATTTATCCTTCACCCCAACAGAACACAGTCACAGACTCATTTTAAACACCGAAGATGGCAGAACATTTATTTTCCTTCCATTTAAATCGTACTTTGCCCACATGGAGAATGATGTCAAGCTAAGATTTTCAAAAAGAACTACTCTTTGAAGAACATATCATAACTTATTGTTCTGATGTATGGGAACTTCAAAAAAATTATATATTTTATTTATTTTTTTGCAGGGTGTTTTTTATCTTCAAAACTTCATATAATTACTCAGAATAAAAGGTACATCTACTGTAGATGAAACACTAACATGTACGAAGTGAGTCTCTTACACCTGAAGATGGCATAACTGAAACCTTGAATACCAAAGAAATGAAAGACCAAACTTATGTACATTTTACCACTTGACTCTATTGTCTATATTCTACCACAATAAAATCTGACCACATACGAAGTTAAAATGTGCACAAACTTAGAAATTCAGACAGGGGCAAACACTTCTTTACAACAATGCTTAAACAATTACAAAGTGGAATTTGTGAAATTTTAAGATTGAGCCTCACTCTCAAATGTTATCATAATTTTGTTATATGTCTCTAATAATCCTATTATCCCCTGTTACAAGGGGCAGACTTGACAGCACAGAGGTTCACTGCTCGTCGGGATCTTTCCTTGAATTTGAGAGAGAAGGGCTCTATTTCAAAGACCATTCTGATCATTTATTTTATTAAAGGGTAAGTTCACCCAAAAATGAAAATTATTTTATGATTTACTCACTTTTAAGCCATCTCAGATATGTATGTCTTTCCTTCCACAGCAGAACCGAATTGAAGTTTTTTATAAGCACATTTAAGCTCTGTATGTCCATACAATGCAAGGAAACGGCTACCAAAGTTTGACTGTACAAAAGGCACATTTAGGCAGCATAAAATTAATCCACACGACTCCATTTGATCAATTAATGTCATCTGAAGCAAGTCGACAGGTTTGTGTAAGAAACAAATCGATAATCGATTTTTTTTACTTTAAATTGTTGCTTTTGTCCAGCTCTGAGATGCTGGTTGAAATTACAGAACTCTTGCGTGACTTCCTTCCTGTTGTAAACCAAGCGCAGCTTCCGACTTCTCACGTGAACACGCCGATGCGCTTGCGTCACATGAAAACTATGTGATGCATTGACTGCTGGCAGAAAGTGATTTGTTTTAAAGTTAGTAAAGTTTTAATTATCGATTTATTTTTTACACAAACCTATCGATCAAAGTAGCTTACTTTTAGTGATCATATGAAGCCATTTATTATCACAAAGTTGTTTGGCTCCTTTTTAAATCATAATGATAACAGAAATCACTCAAATGGCCCTGATCAAAAGTTTACATACCCTTGAATGTTTGGCCTTGTTACAGACACACAAGGTGACACACACAGGTTTAAATGGCAATTAAAGGTTAATTTCCCACAGCTGTGGCTTTTTAAATTGCAATTAGTGTCTGTGTATAAACAGTCAATGAGTTTGTTAGCTCTCACGTGGATACACTGAACAGGCTAGATACTGAGCCAAGGGGAACAGAAAAGAACTGTCAAAAGACCTGCGTAACAAGGTAACGGAACTATATAAAGATGGAAAAGGATATAAAAAGATATCCAAAGCCTTGAAAATGCCAGTCAGTACTGTTCAATCACTTATTAAAAGTGGAAAATTCAGGGATCTCTTGATACCAAGCCAAGGTCAGGTAGACCAAGAAGGATTTCAGCCACAAATGCCAGAAGAATTGTTCAGGATACAAAGAAAAACTCACAGGTAACCTCAGGAGAAATACAGGCTGCTCTGGAAAAAGACGGTGTGGTTGTTTCAAGGAGCACAATACGACGATACTTGAACAAAAATGAGCTGCATGGTCGAGTTGCCAGAAAGAAGCCTTTACTGTGCCAATGCCACAAAAAAGCCTGGTTACAATATGCCCGACAACACCTTGACATGCCGCACAGCCTCTGGCACACTGTAATTTGGATTGACGAGACCAAAATAGAGCTTTATGGTCACAACCATAAGCGCTATGTTTGGAAAGGGGTCAATAAGGCCTATAGTGAAAAGAATACCATCCCCACTGTGAAGCATGGTGGTGGCTCACTGATGTTTTGGGGGTGTGTGAGCTCTAAAGGCATGGGGAATCTTGTGAAAATTGATGGCAAGATGAATGCAGCATGTTATCAGAAAATACTGGCAGACAATTTGCATTCTTCTGCACGAAAGCTGCGCATGGGACGCTCTTGGACTTTCCAGCATGACAATGACCCTAAGCACAAGGCCAAGTTGACCTTCCAGTGGTTACAGCAGAAAAAGGTGAAGGTTCTGGAGTGGCCATCACAGTCTCCTGACCTTAATATCATCGAGCCACTCTGGGGAGATTTCAAATGTGCGGTTCATGCAAGACGACCAAAGACTTTGCATGACCTGGAGGCATTTTGCAAAGACGAATGGGCAGCTATACCACCTGCAAGAATTTGGGGTCTCATAGACAACTATTACAAAAGACTGCATGCTGTCATTGATGCTAAAGTGGGCAATAGACAATATTAAGAACTAAGGGTATGCAGACTTTTGAACAGGGGTCATTTCACTTTTTTCTTTGTTGCCATGTTTTGTTTTATGATTGTGCCATTCTGTTATAACCTACAGTTGAATATGAATCCCATAAGAAATAAAAGAAATGTGTTTTGCCTGCTCACTCATGTGTTCTTTAAAAATGGTACATATATTACCAATTCTCCAAGGGTATGCAAACTTTTGAGCACAACTGTATGCAACATTTGTTTTCTGTCAAGTGTTTTTGCTCTTTCTATAATCTAAGGTGAATTATTGTCTACAATAATTATTCTGTTGTGCAGGTGATAATAAAGTGTTAATAAAGTGTATGTTAAAGACAGATATTATGTTTCATGGATTGCATTTTTTCCAAATTATATTTTATACATTATTTACATTAGGACAATGAGAAATAAACAATTCAGTCAACTGTAAAAGTTTTAGACCTCTAAAACTCAAAATTTTATAGTGACTTGTTGCATTGAAATGTTTCAGTTGGCAAATTTAATTAATATTAATATTCTCTGTTGCGGCAACAGTCTTTTAACATTGGCTCAATCAGAAATTATCTGTTGAACCAATGCTAAAAGACTGTTGCTACAACAGAGAATATTCAACTCACAGAATTTTAATTGTGCCAACTGAACATTTTAAATGCAACAAGTCACTATAATATTTTTAGTTGTAGAGGTCTAATTGTATATGTGATTTTTACAGTGTATATACATACATATATATATATATATATATATATATACAGTGGTGTGAAAAAGTGTTTGGCCCCTTCCTGATTTCTTATTTTTTTGCATGTTTGTCACACTTAAATGTTTCAGATCATCAAACAAGTTTAAATATTAGTCAAAGATAACACAAGTAAACACAAAATGCAGTTTTTAAATGAAGGTTGTTATTATTAAGGGAAAACAAAATCCAAACCTACATGGCCCTGTGTGAAAAAGTGATTGCCCCCTAAACCTAATAACTGGTTGGGCCACCCTTAGCAGCAACAACTGCAATCAAGCGTTTGCGATAACTTGCAATGAGTCTTTTACAGCGCTGTGGAGGAATTTTGGCCCACTCATCTTTGCAGAATTGTTGTAATTCAGCCACATTGGAGGGTTTTCGAGCATGAACTGCCTTTTTAAGGTCATGCCACAGCATCTCAATAGGATTCAGGTCAGGACTTTGACTAGGCCACTCCAAAGTCTTCATTTTGTTTTTCTTCAGCCATTCAGAGGTGGACTTGGTGGTGTGTTTTGGATCATTGTCCTGCTGCAGAACCCAAGTTCGCTTCAGCTCGAGGTCACGAACAGATGGCCGGACATTCTCCTTCAGGATTTTTTGGTAGACAGCAGAATTCATGGTTCCATTTATCACAGCAAGTCTTCCAGGTCCTGAAGCAGCAAAACAGCCCCAAACCATCACACTACCACCACCATATTTTACTGTTGGTATGATGTTCTTTTTTGAAATGCGGTGTTACTTTTACGCCAGATGTAATGGGACACACACTTTCCAAAAAGTTCAACTTTTGTCTCGTCAGTCCACAGAGTATTTTCCCAAAAGTCTTGGGGATCATCAAGATGTTTTCTGCAAAAATGAGACGAGCCTTAATGTTCTTTTTGCTCAGCAGTGGTTTTCGTCTTGGAACTCTGCTATGCAGGCCATTTTTGCCCAGTCTCTTTCTTATGGTGGAGTCATGAACACTGACCTTAACTGAGGCAAATGAGGCCTGCAGTTCTTTGGATGTTGTTGTGGGGTCTTTTGTGACCTCTTGGATGAGTCGTTGCTGTGCTCTTGGGGTCATTTTGGTCGGCCGGCCACTCCTGGGAAGGTTCACCACTGTTCCATGTCTTCGCCATTTGTGGATAATGGCTCTCACTGTGGTTCTCTGGAGTCCCAAAGCTTTAGAAATGGCTTTATAACCTTTTCCAGACTGATAGATCGCAATTACTTTCTTTCTCATTTGTTCCTGAATTTCTTTGGATCTCGGCATGATGTCTAGCTTTTGAAGATCTTTTGGTCTACTTCACTTTGTCAGGCAGGTCCTATTTAAGTGATTTCTTGATTGAGAACAGGTGTGGCAGTAATCAGGCCTGGGTGTGGCTAGAGAAATTGAACTCAGGTGTGATAAACCACAGTTAAGTTATGTTTTAACAGGTGGGGCAAACACTTTTTCACACAGGACCATGTAGGTTTGGATTTTGTTTTCCCTTAATAATAACAACCTTCATTTAAAAACTGCATTTTGTGTTTACTTGTTTTATCTTTGACTAATATTTAAACTTGTTTGATGATCTGAAACATTTAAGTGTGACAAACATGCAAAAAAATAAGAAATCAGGAAGGGGGCAAACACTTTTTCACACCACTGTATATATATATATATATATATACACACACACACACACACAGTATACTGTATATATAATAATACCTGTCTTACAGCACCTTTAAGAGAAAACCGATGTAAATGTGTGTCATTGAAGAGGGCCCCAAATCACTAAATCCGCCCCTTCCCACAGCTGGAAATTGGGTGGCCAGACTGGACATCCTACCGTGGCTTGAGCCATGTTCATGTGTACACTCAACCCCCTTATGAGGGTCAGTCACATATTAAAGAGATCGTAAGGAAGATGATTGCCCAAGCACAGAAAGCAAGGGAGTCATCAAGAGATGACTGATCACTGTGGTGAATTGTGAGTAGGAACTACACTGAAAATAGTGTTAACCTAAAAAAATGTGCTACGTGTGGTAACATCTAAATGAACAGGTTTTATTGAAGTCATATATATAATTTAACATCACTTAACCTGAATACATTAGTGTGGCTGTGAGGGCATGGTCAAGTCCGTCCAGAGAGAGAGAAAGTGGTAAGGGCGCTTGCACCTGAGCTAGATTATGTGTAACACCTGTCTCTAATTCCAGTGAGCATGGGGAGAGCGGCATATAAGCAGCCACACCACCAGCAGAGATGAGAGAGAGAGAGAGAGAGAGAGAGAGAGAGAGAGAGAGAGAGAGAGAGAGAGAGAGTGAGTGAGAGTGAGTGAGTGTGTGTGTGAGTGAGTGAGTGAGTGAGAGAGTGAGTGAGTGAGTGAGTGAGAGAGTGAGTGAGTGAGTGAGAGAGTGAGTGAGTGAGTGAGTGAGTCTGGCACAAGGAAGGCCACGGTGCTCCTGAAGCTGCTATGTTTAATCTGTTATGTTTGTGAAGCTGATGTGTTTAAGTTACTATGTGCCTGTGAAGCTAATTAATTTAAGTCTACGTGCCTGTGAAGCTGAGGAGTTTGTGAAGTTGTAAAGCATTGAAGTGGCCGATTAAAAGTCCTACCTGAGCCTGGAAAAATCTGCTTCCTTGTGTTTTCCTTCCCTTCTGTTTGTGAGCAGTTACAATTAGGTTACACCAGCAAAACACATTTTAAGGATAAGAGTACAAAAATAGAGATACAAAGGTAATAAATGCAGGTTATCACTTTTTACAGTGTGTAGTGTGTACTGCATTGGTCAAAGTCCACTGAATATGTACAGTTGTATTAGTGTACCCACACTCATAAAAGAGTGTGATATTTTTTTGTGATTATTTTTTTTTTAAGCTGTCAGTTAGTAGGGTTGGTCAAGTAGGATGGTTAAATGTCAAGACCCAATGTAAAGGTGTAAAGAGGGTTTTATGATTAGCTACCATTTTTAATATCCTATAATTCATATTTCTATACTATGAATGGTAAACTGTGTACAGATTTTATACTGTAGATACAGTAGACTTTATACACTGACAAAATATTAACATAAAATGTGCTTTATGTGTTAACATCTAAATTAAATGATTTTATTCAAGTCAAAAAATATTGTTTAACATCACTGAATCAACATGAACAAATTAGGTTAAAGGAGTATTCCAGATTCAATACAAGTTAAGCTCAATCGACATCATTTGTGGCATAATTTTGATAATTTTGACTCATCCCACCTTTTCTTTAAAAAAATAGCAAAAATCGATGTTATAGTGAGTCACTTACAATGGAAGTGAATGTGGCCAATTTTTGGAGTGTTTAAAGGCAGAAAGCTTCTAATTTTATAAAAGCACTACATTAATTCTTCTGTTAAAACTCATGTATTATGAGCAGTAAATCATAATTTTTAGTCATTTGAGTGTTTGTTGACATTACCCAGATGATTTTTGCTGTTTTAAAGAAAAGCAGGGAGTCAAATAAATGTTTGTGGTGATAAATATTATGCCACAAATGCTGTCGATTGATTTTAACTTGTGTTTAACCCAGAATATTCCTTTAAACCAACAAAACTAATTTTGAGAGTTAGATCAGGTAGAAATAGACCTTTTTAATATCGCACCACTTGTTACCACTTTTTACAGTGTATATTTATATACAGTATACTATATATATATAGACACACACACACACACACACACACACACACACACTAAAATTGTCGACAAATGACTGAATTTATGTTTGTCATTATCTTAAAACCCTTTGAAAAAAATAAAATAAAATTCAAAGGCTTCGAGAAGGGTATAGCTGCAGGCATTGCTCCAAAAAGGGGCGGTCACTCCAAATCACCACTGAAGATATAGGGAGCCCCTTACCTAACCCTTTCCCCAACCTTAACTGTGAGTGGAACCTTTTGGAGTTGGCGCAACTCCCTTTTGGAGTAACCACGCCCCCTTTTGGAGTAACTCCACCCCCTTTTGAAGATTACGCCCCCATTTGGAGGTCTCTGGCCTGCAGCTATACAGCTTGATATACACTATATTGCCAAAAGTATTCGCTCATCTGCCTTTAGACGCATATGAACTTAAGTGACATCCCATTCTTAATCCATAGGGTTTAATATGACGTCGGCCCACCCTTTGCAGCTATAACAGCTTCAACCCTTCTGGGAAGGCTTTCCACAAGGTTTAGGAGTGTGTTTATGGGAATTTTTGGCCATTCCTCCAGAAGCGCATTTGTGAGGTCAGACACTGATGTTGGACGAGAAGGCCTGGTTCGCAGTCTTCGCTCTAATTCATCCCAAAGGTGCTCTATCAGGTTGAGGTCAGGACTCTGTGCAGGCCAGTCAAGTTCTTCCACACCAAACTCGCTCATCCATGTCTTTATGGACCTTGCTTTGTGCACTGGTGCGCAGTCATGTTGGAACAGGAAGGGGCCATCCCCAAACTGTTCCCACAAAGTTGGGAGCATGGAATTGTCCAAAATCTCTTGGTATGCTGAAGCATTCAGAGTTCCTTTCACTGGAACTAAGGGGCCAAGCCCAGCTCCTGAAAAACAACCCCACACCATAATCCCCCTCCACCAAACTTCACAGTTGGCACAATGCAGTCAGACAAGTACCGTTCTCCTGGCAACCGCCAAACCCAGACTCGTCCATCAGATTGCCAGATGGAGAAGGGTGATTCGTCACTCCAGAGAACGCGTCTCCACTGCTCTAGAGTCCAGTGGCGTCGTGCTTTACACCACTGCATCCGACGCTTTGCATTGCACTTGGTGATGTATGGCTTGGATGCAGCTGCTCGGCCATGGAAACCCATTCCATGAAGCTCTCTACGCACTGTTCTTGAGCTAATCTGAAGGCCACATGAACTTTGGAGGTCTGTAGCGATTGACTCTGCAGAAAGTTGGCGACCTCTGCGTACTACAGGTGCATCTCAATAAATTAGAATGTCGTGGAAAAGTTCATTTATTTCAGTAATTCAACTCAAATTGTGAAACTCGTGTAATAAATAAATTCAATGCACACAGACTGAAGTAGTTTAAGTCTTTGGTTCTTTTAATTGTGATGATTTTGGCTCACATTTAACAAAAACCCACCAATTCACTATCTCAGAAAATTAGAATATGGTGACATGCCAATCAGCTAATCAACTCAAAACACCTGCAAAGGTTTCCTGAGCCTTCAAAATGGTCTCTCAGTTTGGTTCACTAGGCTACACAATCATGGGGAAGACTGCTGATCTGACAGTTGTCCAGAAGACAATCATTGACACCCTTCACAAGGAGGGTAAGCCACAAACATTCATTGCCAAAGAAGCTGGCTGTTCACAGAGTGCTGTATCCAAGCATGTTAACAGAAAGTTGAGTTGAAGGAAAAAGTGTGGAAGAAAAAGATGCACAACCAACCGAGAGAACCGCAGCCTTATGAGGATTGTCAAGCAAAATCGATTCATGAATTTGGGTGAACTTCACAAGGAATGGACTGAGGCTGGGGTCAAGGCATTAAGAGCCACCACACACAGACGTGTCAAGGAATTTGGCTACAGTTGTTGTATTCCTCTTGTTAAGCCACTCCTGAACCACAGACAACGTCAGAGGCGTCTTACCTGGGCTAAGGAGAAGAAGAACTGGACTGTTGCCCAGTGGTCCAAAGTTCTCTTTTCAGATGAGAACAAGTTTTGTATTTCATTTGGAAACCAAGGTCCTAGAGTCTGGAGGAAGGGTGGAGAAGCTCATAGCCCAAGTTGCTTGAAGTCCAGTGTTAAGTTTCCACAGTCTGTGATGATCTGGGGTGCAATGTCATCTGCTGGTGTTGGTCCATTGTGTTTTTTGAAAACCAAAGTCACTGCACCCATTTACCAAGAAATTTTGGAGCACTTCATGCTTCCTTCTGCTGACCAGCTTTTTAAAGATGCTCATTTCATTTTCCAGCAGGATTTGGCACCTGCCCACACTGCCAAAAGCACCAAAAATTTGGTTAAATGACCATGGTGTTGGTGTGCTTGACTGGCCAGCAAACTCACCAGACCTGAACCCCATAGAGAATCTATGGGGTATTGTCAAGAGGAAAATGAGAAACAAGAGACCAAAAAATGCAGATGAGCTGAAGGCCACTGTCAAAGAAACCTTGGCTTCCATACCACCTCAGCAGTGCCACAAACTGATCACCTCCATGCCACACTGAATTGAGGCAGTAATTAAAGCAAAAGAGCCCCTTCCAAGTATTGAGTACATATACAGTAAATGAACATACTTTCCAGAAGGCCAACAATTCACTAAAAATGTTTTTTTTATTGGTCTTATGATGTATTCTAATTTTTTGAGATAGTGAATTGGTGGGTTTTTGTTAAATGTGAGCCAAAATCATCACAATTAAAAGAACCAAAGACTTAAACTACTTCAGTCTGTGTGCATTGAATTTATTTAATACACAAGTTTCACAATTTGGGTTGAATTACTGAAATAAATGAACTTTTCCAAGACATTCTAATTTATTGAGATGCACCTGTATGCGCCTCAGCATCCGCTGACCCCGCTCTGTCATTTTACGTGGCCTACCACTTCGTGGCTGAGTTGCTGTCATTCCCAATCACTTCCACTTTGTTATAATACCACTGACAGTTGACTGTGGAATATTTAGTAGCGAAGAAATTTCACGACTGGACTTGTTGCACAGGTGGCATCCTCTCACAGTACCAAGCTGGAATTCACTGAGCTCCTGAGAGTGGCCCATTCTTTCACAAGTGTTTGTAGAAGCAGTGTGCATGCCTAGGTGCTTCATTTTATACACCTGTGGTCATGGAAGTGATTGGAACACCTGAATTCAATTATTTGGATGGGTGAGTGAATACTTTTGGCAATATAGTGTATTTATGCTTGAAATTAGTTTTGTAGTCAAATATAAACTGTGACTACTTATGAGTTTCTTTACAAAACTAAAATTCTAATTTCCAAAATTTAAATGGATGATGACTTGGACCAAATACTGAAAGAAAAGCAGCCAACAGGTGCCCAGTATGTGAACTACTTCAATACTGTTTAAGTAGTTTGAATGTTAATATAATCCCTTTAACTGAGGTGAAGGTAAACAGAGTTTACTCACTATCCATAATGGAAGGCTTGAGCTCAAGACTCGATTAAGACTTGAAATACCCCCATTTACCCCGGGTGTTTGTCAGCAGATATGGAAGATGTAATGGCCAAAAGATCTATAGTTGTAGCTATCACAAAGATAGGGGATGCAAAGGACTGTTCAAACTAACGCACAATAGCCTTGATATCGAATGCCAGCAAGATCATGTTGGATCAGTGACGTGCACAGACCTTAACATCTCCCCTCGCCCAGAAGGGCACCTTTACATTTGTGAAGGGCACCTTTAAATTTGTGAACGAAAGGGGCAGCGGCTTGCGTCTCTGTAGCCACCGTTCTGTGCACGTGTTATCACAGAAGCAAGAATATAACATACATGGAACAGGAATTGCCAGATGTGCAAGCTGAATTTAGCCACAGTTCTTGTGTTATCACTGACCCCTGTCCCTTTGCAGGTTATTGCAATTGTCATGGACTTGTTTACAGATATCTACATCTTCAAAGATCTCTTGGATAAAAACTACAAGCGGAAGATTGCTGTGTACATTATGCTAGAGAGCACTTGTTTGAAGCACTTCTTGATAATGTGTGAGAAAGCTGGAATGCACACTAGGTAATCTTGGGTCATAGACTTTGAGATTTCATGCTCATAGCATCAATATGGTACACACTGAATTCCCTGTTTGAGGGAAAAATCATTACCTTCTGTGCTTGGGCGTTTCTCATTCCCCAGTCATTTTAAGAATCGATTTTGAACACACAGTTAAAGAAAATAATTACTGTATCTCAGTCATATACATTTTGGCATTTTTTACAAATTTGTTTTGTACTGAATTTACAACTGAATACAACTAGAAAACGAAACAAATCTTCGCAAGACTTCTACCTTCCACTTTCTATCACACATTAGCCAATTATGCTGAACTCCAGGGACATTTCTGAGCATATGGGTGTTAGGAATTCAAGCCACACAAGTTGTAGTTGGTTGAAACCAGGTGCGAGAGCGTTTAATGTGACTCACAGGATTTGCATGGTGAGATCAAATACAGATGAAATAACACTGGTGAGTAAACAGGTAAATTACGGTAAGTAGCTTTCACAGGCTGATGAAGGAATCATCAGGTGAGTTTCCAGGTAACACATCCACAGAACTGAAGAGGAAGGATCAGGATACACAATAAACAAATTAATAAGAGAATCTACAAGTTTAGCACAATACTGGGTAACTAAACACTGTGTGTGAGCAGTGCAGTCAAACAAGAATCCTTTGTGAGACTTGACGGTGCACTGGAGTGAAGGTAAGTTATTTAAGCAGTCCTTGATGAGTGAGCTGATTGAGTGCAGGTGTGGTGAATTAGAAGTCGGGTGAAGAGGAGCAGAACAGTGGATGATGCAGTCAACATGGGATTGCACCATGTCCTGCAACATCTGGACAGACCAGGGACATATGCAAGGATCCTTTACGTGGACTTCAGTTCGGCTTTCAACACCATCATCTCAGCTATTCTCCGAACTAATTTAACCCAACTCTCTGTTCCCACCTCTATCTGTCAGTGGATCACCAGCTTTCTGACGGACAGGCAGCAGCTAGTGAGACTGGGGAAATTCACTTTCAGCACCTGTACAATCAGCACTGGTGCCCCTCAGGGATGTGTACTCTCCCCACTACTCTTCTCCCTGTACACAAATGACTGTACTGCCATGGACCCCTCTGTCAAGCTCCTGAAGTTTGCAGATGACACTACTGTCATCGGCCTCATCCAAGATGATGACGAGTCTGCATACAGAAGAGAGGTTGAACAGCTGGCTGTCTGGTGCAGTCAAAACAATCTGGAGCTGAACATGCTCAAAACAGTGGAGATGACTGTGGACTTCAGGAGGAAAACCCCAACATTGACCCCGATCACCAGTCTGAACAGCACTGTGGCAGGAGTGGAGTCATTCAGGTTCCTGGGCGCTACCATCTCACAGGACCTGAAGTGGGAGACCCACAGTAACTCCATTGTGTAAAAGGCCCAGCAGAGGTTGTACTTCCTTTGCCAGTTGAGGAAGTTCAACCTGCCACAGGTGCTGCTAATCCAGTTCAACTCAGCAGTCATTGAGTCTGTCCTCTGCACTTACTACAATAACTGTCTGGTTTGGTTCAGCTACAAAATCAGACATCAGAAGTCTACAAAGGACAGTTCGGACTGCTGAGTGGATTACTGGTTGCCCCCTGCCCTCCCTTCAAGAACTGTACACTTCCAGAGTGAGGAAGAGGGCTGGAAAAATCACTCTGGACCCCACTCACCCAGCCCACTACCTTTTTGAACTATTGCCTTCTTCTGGCACTACAGAGCACTGAGCACAAGAACCATCAGGCACAAGAATAGTTTTTCCCTCAGGCTAGCCATCTCATGAACAGTTAAAACTGCCCCATTTAGCAATAATTATGTGCAATACAGAGCTTAGTCCATTTATATTTATCTAACATATCCTACCTCTTCTGCCATTACATTCCCTTGCACTATCTGTATATAACATATTTGTATTTGTACATACATGTCATGGTCCTATCACCTTGTTAGGTTGGGTTTTTGTATGATGGGACTGTGGCATCATTGCCCCATGTTTCTGTCTTGTGTTTCATGGCCTGTCTTTGTGTGAGCGCACGGTCTGGTTGTTAGTGACCACTGTGTGCGAGTTACCGCCGTGTGCTCTCCGGTGATGTCACGGTCCTGTCACGGTCCTGTCACCTTGTCAGGCTGGGTTTTTGTCTGACAAGGACCGTGGCATCATCGATCCCTCTCTGTCTTGTGTTTCGTGTCTGGGGCATGGTGTCTGAATCCTGACTTATTGTCTGGTTCAGTTTTTGTCTGTGTCGGGATCCGGACACTCATGCTCCATGTTCTGTTGTTTTGTTCCAAGCGTGTTGACGTTTTCGCCGTCATGTGTTTCAAGTGCTGCTGGCACACGTAATCAGCGTTTCCATGGGAACCCTGATTGTTTTCATGGGAACACTGATCGTGCCAACTTTCAGCTGCGAGCAGCACCTGCCCCTTGTTTGTTCATGCCTATATTAATCCCCTCATGTGTCATGTCCTTTGCTGGATTGTTGATTGTTCTGATTTAATGTTAAATGTAGTTCAGTGTTGACTGAATGTCTCACAAGATTGTTGTTTGGTGTTAAGTAACTAACCTTACTCTCTCTGCCGAGTTGGTCCTGTCTCGTGTATCTGTTGGTTGCCCGTGTGTCGGGTGAGTGGTTGCTTTGCAGTTTGCTACGTGTCAGCTGGGTTTCCACGGAGGATACCTAGTCTTTGCCCGTGTGTCGGGAGCTAAATCGCCCTACCATGCTGGGCATCGTTCTGCACCTCACTAAGCTTCAACGGAGGATTCCACTAATCTATACCTCAACATCCACAGTGACTGCTCACATTTATTTTAAATAAATCCTTTGAACTGTTCCTCTGCATTTGGATCTGTTTGTCTCGCTATCGCTCGTTACACTACTTATATATATATTTTTTTTTCTTGTCTTATTATGTATTTCTATATATACTTATATTTTCTACTCGCTCTGTTGTTGTATTGTTTGCACACTGGAAGCTTCTGTCACCAAGACAAATTCCTTGTATGTGTAAGCATACTTGGCAATAAAGCTCATTCTGAGTCTGATTCTGATGAACAATGATTTTAAAAAGTGTTTTTTGTTTTTTTTCAGTTTCACATGGACTGCCTCCAGACTGGACAGAAACCTCTTTACTGTGCTCACAGGCCACAAAGTAGACACATTTGACAGATTGTTTCAAAACATATATGTGATATCTAATGAGGTGTGCATGAGCAAAATTAATCTGAGCAGTGAGCCTGAACCTGAGTTCGTCTCTCAGGCAGTACCCACTCTATTTCCCTCAGCCACAATGGCTCTCAAACTCATTAACCCCAAATACACTCTGGTCTGTGCCGTCACCACCAATGGACCTGTATCTGATCAGATTAGTGCCAAGAACAGCACCAAGAATAAGACAGAAGCCATCAATCAAATCAAAGGTACACAAGTGCTGCTACCAGTTCACCCGGGACTGCACAACCTGGAAAAGGCAAACATGATCCATTATCTGCCAACATGGCCTGATCCTGAAACAAAGAAGAATGTTAAACATTTTGATCAAAGTCAACATCAAAAGATCAGCCAGAGTGAGGATCTTATCTTACCCTACAATCTCCAAAGCCTAAAACTGTGCATGTGCTTACCTGTAATAAAGGAGATAAAGAAGCACCATTTGAGACAAATAAAGAGCTGGACTCTTTGCAGAGTAAAACATTTATACAGAAAAAAACTTTCCCAATTCAGTTTTCTCATCTGCTAAAGACGATAAAGTCTCAGATTCAAAGCAGACCCTGGATACTCCACAACCTCTGAAATGTCCTGCCCAAAACCCAAACATTCTTGACTTGAAATTACCATCGACAGTGTCCAACACAAGTGTGATTCATTTGCACACCCAGAAAGCATCTCTGATGAAAAAACCTTAAATGACACAGTCGTTGTTGACATTCCCATGAAGATAAAAAAAAAAAAAAAAGAAAAACAGAGTTAGAGATAAATGAGACACACCAAAACTGGCATGATACACTGACTTCTAACAGTGACTCTACCTTCTCCACATTATCTAATGAATACTTTGAGTGTACAGGCCCTATAGCTGACTCAAGGTCTGAAGAAGAGATCTTTTTGACTGAAAAATCATCAGACTCAGAATCTTTGCATAATCAGATCAAAAACATCCATCAAGAGCAAGACTTTCCTTGTTTGAATTCCTCATCAGCTCAAGACACTACAGTCTGCTCAGATTATAAACAGACCTGGATTATTCCAAAACTTCTGAAAACCTCTTGCAGTATTGCATTCAAATTCTCATCAAAAGAGTCAAACACTCCAATCCCAAATTCACTTTCCAAAGCCACCACTGTCCAAGCAAGTAAGTGACTGCTATTGTGCACAGACTCCTATTGGTGGCTTCAAATTTTCTTCAACTTCAGAGGAATACTTTGTATGTAATGACATGCTGGGATTTGAGTCAGAGTTTGTCAGGATGATTCATGAGATGGAACCAAGCTCACAGCTTATTGAGGAGGATGTAAATGCTCTAAATGACACAGTCAAAGACTCCATGTCCTCTTTTACACTGTAAATTAAGAAGTTGTCAGAAATAACCATACAGGAAGATGAGAAACAGTGCGACTCTGAGCCAAGCCATCAGAACATGAAAATGCAGTCTAGATCACAAGAACAGCCTGAAGTCCCACACATAATCGAGACTCACAGAGCTCACAACCACTCAGAGAAAGAGAACTTGAAGGCAGTTTTACGGTCTGATGATAATACTCAAGCTAAATTGGATGAGAAAATTCATAGACATCAAACACAAGAGACTGAAGTTAAATCAGGGCCAATATTAGAGAGTGAGTCGCTATGCAAGTCTTTGCAAGAACATTAGATAAATACACATGAGAAGATGATAGAGATTCAGGCTGAAGGACAGTCTGTACAGTTAGCTGAGAAAAATAAAAAACTGCAAGTGCAGGACTTAAAGTCTGAAATAAGTCAGGATTTAATATGTGATGGACAATCTTTACAGTTAGCTAAGAAAACTGAAAAAGCCCCACTACTAGACTTTCAGTCTAAAGTAAGTCTAGATTTTATCTGTAATGAACAATCCGTACAGTTAGCTGAGAAAACTGACAAAATGCCACTACAGGACTTACAGCCCCATGAATACCTGAACATAATGTGCGCTCATCCTCAAACCTTCAGAAGCGAATGTTGTCAGCAAGTCGCATTCGACAACAGACAATGAATCTGTCCAGAGCTCAACTTTGCAGGATAAAGCGGCTGTAACTCCTGTAACCAGAAAAGACAGCTGTGACAAAGTCTGTAGAGTTGCATAAGAGTAAAGAACTGTAAAACTCATTGGCCGATTTACATTCTGGATTAAATCATTCACCCAACCTTGAGGAAGCTTAAAAACAGTCTGTGACGAGGAGGAGGGCGTGGCTGGGCCGTGACGATCCACGCCCGGCGCTGAATTGTCATAATCAGTTAGGAGGGGGAGAGAGAGACACGTGGCCACTGTGTGTGTGTGTGTGTGTGTGTGTGTGTGTGTGTGTGTGTGTGTGTGTGTGTGTATTGTTAAGTTCTTTTATGTCTTTAAAGTTATGTTGACTGTTCTGCCAGTTCCCACCTCCTCCTTGCCCATCCTTTACCCGTTACACAGTGCAACTCTGAACCAAGCAATCAGAATCTCTCAGGAGCTCAACGATGCAAGATGTAACCCCTGTAGTAACAGAGAAAATAATGATGACAAAATCCATAGAGTTGCATAAGAACAGTTTTGAACTGTAAAAGTCACTGGCTGATTTAGATTCTGGATCAAATCACTCACCCAGCTTCAAATCTTCAGACCAGGTGAATGAAGACTTAAGGCTGCAGAAAGGTAAGGTCAGCCATCAGACAGTGTTAAAGAGGAAATCTGAGGAAGACACTCCTAAAGAAGACTCTCTGAAAATGCCCAAACAGTTTGAAATAGCTGAGCTGTTGTAGTAGAGGATCCTGATCTCCAAGAGACCAATGAGAACCACTGTGATTTCGAAAGAACAAGCGCTGCACTGAGCAAAGAAACAAAACTGAGCCTACAGAACTTAAGACAAACAACAATGGAAAGCATATAGATGATAAGGTACACCATGATCTTTACAGTAAGTTTAGAAAGGACACATGTCACCCAACACCTCTGGTTAAGGAGAAACAAGAAGGGGAACATATTTTGCCAAATCAAGCAAAAAAAAAAAAAAAAAAAAAAAAAAAAAAAGAACCTGCCAAAGGCAAAACCCAAACTGGAGTGTCTGATTAGGAAGGTAAGAATTCACTACACCAGGCAGAAAGACTACATTGAAAACCATTTGAAAAACTGGTTTGAGGGGAAAAAAATACTAATTATTTTCATTTCTTCATCCTAGCAACCATATCAAACACCAACCCATATTCCCATTCAAAGACAAGCCAGAGGAGGCTTAGCTAAATTACCCATCACCAAACCAGACAGCAGCAATCGCTCACTTAGGCCTCCAGCCCCTAAAGCTGGAACACACCGATACCTACCTGGAAACCCACTGGGGCAGAATGAGCCTAGCATTACTGCTTCCCCATCTCCTGAAAAATTGTCCACAGGAGGAACTGCTACATTTAGGTCAACGCAGATGCAGCAGAGACCCCTATGGACAGTCAACACAGCAAACGGTCCCATCTGTCCCCAGAAAACAGCCTCAGGTCCAGCTGAATGGAATTAAGATTAGGCAATCAGACTGGTCAATCTCCAAGAAACATTCAGCATCCACAGCAAAGCATAGTGGTTCGTCTTTTGGAATTTCGCTTCCAAGACAAATAAAGAACTTGAAGCAGATGTTTAAAGGAACTCCTCCAAGCAACTAGAAAAAGGCAACTTGGAATAAAGATGACAAATGTTAGGGCCTTTCACACGGAACGTGTTTTTGTGTCTGTCTGCATTTTTTTTCTGCATTGTTTTTCTATGTAAACATGCTCTAGACAGGAACAGCATCTTTATCCTTTACACCATTTTTCAGTGTCTCCCACGGGAGTTCTGTATTTTTTAGGTGTCGTGTGAAGTTCAAAATAACTTTAACTGTTAAAAACAGATCTTGAGACACCTGCGTTCTGTTATATTCATTGTGCTGCATCATGCTTTTTTAGCGCAAAAACGTATTCTGTCTGAACAACCCCTAAATCAAAATAAAACTCTTTGATTTCCATGTTGCATATTTATTTCAGTCAGTACAATGAATGTAATGATGTATAATAGAAAACAGTACTTAGTAAGTGTACTTTTTTGTTTTAATTTAAAATTGTTTAATGGAGCTAAAGTCACAGACCTATGTTTTTTCCCCCCATTAGCTAACGGCAGAATTGTACCCTCCCATAATGCAGCAAATGAAACATGGGTTTTCCCTGCACAAACATTATTATTTATTTTTTCACTTCAACAATATGTTGTATGTAAATCATAGGCACACACTTATAGAGAAAGCTGTATGAGTGTCCCTAAAGCTACAGTATTTATATGTAAATCTTCAGTTTCCTCATTCAACTTAATGGAAATAAAATGATGGGTCTCATTAAATCATCACAGCTCACACATGATCTATTATGTCATCTACATTACACATTATTTCATGTCTCGTGCCCCTATGAAAAGGATCTTGCTTTGCCCATTGTTCCAGACTGCATTTATATTAAAGTTAGAGATTAAAGACTCACCTAACTGTAGATTTATTTAATTTAAAGGAATGTTCTGGGTTCAATACAAATTAAGCTCAATCGCCAGCATTTGTGGCATAATGCTGAGTACCACAAACTCGTTCTTTAAAAAGACACTTTTCTTTAAAAAAAAAAAAAAAGAAAAAAAAAAAAAAAGTTCCACTTGGTTCCAGTGGGGCACTTACAATGGAAGTGAATGGGGCCAATTTTTGACATTAAAATACTCACACTTGTAAACATGATTTAAGTGTGATAAGTGTGATAAAATTGCTTAGTAACCTTTTCTGTGTAAAGTTATAGCCAATTTTACAGCTTCGTTACAATGACGATGTAATGTATAAAAAAAAATAAATAAATAAAAAAAAACCTAAAACCCTAAAATGACTGTACAAATTACAATTAAACAACTTTATAGCTCAAATAATACACACACTTTAACAAAAGAATTAATGAAAGTTCTGTTACAAAATTATAAGCGTCACATATAGTGTTTAAAGGTATACTTTTTTTTTCGTGTTCCTGATCAACTCGCGTTGGTCGACGGCATTGCCTTTGTGAGTACTATTCTGACCGCGAGCGACTACGAACGCGTTTGACGCATGCCCACTACAACTTCTTTGTGATACTCTTTTAGTAGTTAATGACCGGGGCATACGCCCACGATGCGCACAGATGATGACCACGTGCGCGAGTCTAGTAAAGTTGGCCGGTGTGCGCTGACTGGATTATGACGAAATTTACATCACGCATACTGCGATCAGCAACGCGGACGCGCCAACTACACTTTGGCCTTAAACCCTCCAAAAAGTGCCTCACTGTTACCTCGATTTTTGATCATTAAATTAATAAAACTGCAAAATACTATTAGAAGTTCTGCAAAATGTTACAACGAAGTTTTTTAGGGGGGTTTTCCACCATAGACTCACAACCTTTTAGTTTACTTTACTTTTTAAGAGCACAGGCTACTGCAGTCAATTCAGTTCACCAGGCTTAGTGCAAATCATTTGGAAAGGAGTTTGAAGGATTGAGTGCCCTCTACTGACTGATGTTTTGTGAAGTCTTAAGTGTGGATCAATCAAACGGAGATGGATGTGAAAAGCCAGAGAACAGTGTATCTCCAGAAAAATGTTTCTGAACTCTATTTTGAAATGGAATTGCATGGTACAACAAAGTCCAAACTGGAAACTCATGTTCTGAACAACTTTGTTGTCAATCTATAAAACTCATCAGAACTGATGAATCAGCTGTACTTAAATTAAATACTACATACATAAAACATGAGTCAAAACACTTTAAATTGTTTATTCTTCATCAATTGCTTTAAATAAATACAAAAACCTGAATTCTTATTTATGTAACAAAAACCCTGCATTTCACCTAAAATGAGAAATCAAGTTCTCAGTGGCAAGATATTTAGAAATTCTGGCTGCCAAGGCCAAACATTTATGAGGCAAGGATTGTCATATATTCCCATTATTGGCAAATAAATAAACAAACAAATGCTCATGTTTAAGTATTAGCAGAGCAATTTAGCAGGAAAAAAAAAAAAAAAAAAAAAAAAAACATTCAATCAAGTGCTTTACAATGCTTTAGCTTCTATATTTTAAGCAATAATTTAAGCACAATAATTCATGTTTATGAATGTACTTTGGATGTACAAAATAATTATTCAATCTAACATCAGCACAGCCCAGTGTTCAACACAGATACACAGAAACATCTAGTGGCACAATAATTACACAAGTGATGAGGCACTGACACTGATATGTCACAGCATAGAGCTTTCATACAGTTGAAGTCAGAAGTTTACATACATCTTAGCCAAATACATTTAAACTCAATTTTTCACAATTCCTGACATTTAATCATAGAAAACATTCCCTGTCTTAGGTCAGTTATTTCAGCTTTTATTTCTTTCATCACATTCCCAGTGGGTCAGAAGTTTACATACACTTTGTTAGTATTCAGTAGCATTTAATTTAAATCGTTTAAATTTTACTGTGGATATAGATACTTGTCTATCCGTTTCCTCCAGCATCTTCACAAAGCCCTTTGCTGTTGTTCTGGGATTGATTTGCACTTTTCGCACCAAATTACGTTCCTCTCTAGGAGACAGAATGCGTCACTTTCAGGAGCAGTATCATGGCTGTGTGGTCCCATGGTTTTTATACTTGCGTACTATTGTACAGATGAACGTGGTACCTTCAGGCATTTGGAAATTGCTTCCAAGGATGAACCAGACTTGTGGTATCCAAAAAAAAATTTTCTGAGGTTTTGACTTTCTTTTGATTTTCCCATGATATCAAGCAAAGAAGCGCCGAGTTTGAAGGTAGGCCTTAAAATACATCCACAGGTACACCTCCAATTCAGTATACCTCCTATCAGAAGCTAATTGGCTAATTGTCAAAAGGCTTGACATAATTGTCTGGAATATTCCAAGCTGCTTAAAGGTACAGTTAACGTAGTGTATGTAAACTTCTGACCCACTGGAAATGTGATATAGACAATTAAAAGTGAAACAATCTGTCTGTAAACAATTGTTGAAAAAAATACTTGTGTCATGCACAAAGTAGATGTCCTAAACGATTTGCCAAAACTATAGTTTGCAAATATTAAATCTGTGGTTAAAAAATTAGTTTTAATGACTTCAACCTAAGTGTATGTAAACTTCTGACTTCAACTGTATATGGTCAATGTCACATTTTGTAATTGTTGGCCACATAGTGGAGATCACAATCCTTCAACAGAAACAATAAGAGCTACATCAAAAGCTCATCTACAGTTAAAAAATGGATTAAGACAGAATTTTCACATCCAGTGGTTCTTTTTTTAATCCAGTAATGTAAAGTCTAAACTTTGAAAAAATGTCTAAGTTTTTTTTTTCTGCAATTAGAACATCCTTCCATAAAGCTTTCTTGGACACTGAACTCACGTGACAATGCTAAACTTCTTGTTTGGTGGCCCTTTGAGGTATTATTTCAAATGCTTCACATACAGAACAAAGAGAACCAGTTATACTTTGAGCAAAAAAGAATTAACGAGACAGGCTATAGCCTTACCAAAATAATTCAGGAACTGAAAAAGCCTTGACCTCTGTGCACATGGAACGACTGGCTGTTTATGGCTCTGTTAATCATCCATGCCTATATTACGGAATAGGTAGGACATGGATTCTCCATTGTGGATGCGCCGAATGGCTTCCGACAGTATCATGCTGATGTCCACCGTCTTAATCTTAGGACACTGTAGTTTCTGGATCTCATGTGGGATGGTGTTGGTGACAACTACCTGTACACAATGACAACATTCAATATGTAAATATGACAACACTTTTACATTGTTCTGCTCATCCGCAGACACAGCCATAATCTTATCTTAATAAAAGTAAATCAAATTAAAATGACAAAATAATGACCTCGTCTATGGCAGACTCTTCTATTAGCCGAGGTGCATCAGAGGACAGGATTCCATGAGTGGCCATGACGAAGATCTTGTAGGCACCTCTTTCTTTCAGAGTTTCAGCAGCTGCCAGAAAACTATCAACATCATCAATGATGTCATCCTAAAAAAAAAAAAAAATTTTTTTGATTAGGAGAGTGATGACTTGGAGATTCCACCTTGGATAGTGGAAAGCATTCACACCATCTTGAACTCACCACTATGATGGCAATTCGTCCACCCACATCTCCGACCACTGTTATCGGGGGTTTTTCTTTGGGAATCAGCACTGTGCAAGAAAAGAAAGACCACTTAATGCAAAGTCAATTAACTCAGGTAATGGAAAGAAAAATAAACTAAATTATCTAATGAGTGAATGATCTAATGATGAGTTTTTATGAACAGATTATCACAAGGTATCTCTAGGCTCGGATGGATAGCTCCAATGTTCTTGACAGTGGGTGGGGGGGAGTGACGTCCATCCACCAGGTCCGATTCAGCGTCCTGGGCTTCACCATGGATCACAGCAATGCCCAGTCGCAACCTTTCAGCAAATGACTGGGCCCTGTGAAAGGACACTTTTGGTGTCTGGCTGTACTGAACTGCAGTAACACAAACCAAAGGGACACACAAATCCCAAGACAAAACACTAGAGAACTAATACAAAGTAAAAGATCCACATACCACATGACAATCATGTGACAAATGCAATGCATCTGTATGCATTTAAAGTCTGAGCAATGCGCCTAAACCGTTACTCAAAACTGTTGGTGGCTTCTTAGGTGTGTGAATCTTCTACTTCTTTTGTGTTAGTCTAGTGAACTGCATGATGTGAAACCACACAAGTGAGATTTGACTTTACCTTTTGGCTGATGCTGGAGATTTGGCCACAATTACAGCATTTCTGTAATCAGGAATCTGAATGCAGAAGAAAGGAAAAAACACATTAAGACACTAAAAGTAGAGGCACACACAATCACACATGCATACATAAAGTTTATGCCATTATGAATAAAAAAATGACTGAATAATCTTCAGTGGATGAATTTATTCAGCATTACAAGTCTTGGGGGAGAAATGCCAGAGTCAGGTAATTTTCCTGCTTTCTATTATTAAACAACACAATGAAGAGTGAAAACATAGCTTATTAAAGGGATAGTTCACCCAAAAATGAAAATTCACTCATTTACTCACCCTCATGCTATCCCAGATGTGTATGACTTTTTTTCTTCTGCTGGATACAAACGAAGATTTTTAGAAGAATATTTCAGCTCTGTAGGTCCATTCAATGCAAGTAAATGGTGACCAAAACTTTGAAGATCCAAAAAGCACATAAAGGTATCATAAAAGTAATCCATAAGACTCCGGTGGTTTAATTCATGTCTTCTGAAATGATCTAATTGGTTTTGAGTGAGAACAGACCAAAATGTAACTCCTTTTTCAGTATAAATCTTGGCATCAACGGTCTCCCAGGCGATCATGATTTTAAGCTTGATTACACTTCCTAGCGCCATCTAGCACTCTGTGCATGCCTTAAGCACTAGGAAGTGTAATCGATCTTGAAATCATGATCATACAATTTGATCTGCTGTAACTCAAAATTTATTAGATTGCTTCAGAAGACATGGATTAAACCACAGGAGTTGTATGGATAACTTTTATGCTGCCTTTGTGCTTTTTGGGGCTTCAAAGTTCTGGTCACCATTCACTTGCATCATGAGGACCTACAGAGCTGAAATATTATCTAAAAAATCTAAAAATCTTAATTTGTGTTCTGCAGAAGAAAGAAAATCATACACATCTGGGATGGCATGAGGGTGAGTAAATGATGAGAGAATTTTCATTTTTAGGTGAACTATCCCTTTAACTGGTGACATCATCATATGCATAAAGTGAAACACAGACCGCTCCTTTGCTTAACCTGAGGGCTTTATCATGTAATACGGCAAGAACTACTATCCAGAGGACTTCAATGTTTCAATGCAATTTATGCAAATGAGCTCTACATAAGCATTATGCAAGGACCTACTTCTTCTTGGATGTATTGTAGTAGGAATGGTGAAGCCCGAAGATTGTCCACTGGAATGTTAAAGAAACCCTGGATTTCCTTTTGATGCAAATCCATCGTAATGAGATGAGTCAGACCTGCTCAAAGCCACAGTGGACAAAATGCAAATGAGCTGGACCATAACTGCCCAATTTCCCTATGAACCAAATTAAGGAAGGAAGTTTTCAAAATAAAGATGTTGACTTGCTCTTAAACAGAATTCAATTATGGACTTTCTCACCTGCTTTACACATCATGGAGGCAAGCAGCTTAGACACAATGGAGCCTCTTTTCCTCATTTTGCACTGTTTGCTGTAGGGAAAATAGGGAATGACGCCGATGATGTTCCGTGCACAGGAGGTCCTGCAGGCATACACCATGATGAGCAGCTCCATGATGGTGGTATTAACATCCCTGCAGAAAAAAAAGCCTCTTAAAATTGTGATTTAAGAAATCGAATTTGCATACACAGGGATTTGTTTTTTTATATCTGTATTAGTGTCAGACTGAGAGCTTCTGATCTGCATTTTGCTAATATCTAAACAAAACTCCCTGGCTGCTGGTCTGAAATCAGTGTTGAAGGCTGGAGGGCTTTTAGCACTGTCGTCTTTGACAAGGAAAATTACTGCCTCCAACATAGGCTTGCCACGGTACACAGTGTTACCGGTTATACTTAGTACATAGTACAACACCGGTGCGAAATTTTATATCAGTAAAATGGATAAACATTATGAAAGAAACATAATTTATAAACATCCGGCCTCTTTTTTGTGCATGAGCTTGAAAACGACATACCCAAAGTAAAACTCTTCCAGTTCTTGAACCCTTTGGTCTACAAACAAACTTGGGACTCGTTTGAAAGTGGACACTTAGACATTTGTTATTCAAGAGTAAAAATTTATCATTTTAGTATAAAAAAATTAGTCAAGAGCTATTCAAATATTTTGAATAGTGGCCGCAAATATTATTTATAACATAAAAAAAAAAAAAAAAAAAAGTTATATACATGCAATACAATGTGCAGTGCCCCAACAACACATCTGAAACAAAGCCACATGTCTGATGAAGGTCTGACACAATTGTGAAGTCAATATGACCAAAACTCTTTGTTCCATAATGATTTAAGTGTACTTCCAAAAAATGTGAAAAAATACTTCAATTAAAAAAATACCACACAAACCAAAATATACATGTAGATATCATTTTTTATTATTGTTTGGGAATATATTATAATGCATTCCATATATATTTATGCATTTTATAAACAATGGTAAAAGAACATTGCAATTTGAAATGTTGCAATGAAAATAAACTTTTACATACAATAAAGATGCTTCTGTTCATTTTTTCCCCATACAAATGCAAATTGACTTTTTCAGAGCTTTTGCCCTGCCATTCAACCAGGATCTTTAGCCACTGCCTCAAGCCGTAGAGCCTCACTCTCCCCAGCTTCAATCACCATCAGTGAAGCCTGGAGCACACCTGCTCCCAATGCAAATTGAACGAAAAGCAGTGGAAAAAGTCAGTCAATGCATTGGTAGCGCATGTGCTCCGGGTTCTAACTCACAGTTAGCGAAGCCGGAGAGGGTGGCTCATCTCGGCTTGAATGACATGCAAGAGCCCCCTGGATGTGCAGTTGAACAGGGGGTTTGAGTGAAAATGCAGTCGGTAGGAGCGGTTCCTCCAGGCCCTCGGTGATGGTGACTGAAACCGAGGAGGGTGGAGCCCCTCGGCTTGAGGCAGAAGCTAAAGGCTCTGGGTGAATGGCAAAGCAAAAGCAGTGAAAAAATGTCAATGCATTGGGAGCGCCTGCGCTCCATGAGCGAAGCCAGGGAGGGTGGCTCATCTCGGCTTGAATGACATGTCTATGCCCCATGGATGTGCAGTTGAACACGGGGTTTGATGAAAAAATGCAGTCGGGAGCATGTGTTCTCCAAACCCTCACGCTCCTTGCTACCCTGAGGAGGGTGGATCAGATTGCGGCTCCAAAAGCAGAGTTTTTTTGTCGACAGTATGGCAGTAACACGCTATAACTGCTCACCATTCGTTAAAGCGCAAAACCTACACACACAGTCCACGGTTTTCCACTCCGAAACTTCACGAATCGGCATCAGGGATACAACACTCATATCGTTGTTTTCATCTTTTCATTAGCTACATGACTCATCAGTCAAAAATGATCTAGCTTTTCACTGGCCGGCTTTATCCAGAGACAAATATGGATGACGCAAATCTTTACATCACTCGTGTCAACTGTCCTGTTTGGATATTTTGAATGCCTACCCATTCACAATTGCACAGAAAAGTTTGAGAGAGGGCTCATTTTGTTCGTAAGACCCTCCCAAATATCATGTTTGGGTGTTTTGCTACTGAAACACTACACAGAGTGCAAGATTTAGCAGAGAACGGACATGAATGATAACTTGTGTTGAATAAATAAAACCTGAACAAAGACAGATTGATCAATATTTCTTCATTTGTGTAAATTTTTGGCAATGAATAGCATACCAAAGTTTGGAGGATTGTGCTCATCTGTGTTTGGCTGGAAGACAATAAAGGTAAGAACTTCCGGTTTTATTTTCCGTGTTTTGATTTTCACTCTAGACACGTTTAATAAAATATTATTGTAACTTTGTGATCGTCAAAATCTCTTTAAAATATCAAATCTTGAGACCCAGATCTTTCAAATGATATACTGAATGTCAATATTTGTTTACAATTTCACAGCTTAAACATGCATTAAACAAATGAAATGTAAATAAATATGCAAGTGGATAATTTTTGACCCACCCGTCGTTAAGAGGTTAATGACAACAGTTCCAATATCACTAGCCGAACAAACAGAATTGCCTACATAAAGTCACCTAATGAGTTTGCGTCTCATAAATAAACCTAAATGAACACATTGAAAGGCAGATGTCCTTCACCGACATATCAAAATGACTGTGAACGCACACTTACAGAAGACGTTACTTTTAATTGACAGCAACAACTGTGTGAGATGGGAAGCGGTTTGCCCCGTATTTTAGCGACTCGCACCCAAACGTGTCACAAATTTAGAGCAATTGACATGAAACACAGACACCTCCAGCGTGAGTTGGAGATGCATCAAACAAGATCAAGATCAATTAAGATCAAGGTCATGTTTCCATCAAAAGCAGGAGAATTTAGTCAAATATTTAGTCAAAATATAGCATTCGCGTGTATTATAATTGTTTCCCCATCACTGAGATTTCAAAACACAAGACAACTCATTCATGACAGCAGATGGCGAGAGACTCAAATGAGGACTGTGAGGAAAACCTGCTATACTATAAAGAGAAACACTACATTCATGTAAAGCCTTTTCTATAAAAAACAAAAAAACATTATATGTACAAAGACAGTGGGCCTAAAAACCAAATGTATTTTTAGTGATATCATTTTAGCATGTTAGTCAAATACAATAAACGGATGAGCCTAATTTTAAACAGAGCACACTTTTTGTTGAGATTTAAAAAAGGAAAAGGCATATTCATTACAGGGAAGAAAACCATTAATGGCAAAAAATAGCCTACTTGCTCCATTGATTCGTTCTTTTGGGAAAGGTAGTGTTTTTATTAGAATTAAACATGGATATCATTTTTTTTCTTTCTCCCTGGTCACAGCCTTTTTCAATTAGGCCTATTCGTTGAGGCTGTTCACAACAAACGCGTATTTGCGTCTGTCTGTGCTGTTTTTCAATGTAATTATGTTCTAGTTGGACCTCTTTGACAGCTGACAGCTTGTCAGTTAAAAAAATAACTTCAAAACGCGCCTCGACACCCCAGCATTTTGCTTGTTGCGTCTTGTGTTGTTTTAGCTCAAGGGTGCGTTTGGTGATAAGATCATTAACGGAATGAACGAATGTATGATTCCCATAATAGAGTGACATCTCTCATGGAAAGACAACGAGCCGCATTACATGCTGCTGGCAAATGTGGCAAAAATATCTGTGCATTTGCGCAACAAGCACCGCATCTGAAATGGTGCGGAATGAAGTGACCCCCCCCCAAGAGATCACGGCTCAAGCCTGAAAAGGTGAACATGCTCTTTCTTTACAAAAAATTTACATGACTACTGTACATATTTATTGTTTGGCATGTTAGTTTTGTTTGTTGAACAACACACAATTTAATCCGATGGCACTATTTTTTCAGTTTCATTTAGTTTAAATTAAAATTCTGAAATAAAGCTGCTTTGTATTATTGTGTAGGCCATTGAGCAACGAAAATTACAGCATAGCACCACTGAGTGCCCAACTATAACCGGTTTTGAATCTGGATACGCACCGGTATGAAAATTATGACATCGTGACATTTGTGTTTGTAGTTAAAGAGCTCCTTACTTGGACACAGTCTGGATGATGAAGACATCTTTGCCGCGCACAGACTCTTCGATTTGGACCCGCGTTTCTGTGAGGAAAGAGATTTTACTTTAATGTTCACTTAGAGCCACCCAGCAGTGTTTTTATCGTTAAGGAAAACTGAAACGAAATGAAAACATTTTTGTTAACTGAAATCATTATTGGAAAAACTGAAACTAAACTAAAATATATTTTCAGGATTTCAAAACTAAAAATACAAATGAATGTTAGTTTTACTTTTTGATACAGAGTACATTATAAAAAATGTAATCTTGTCTGACAATAATTATATGAAAATGCCACTAGAGAGCAATAACACTCAATCTAAAAATGAATTAATAAATTTAACAGATTTAAACATATTTGCTTTGGCAGCACTAAAATACTAAAACTAAATATACAGAAAAACTAAAACTAACAATCAGAGTGAAAACTAACAAAAACTAAACTAAACTTTCAAGACAAAAAAACAGAAAATAAAATTTAAATTAAATATTTAAAAGTATAATAACACTGCCTCACATTGGTCTGTGGTAAAAATGCAACTTCATAATACCTTGCAAAAATATAGTGTTCTGGAAAACTTCTGAGTCAAATTTGCTTCAAATTACCTGCAAGTTATCTAAATACTTAAATAAATAGTTTTTGCAATAATTCAACAGTCTGGCTGAACTAGAAGGTTGTAGAATGATTTGATTGGGCAGGGAAAGCTGTGATAATCTCATCACAGTGTGTATATGTGGGAAAGCAAGCATATCGCCATTTCAATATACGCAAGCTTGACCCAAAACAAAGATTGTCAGTTTAATTAGTTAACAGTAGCTCAGATTTCAGCTCTGTTTTGTCTGCACTCTCCAGCATGTATGCAAAGAATGAACATTCGCTCTTCAGTTTACAGCAGCAGCCACGGCTGATGTAAATCAAAAGACTATAGATAAAAGTTCCAAAGAAAAGGGGCTTTCACCTCTGTTCGCTTCCTGATAGACACGAACCTTCCCAAGCTCCACACCCAACCGCCTGTGAAAGAGCAGAAGTTCAAGGGAATAAGATAACAGCTAAAACACAGTTAAAAATCACAGTCAAAACACCACTTATGAGCATTTTGACATTCAAGGTAGAGCTGACCACAAAGACTCATCTTGTTAAAATGTAAAAAAGTCATTAATTCATCATATTAATTAATCTGTTGCTTTTTTATGTGCAAATGTCAAATTAAGAGGGGTGAATCACATGAAAACATAAATTTTTCAACCCAAATTAAAAAAAAAATTGCATGAAGAAAATTAAGCCTATTTGAAGGAACTTTTTTACATTTTCATGTCAGTTAAGCACATTTTTCCCATTACTATAGTGTATCCGGACGTTTTACTTTTGTAATGCAGTAATTGCTTCAGTATAAATTAGAGGCAGTACAACAAATACTTACATGATGTGAAAATACTTAACCATTTAAATCATATATCATTATTTATTAGATGTAAACCGATATATCGGTTTTACCAATTAATCAGTGACAATAGTTGTTTTTTGGAACCACTAGATTTTTTTATCCTCACTTCAATGCATATTTGTTATTTTTTTTATTAGATAATCAAGTGTTTTAAATTGAAGCGAGGGCAGGCAAAGACAAAATGTGATTATATAAAAACGTCCCCTGTCAGCATATACATTGTGTCTCCAGATTCATATCTTGTGAGTTATAATAAACCATATTGTTCATTAAACCTCATCTGGTGAAATTTATGTATAAACAAAACCCTTCATCTAGTGAAATATATAGGATATAAAAAGCTTAATTAGGTACTAAATATTTAATTATAGAGCACTGTAACGGAGCCCAGTCTACGCAATTTCAAAATAAGAGTCATTTGTGTGTTTAAAGTCTCTCATTATGCACCAAAACTTCTTTTTTCCCCCCTCCAGGTTATTATTATTATTATTTTTTTTTTAAATTTTGGATTTTGGTTTAAAAAAAAAATATTAATGGGTGGGCCTGGGTAGCTCAGCAAGGAAAGACACTGACTACCACCCCTGGAGTCGCAAGTTAGAATCCAGGGCATGCTGAGTGACTCCAGACAGGTCTCCTAAGCAACCAAATTGGCCCGGTTGCTAGGGAGGGTAAAGTCACATGGGGTAACCTCCTCGTGGTCACTATAATGTGGTTCACTCTCGGTGGGGCGTGTGGTGAGTTGTGTGTGGATGCCGCAGAGAATAGTGTGAAGCCTCCACATGCGCTATGTCTTCGTGGTAACGCGCTCAACAAGCCATGTGATAAGATGCTCTGATGTCAATCCGCAGATTGACGGTCTCAGATGTGGAGGCAACTGAGATTAGTCCTCCGCCACCCAGATTGAGGCGAGTCACTAAGCCACCACGAGGACCTAGAGCACATTGGGAATTGGGCATTCCAAATTGGGGAGAAAATAACAAAACATTTTTAAATGGATCTGGGATTTCATTTACTTTGGAATCTTGTAGCCACAGTAAGAAAAGACTAAGAATTTGTTTTAACATCATATCAATCTATTTTAAAAACTATCAGCCGTTTAATCGGTTATCGGCCTTTTCCACCACCTTAGTTATCATATCGGCAAAATCCACTATCGTCGACCTCTAATGTTTATTACACAGAGAATAAGCTATTATAATAATATAGTAATGATAATTTGTGGGGAAAAAGCGTAATTGGCTTATTTTTCTGTATGCTAAATATCATTTAATTTTGCTTTGGTGCCAGATATGACCCAAACATGTTCTTGATGGGCTCCGTGAGATTCACCCAGACATACCTGGAGGGCATTTTCTTTTCAAAAGACACCCCTTTAAAAAAATTAATAAAAATCCTTTGTTCCCTTACTATACAGGCAACTTACTCTGCGATCCTCTTTGCCAGCTCTTTACTGGAGGGATTGGAGTTGGCCGTGAAGATGACCAGGCCTCCTTTGGCTGCGTTCATGTCCTGTGGTTTAACAGTGTCTACCTCTAGGGACACAGGCAGTGGCTCCCTGGGCTCCCAGGCACGGCTGAGCCCTTCCTATGAACAAGACCACACCGTTAGTTTAACACCAGACACTTCCTGCAAGAATAAAGGCAAGGTGGCAAGATTAGATAGAAGAGTCAAGCCAGGATTGATGAGAACTTTGCTGATGTGCACATAAACATGGATGAGTAGTTGTTATCAGTTAATTACAGTATAAAATGACTTTTGTGTAACAGCAGTGATCCTGACTAGTGCACTTAACCAGTCTGTCATTTTTTGTGATGACAATTCATTGATTGATATCAGTTACTATCTTGATATCCACTGCACAATTAGCACTCACGACAACAAAATTAAGTAAAATGTTATTCATGACCCAAACTAATAATGAAAGCACCCTAATGAATTTGCCAAGTTAACATTATTGTGTTAATAATGCTGCTAAGCTAGGTACACCTCCAACATTCGTTAATAAGAATAGAAAGGATAAGTACAACTACACTTATATCATCTTTATAGAACATATTTTTCATTATTTTGATTTAGTGAACTAAAACATGGACAAACCTCACCAGTTTCGATCTTTTACTCGATCGCTTCGATGGTTTACTGTCTCTATCTGAACATGTGAAGTCTGCTACACTGAATATGTCCATAATGGTCGACAGACACAGAGCGTTTCAAAATAAAAGCCCTCTGCACACTCTCATAAACGATTTATCATCTCACGTACTGGTTAATTTGAGTCGTTTTCATATTCCACCATAAGTGTATAGAGTCACTCACAAAAATTTAGATTTTATAATCACAGTTTATGATTTATGAGTAAAATAAGGTCTGTGGTCAATATTAGTATCTAGTATAAACTAGAAGAAAGGTATTTTTTTTTAAAGAACGTTGCTAACAAGTTGCTAGGTAAGAACTACTCTGGTTTTCCGTTTTATCAGAGAATTTCAGCTGATAGGGGTAGCCCACTTGCAAACTAGTCAGATTGGGGGATAGCTCACCCCAAAATGAAAATTCTCTCATCATTTACTCACCCTCATGCCATCCCAGATGTGTATGACTTTCTTTTTTGTGCTGAACACAAATGAAGATTTTTAGAAGAATATTTCAGCTCTGAAGGTCCTCACAATGCAAGTGAATGGGTGCCAACAATCTGAAGCTCCAAAATGCATATAAACACAGCATAAAAGTAATCCATAAGACTCCAGTGGTTAAATCCATATCTTCTGAAGCAATATGATAGGTGTGTGTGAGCAACAGATCAATATTTATGTTCTTCTTTTGTTTTTAGTGATTTGCATTCTTCATGCATATCATCCTTTACTGTGTTAAAGCAGCAGATCCTTTAAGTCCTGTAAATTGCAAGGTGGGGCCTCCATGGATTGGACTTGTTGGTCCACCACATCCCACAGATGCTCAATCGGATTGAGATCTGTGGAATTTGGAGGCCAAGTCAACACCTTGAACTCTTTGTCATGCTGCTCAGACCATTCCTAAACAATTTTTGCAGTGTGGCAGGTCGCACTATACAGCTGAAAGAGGCCACTGCCATCAGGGAATACCGTTGCCATGAAGGGGTGTATGTGATTTGCAACAATCTTTAAGTAGATGGTACGTGTGCAATGTGAAAGCAAAGAGGTACCAGTCTGCTTTACATATTATGACATAAGTACCTCATGGTCCACAAATCAGGAGGTGGTCAGAGTACGGTTTTTGGGTCCTTTTAGGGGGTCTGAGACCACTTGGGTTGTTCACATATACATGTAATACCACTCTGAGAGCGCTTGGAGTGCTCAAACGAACTAGGTGTGAAAACGCCCTTAGTCAAATCATTAGTCCACAAAGGGAATATACAGTATGTAGATTAAAAGCAACTTCTTGGATCATCTTGTGTTCATAATGTGTGAATTCATGACAATGTAAACATCTCTCTCACTGTCTCTCTCTTTCACACACTCTTTCTCCTCTCATAACGAGCAGAAATAATGATGAACAGGGAAGGTGGCAGCTGCAGAAAGAGCAATTCCCAGACTGTCCCCTACACTTGCTGCAGCCATGGCGAACTCTCTCTCATGGTCAGCAGTCTGCCAAGAAACACAATGTAAGAAAACGCATTATATGGACCATGAATTGAAACGCATAGATCAAATAATTTGATGACTGGCACACATACCTCCTTGCTGATGAAGTAGAAGGTATTCACATAGGCTGCTCCTCCTAACAGACCCTCATAGAGGACAATAATAAAGACCACCCATGGGTTTGGCAAGAACTGGTAATATACTGCAACACCCAGCAGTACAGCATTCACACACTGTGTGAGAAAATGTACTTTAAGAAAGAGTAACCTGGGTCTTGTATCACATTTTAAAAGTGGCAAAAATTCTATTGCAAAACACATTTATTTACTGTTGTTTTGTATTTAGTGTTGCAAATATATGCTACCCTACTAAGACAAAATGTAGTAACTACACCAGGACTGAAACAGAGAAAAATGGTTTCAAAATTTCATGACTGTCCAGCCAAATGTGGATTATAAAAATAGTCTCACTCCATTTTCTCTGAATCTGAGTATAGTTGACCCAAACACTTGGACACATCAAAGTGTCTCCGCCAAATGGATATAAATCCGATCTTGAATTCCCGTGCTATATGCAAGTAAAACAGAGTTCTCTTCCATGATTATGCTAATGGCAGGCAGCGAATTTAAAAGATGTGATGTTTTATTTGATTATGTTTCACGTTTTCACCATGCTGATGTAGCGCTGTTTGGGCAGAGTAAAGTTTACATATGTGGCATGAACAGCCAGATGCATTTACACTTGACAGAGTTACGAATGGAATGAGTCTCCATTGCGTCTCCAGGTGACCGGATTTATATCCATCTCGAATCCTTTTTGGAGGGCATTTACACTTGGTCTTTTCAAAAATCCATGAAGTGACCAATTGTAAATACCCCCCAAGAGACCCAATTTTTAAAAAGTGAAGTGTAGTAAAATTAAGTAAATTGTAGTTACTTAATTTTGACTTTTCAGCTCAGTATGTACAACTGACCCTTCGCTTGTCCCTTGACTCACTGTCTCTACAGATTTCAGTCACATTACTGTATAATTTATTTTACAAAAACATTAGATAAACATGCTTTGGAATGTCACGCTTCAATCCAACATAAGAATATTGTCAATTCTGTTTATGATCATATTTTGACAAGAACCGCGCTGTTCACAGCAAGCTCCCTTTCATTCCTATGGGAAGTTCTGCAAAGCGAGCAACTGTAACCAAGGGGGCAGAGCTTTGCCACGGGTCAATTGTATGAAATACGTTGTCCTTTGCAGCAGCTCCAGCTCTTACCTGTAAGAGTGAGAGCAGTAGGATTTTCCTGATCTTAAAACAGAAGAGAGAAGTGCGGGAAATAAAAACACCAATCTGGTAAAGTGTCTGGTACCTGCAAAGAGATATAAAATTAGCTTTTGCTTGCTTTTCAAGTGACCGAGAGGAAATGACATAATAATACAAGATCAATAAATGCCATTAGACCCAAACAGCAGAAGCAGAACTTCCTTCTGTCCTTCTCTTTCTCCTAAAACACTTATACTGGGCTAGGCTGTTGTTTCAGTAGAATTAAAAAGCATGAAATAAAGAAAGAAAAGTGTGTCCTTACCAGCGATATTGTTCTGCATGTGAGAAACAGGAGTCAGGGAAGTATAGAAGCTCCAACTATGCATGCATGATTGGAGAAAACCATGATGTCGATAGTTAGAGATCATAGGTTATTTTAGTGATGTCTCACTGTTAACTGAGACTCATCAGAACAGTGGCAGTATAGAGCACACTCACCAGTCCTTGGTTAATGAAATACTCTGCGAAGTAAACCACACCCAGAGGTAAAACAAACCTCAGCAGACCCTGAAAGAGATAAACTGGGTAAATGGCACATAAGCAGCTAAAATAAGCAATAGACTTAAAGGAAAAAGTGCAAGGGTGTTTGGTGATCGCAGCACAACAAGGCGCAAACACGCACAACATGCTATTCTTCATGACAGACATACACAAGCTCTGCATACTTTAACTGTGCCCTAAGTACATTTTTCAACTTTTACACCCAAACAAATGAACAGTACTTCTTACAAATACTGTATATTTGAAAGATGACACTCGTATGAGGGTCCAGTCATATAGAGGCTCAGAATTTATTTCCCCCTACATAAGCATGCTTAAACATGGTGCCATGTTGAGATCACATGACCAGTCGAATACTACCCACTTTATTCCAGAACCTCCCTATTATCGTACACTTTTGAAAAATATTAAAGGAATGTTCAATGTTCAATACAAGTTAAGCTCAATCAAAAGCATTTGTGGCATAATGTTAAATACACTGGAAGGCACTATCATTGGAAGTAAATGGGGCCAATCTATAAACATTAAAATACACAACATTTTAAAAGTATGGCCACAAGATATAAACAGTACACATGTTAACATGATTTTAATGTGATAAATTCACTTACAAACCATGTCGTTGTAAAGTTATATCCAGTATTACAAATTTGTTGTCATGACAACTGAACACGGTAAACCCTGTAATCTGGTAAATGCCATTAAAGCCAGTAAATCCCTGATTTTATCACACGAAAATCATGATAATACATATAATGTTTACATCTTGTGGCTAAACTTTTGAAACAGTGTGTATTATAATGTTTATCGACTGGCCCCATTCACTTTCATTGTAAGTGCTTTACTGTAAAAGCAATTTTCTTTTTAAAATAAACTACAGATGAGTCTAAATCATTTTTGTGGTAATCAACATTATGCAACAAATGCTGTTGATTGAGCTTAACTTGTATTGAACCAGGAACATTCCTTTAATCATGGATGATAAATAAGCTCATAAACAGGATATGTTTACAATGGCATCAGAAACTGAAGACCTTTGCTTCTGTGTAATGCTGCATCAATATCGATAGGTGTCAGTATAAAGTCCAAGACCACTATCATTTTGGTAAATGAAACAAAATTACTTAGGGCACCTTTAAATTACATTAAATTTGTATTGACCAAAGCAGAAGCAGTATCATTTAACCAGACCAGAAACACAAAACCAAGGATTGTATACATGCACAAAGCAGGGCTTACTTTAATTATATATATTTTGTCAGAGAGGGTCAGGGGTATGAAGAGACTGTCCTCTGTCAGAAGGAAGAGAGCATGGCCAGTACAGTTATCTGAATGAGTCACCATACACAACATTATGAGAGCTGTTGCAAGACCTTAAAAATGGTCAATGCTGCTTTATGCTGATATCTATGAAGGCAATTAATAAGTAAGACAATACACAAGCAAGAGGTATGATGTACACACCTTGTTCTTCCTGGGTTTTCTCATAGTCATCATCTGGACCAGCCTCCTCCACGATTATAGGACGTCTCTCCTGAGAGTTCTCCACTGTGGAAGGACTATGATCATCCTCGCTGCGTCTCCATTGTGGAAATGACGTTGGGAACACTAAGACGAAGAAATAGCTAAAACAGACAATGAGAGAGAAAGAGAGAGAGAGAGAGAAAGAAAAGAGTAAGCTGTCTAACATTTTTACACAAATGTTTTTATGTAATCAATTTAGTCAAAGTTTATCTGACCTAACAGCCAAAATAACAGGGACAACCAGCATGATCCACAACGTAACTTGGGGCGTCAGACCGGCTTGTGTAAATGCAGAGTAAAGAATAGCTCCAGCTACTCCTGCTGCCCCTGTTCCAGAACCCCAGCCACTTAATACATCCCTTAAAGAGACAGAAAAACACACAGAGAGAAATATAAATTACAAAATGAGTAAGACAACAAAGGCAATAAGTGCAAAGAATTGATCAAATCAAATAAACTGAGTGAATGAGGTATAGAAATAAGTCAGTGAAGGAGTTAGAAGGGCTATGTTTAGAATAGCATGCTACCATACTTCTCGTACAATTTCTGTTGTATACAGTATGAATAATGAGCACATTATGCATATTTTTTGTATACATGGAATACCTTGCTCAAGGACTACATTTCCCAAAATGTGCAGTTTACAGATTGGAATACTGAATACAATACAACACACTCAACTTGACCATCCATTTCCAGTGTGATTAATGAATATGTAATATAAAAAAATGCTAATTAACCAAAGCCACTTACAGATTTAAACATGCACATAAAGAAGTCAAGTGGCCAACATTTAAAGGTCATGTGACAACAATGTAGCGTACAACTGTATGAGATGATTATCACTGAATATAATGAGTTTTTACATGATATTTAAAGAAAATTTAGGCAGTATTTAGTGCATACTGCACAGTATGTAGTAAGCAGTATGCTAGTATTCCATTCCTAACATAGTGGGAGTGAATTAATGAATGAATGGGATTCTATGAGGCCGTACCTGCTGAAAAACACAGAGAGGGAGAGAAAGGAAAGCTCCCCCAATCCCGAACTAACACTGGCAAAGACAACACCTGAGGAGATATTCAAGTAATTCAGAATGTTCAGAATGAACTGAAACAGAATGTTGCATCACACCTCAATTACTGTAGTTTTCTGTCGCACTCTCATTACCAAAGATGCTCATCAATATAGTTGAAGAGAACGACACCATCAGGAAGCTGACTACTGCCATAGAGAAACACACCAAAACACGGAAACTGTTCATAATAAAAGCAAAACGAAAATCTGATCAATAATACATTAATCAACAATTAGTAGAACAACATTGTACAGTGCTACAAACAAAAAGTAGACTTCGTCCTTTTGATCTTAATAACTGGTTTGTCATTGATTTCTTGAGTCAGTCCAGTTCTTATCAGAGCACTATAGTTTCAACATGTAGTTTGATGGTTAGACATTAAAATGAATTGCTTGTCAACTTTACCCATAAGGCACTTTGTGTATATAGAAAGGAGCTGTGAATTTGATTACAAGGGTGGGTAGGATATCTGCCAGCAGCACAGCCTAGAGAAAGAGAGAGAGAAATAACATAGCATGAGTGTCATTCACTGAGCAAACATGCACAGAATAAATGCCAAGTCCACACACTTACCGCAGTGGACACAGGATTGCAGTCATAGCGGCTGCTGTTCCTGATGTCTACATTATTTAAATCTGGAGCCAGAGTCTAGAAAAAACATCAAATAAAAAGTTGAGTGAATAAGGTTAAACTTACATGTTGTATAGTCATTGGCAGGCTCAGGAAACACTTACAGGGACTGTTGTGTTTTGAGATTCCTGTTTCTTTAGGATGTCAAGAGCAGCACTCAGCATCACCACATATGCAAAGTTATTACAAAGCCCCAGCAACCTATACAGAGAGATAATAAAGACTGCTTTACATATTGCTTCGCCTTATCACTTATTTACACTTGACAGACCAGTCACTCACCAAAACCCAATACAATTCCTCCACTTTCGACAACGACCTGGGAACATACAGATCAATACATATGATATATTAAAATGCTGTTTATTATATACTGTTTACAATGTTGAAGCTGGCATTAGAGCATCCCACCTTCACTGTCAGCAATGACAGGGTCGGAGTTTACACTCTCAGCTCGATCCATTGCGACCTTTGACAGGGTAAAAACAAACTGTCACATACAGAAAACTTTATATATCTCATGCAGAGAGAAGTTTAATCAACCGCAGACATTCATTCATTGCACAGATTCACAAACACGGCCTATCGGAATGATCACATGTGCTTATTCTCAAAGATGTTATGTCATATAACCAGATCGACACGGATCCATCTTCTTCCTCTTTCATTATCTCAAATACTGACAAGCGACAACAATAATCATAGCAGAAGGTGCTGCACAGAAATATGTCCTCCCGCACTGCTGTGAGACGTAAACAGTTCCGCTATACAATAGAAACTGATTGTACTGGTCCGTGCACAATCCACATAAATATATGCTGTACAAGGGGCATGGGCAGGGGTGGGCTGAGCTATTTTTGTCATTGGCCGAAAGCAAGGACACATTCAAGAAGCGGCTGCTGCAAACCAGATAGTCCGAGACGTTACGCGAGCGAGAACGGTAAAAAGAGACGTTTTTATGTAATTTATAGGTTTTATATAGAAGCCTGGTGCTGTCTCGGTGTGCAGTGACCATGTGGCTGCTGTTAATGTATCACAGGCTCCCTCTTATCAAATATCTCCCTCCACATCAGCTCCCCAAAATCGCGCTGCAGGTGTTCGTGAAATACTGGACATGAATTATAAAGTAGAGGTCTATGCGGGATGGATTTTTCAGACCCGCTCCCGAGAGATTCTGTCCCTCTCCCGCATATTTATTTATTTATTTATTTATTTATTTGTCCCGCTCCCGTCTGCAACTTTCAAGTTTTGTCCTGCTCCCGCCCGCAAACGCCCGTAGGTAGTGCGCGAATTTTTCAGTCCCACTCCTGTAAGGATCTGTCCCACACTGGTATCATAGGCTATTTTTATTCCAATTCCCAATCTGAAAAAAACAAACAAAAAAAAACAGGTAGAGTGAGAAAAAACTCACTCTAACATTGCCAAATATCTGATTGACCTTTGGCTGGTTTCAAAGTTTTGTTTGTACCTTTCTTTATTATAGCGTTACCATCTATAACACTAAGGGACTTTCCGCTGAATGGAGCACAAATAACACTCTGTACCTTAAATACATTAAATAAATGTATTTTATTTTTTAAATAGATTTATATTTTGCGGGTGTCACGTGGGTCATTTCTTTCTCCCGTTCCCAGGCACTCATCATTCCGTCAGCACCTGCACTCAGCAATCAAAACTTGTCCTGCTGCGGGATGCGTGCTTCTGTTTTTAATTTGATGTCGATGATAGATTCTGTCTGTCTCCACGTGTCTTACATCTCTTATACATCTTTTACAGTGCTGTGATAGTTTTTTGTTTGTCACTGCTTTTTAAACTACTCAATTTTTGCCATGAAAATAACCTTTGGTGCTTACATGGCATTACTTTCCACCCATCCATCCATCCAAATTCCTGTGTTCCCTAAATTACTTTACACATATAGTTTCACTGGTAAAAATATCAATACACTCTGCTACCCTACAAAGGCCATACTCATTATCTAACATTGAAACTGAGAAAAATGGCTTGGATTATTTTGATGTGGATTTTGTTGTTACTGCATTTTCACATAATGGTTTCTCTGAATTTCAGCATATGAGACAAACTCATCTGTCACCGAACAGATCATAAGAGACCTGTTTCAGTCAGAACTCAATTTCGCATTTTGCCTTTGTAGGGCAGTATCATTGTTTATTACATTTCTTTCAAACTGAAAGAATTGTCATCATTTAATATTATATAATTACTTCTTTAAGAAGTTCTCATCTGTGTCAAAATTTAGGATCTTAATCTTATGTTATTGATCTCTCCATCTATAGTGCATCCGGAAAGTATTCACAGTGCTTCACTCTTTCCACATTTTGTTATGTACAGCCTTATTCCAAAATGAATTAAATTCATTATTTTCCTCACAATTCTACAAACAATACCCCATAATGACAACGTGAAAGAAGTTTGTTTGAAATCTTTGCAAATTTATTAAAAATCACATGTACATAAGTATTCACAGCCTTTGCTCAGTACTTTGTTGAAGCACCTTTGGCACCAATTACAGCCTCAAGTCTTTTTGAGTATGATGCTACAAACTTGGCACACCTATTTTTGGGCAGTTTCTCCCATTCTTCTTTGCGGGACCTCTCAAGCTCCATCAGGTTGGATGGGGAGCGTCGGTGCACAGCCATTTTCAGATCCCTCCAGAGATGTTCAATTGGGTTCAAGTCTGGGCTCTGGCTGAGCCACTCAAGGACATTCACAGAGTTGTCCCGGAGCCACTCCTTTGTTATCTTGGCTGTGTGCTTAGGGTCATTGTCCTGTTGGAAAATGAACCCTCGCCCCAGTCTGAGGTCCAGAGCGCTCTGGAGCAGGTTTTCATCAAGGATGCCTCTGTACATCGCTGCATTCATCTTTCCCTCGATCCTGACTAGTCTCCCATTTCCTGCCGCTGAAAAACATCCCCACAGCATGATGCTGCTACCACCATGCTTCACTGTAGGGATGGTATTGGCCAGGTGATGAGTGGTGCCTGGTTTCCTCCAGGCATGATGCTTGCCATTCAGGCCAAAGGGTTCAATCTTTGTTTCTCATGGTCTGGGAGTCCTTCAGGTGCCTTTTGGTAAACTCCAGGCGGGCTGTCATGTGCCTTTTACTGAGGAGTGGCTTCCGTCTGGCCACTCTACCATACAGGCCTGATTGGTGGAGTGCTGCAGAGATGGTTGTTCTTCTGGAAGGTTCTCCTCTCTCCACAGAGAAATGCTGGAGCTCTGTCAGAGTGACCATCGGGTTCATGGTCACCTCCCTGACTAAGGCCCTTCTCCCCCGATCGCTCAGTTTGGCCAGGCGGCCAGCTCTAGGAAGAGTCCTGGTGGTTCCAAACTTCTTCCATTTACGGATGATGGAGGCCACTGTGCTCATTGGGACCTTCAATGCTGCAGACATTTTTCTGTACCCTTCCCCAGATCTGTGCCTTGATACAATCCTGTCTCGGAGGTCTACAGACAATTCCTTGGACTTCATGGCTTGGTTTGTGCTCTGACATGCACAACAAACTTCTTTCACGTTGTCATTATGGGGTATTGTTTGTAGAATTTTGAGGAAAATAATGAATTTAATCCATTTTGGAATAAGGTCGTAACATAACAAAATGTGGAAAAAGTGAAGCGCTGTGAATACTTTCCGGATGCACTGTAAATATATTTCCCTTCGCTCCATTCTTATTTTTCTCCTTGATATTATTTCTCTCCACTCCATCCTTGCATTCGTGGGGACTCTAATTTGTCTTTGTAATTTGCTTTAAGGCTGTAATTCTAATTTATCTAAAAGTGTATTGCTTTATATTGTTTCTTAGTAATGGAGGTATTATACTACCTCCATTACTTCAATCTTACAAGTGATGTCAAATTTATTTGTATAGCACTTTTCACAACAGCCATTGTTTCAAAGCTGTACATGAAATTATGCTATAACAGAAAATGAATGAATATAATGCTAATATTAGTTATCTTTAGAACTATTAATGGTTAAAGTTAGTAAACGAAGTGCGTGTGTATATACAATGTTTATCAGTTTATTTATTTCAATATATTTTTTAATATGGGGAAAAAGTGTAAAATATAGTTATATTGGGTCTTATGATCTTGACAATTACGCCATGTTACGCCAATTAAAGACATTAAATTAGTAGTCTGAGTAACCCCTCCCCCATCCCAAATGCCCACCTATGATATCCCTCAGCCCACCCTAACTTAGCTGTCAGAAGCCAGGCCTGGCTGTACGTGCATTTTATTATTTTATTTTTATTAAAAGTTATTATTTTCCTTTTGTGTCCTAAGGCAAAAGTCCCTCATGAAGAATGTAATACTTTAAACAATAAAAAAAAAAAAAAAAAAAAAAAAAAAACATTATTGTGTCGCAGGTAGGGTTGCCACCCGTCCCGTAAAATACGAGATCGTCCTGTATTTAAAGATAAAAATGATGCGTCACGTATTGAATCAATACGGGACGCGTTTTGTCCCATATTTAAGCTGGTCAGATGGTGTCACGTTGAAATCATTCCAGATCGCCAATTTAACATTGATATAAGTTGGAAAATTTGCCTACGGTTTTGTAAGGGACCGTCTGAAAAGTCCACAAATGGTGGTAAAACTGTGGAGTTGTTTCTATATAAATGTTCAATAAGATCAAACTATGTATGAATACAATCATAAAGACAAGTACAGGTGAAGGAAAAAAAATATGTATAAACCATCCAAAATGCATATATAAGATAAAGATTAAATCGAAAAAATTAAAATAAATATATTTTTAACATATAAATGAAGTAATTTGTATTTTATTTTATATAAGTCATGGGTCAGGAAAGTTCTCATTTTAGAATATAAGAAAGGATATAAAATGTTTATTAATAATGCATATTAACTCAACACATTTATTGCTAAAGACAACAATGTGTCCCATATTTTAAAACTTCAAAAGTGGCAACCCTAGTCGCAGGTTACATCTGTTTTTATGGCATCTTTTCAAAGTATAAGCCCAGTATAAGCTCTTCTGGTAATCTTTCAAATTCAGAAAATGGCAATGGAAAATGTTTATTTTTTATCTTGCAATCTCTTATTTAATGGCTAATTAGTAAGGTGTGCTGTTTGGACAATGAATACAATCCTTTATGAAAAATGACAGCTGCTTCTTTTCATAAAATGCAACTGTAGCCTCCATACAATTGCTTCACGTCTGCTTTGACAACATGGGGAGATAGATCACATGATTGCACATAACTTAATTATTTCTCCCAAATCAATAAACATGAGCAAACAACTTGAAGGGGAAATTCCAATTTTCTGTTTTTGTCTATTTAACCAACCCCCGAAAAAAAATTAAAGATGTTTACTATGTCCTCTAAGGTAAATACGATGACCAGAAAAATATATTCAAAGGTAAATGGTCACATTGTTTGGTCTGAATAATAGCACAAAGAGAAGCAAATGAGGTTAGCCGTGAAAAATACTTTTAATGTTGTTTCCAGTGTGTATCATAACAATAACAATATACCCCTGAAAGGTATATATGCTTTGTGCAAGTCAAGTACAATTAATATACGTCACTACAAGTACAAGAGCACAGTATCTTTTTAGAGAGTTACACAGGACACATGGGAGGGAGTGTTAAGACATGGAAGGTGGAGAAGATTAGTGCATAAATCATGTGAATAAAGTTATGAAATTACCATTAATCTTAATTAACACACATCATTTAGAATTCATCTCTCCCTGGTTTCACATTTTGTCTCACAAATGACAGTAACAAAACACTAGAAAGAAAATGGGAATGGGTAAAAAAAATTACAGAGCAAATATACTGTTGGGTTCAATGACTCTTCAGGAATAAGATGTGGATTGAAATAAAAGGCTTCTTGGTGATTAGTAGGCATGGTTGGCCACATAGAGAGATTCTCCAGCAGCAGCACCCTTATCTCCTGCAGACACATACTTCCCAACACAGGCCTGGCTGTTATTCTGTAAAGGAAAATAGAAAACAAGGCAATAAGAGCAAAGTTGATGTAAAATGCCAAAATAAATTACTATAAACAGTAAGAGACAGTGCTTGAGAAAAGAACATTGCTGTTTAGAAATATGTCCTTTTCTTTTGTATTTTTGTGGTATTTGTATAACCAGATCAGTAACAAGGAGATAATATAGTAAAATGATCTTAAGTTAATGAAAGACTCCAGCTTATTTGGATTCTCATGGCCCCTCAAGGCCCCCCATGACGTGTCACGTGACTACATTCACTTTTATGCGCTACAGGACACTTGCCAGATTTGGTTGGATTTTTCAAAATGACGGAAGAAAAGTTGGAGCAGTGTCTTACACAGCCAGTTATATGTACTTTTTAATTATGATCCGATCCAAAATCATGCGTTATTAATAGGGATGTGCTTCGTATTCAAATAACAAAAATCACAATTCGGTTTTTCTGCACGTGTTTAGAGGTCTTCAACCCGATCCGAGTCCGAAGGTACCCAATAAACCTACAGGTTTTGGGCCAGGTTCGGGTCAGTTTTTCCAAATAGGCTATTGGGCAAGTTACGGGCTGTTCACACGTGCATAAAAGACATGTAAACATGCACTGGACAGATGTCTTTGATCGTTGTCCCACAACTCACTTTTTTCAGCATACTGCGCAGGACCATTGCATTTTTTTAGAGACTGTTAAGTTTAAAAAGAACTTCAATATTTATTAATGCATCTTGAGACACGTGTGTTCTGTTTCAACATTTGTTGCGCTGCATCAAGCTTTTTCAGCGCTGCTGTAACAAATCGACATTCTGATGAAGTTCAGGTTGGAAAGTAGGGCTGGGTGATAGGACGATGTAATCAGATACTGACGATGTCTTACAAAGATCTCGATGCAGATTGCGAATAGATGATGATCGACAATATCGGGAAATGGCAAAACCATGGATCTGGGAAGTCGCCAAATATACTAAACAGTGGCCAGGGTGTGAAACTAGCACCCGCCACCTGCAAAATGCAACAAGGCTGAATCCAGTTAGCAAGTTCCTCATCCAAATGTATTTCATGCACGGGTAATTTTGCTCATCTACCCGCAAAAGGCGGGCGACCTGTAAGACTACTCTGAATGACACATGACAAGAAATGCTGTCAGTCACAAAGACAAGTGTTTGAAGAAACACACTTTATTATATTTTTAAGAACAGCCAAAAGAGAAGCCATCAATGCTTTTGTCTGATTCGCTGTTTGTTCAGAGGCATGCAGCGCAAGCCTGTCTCGTGGAACAAGCGCATGTAAAGAGTTTTCATTCTATTTTCTGTTTCATTAATCTGAAAACTGTTTACAAGAATAATGTCGTCTATGAGAATGCTCCGATCATCTCAGAGGTGCTGTGAGTTTAATACGCTTTATTTACTCACGGTTAGCATGCATTGCGGATTCCGTGATGCAAATAGAGCCGTTGGAGACGGTAAATGTTTGAATTTGGAAAGTGAACCTGCTCAGGCAGAATTACGCATTTTCCATGTATTAAGAATAAGCCTACGTTGCAGGCAGTGACAGAGATAATTTTTGTTCGACTTTAATGTGATTTTATCATTTGAAAATCTAAGTATTGTGCTATTTAGGCTCATAACTCACTGTGCACTTTATTCCCTGCTGATCTGAGATTGTGTCTGACGCATCCATGGCAATAAGTCTTCTATATTTCCGTGTCCCGACTCCCGATAAATAACAGAATAACCGTTTGTGAACTCTCACGGTTAACAAAATATTACAAAAGTTTACCGTGCACATATTTAGGGTATTTAGGCACCTTTATCATTAAACATTAAATGCATGCAGGACTTAAACTTTTAAAGTCCTCTATACTGTTGCAAGAATTCTGTCTCTTATATGAATTTAAGCCATCAGCTTTGTACACAGCCAGGGTAAACTGCACCTTATCTTTGTGTTTGGAATCGTTTTGTAAATCAGACACTGTTCTCTGTAATCCTTAAAATAGACATGCTGCACCTTTGAGATGCAGATTCCCTGAGCACGCACTCGAGTGCCTGTGCTCGCGCTGCTGTCGTCCAGCACGCACTTGGCTGAACAAATAATATTTCACATAAGACTGACATTCACGTGGATTTATAATAGGCATCTCAAAATAAATAATAATTGATTGATTTAGAGCTCAGGCCCTTTGGGTTTAGAGGACCCTGGGCAACAATCAGCCCAATCAGCCCGGTGCTTAATCCGTCCCTGCCTGTAACTGAATTGAGCAGCTATTTTAACATATGATAACCATATGTTTATAGACTGCAAACATTGTCACTGCTATTGTTGAAGCTTGCAAAACTGGTACTTCCATACTTACGAGAGCTCTCTTTACAAACTCCTCCTGGCATGCCTTGCCATTCTCCTTCTTGCCACCCCAGGCTTTGAGTGCTGAGGCCTGCAGGGCACGACCATAGGAGAAGGTCAGGGCCCAGGGCCTGTGTAGGGGACATTGGTTCATGGCATTCAGGTTGAGTGTGGCCTCCTCCTCACTCTGGCCTCCAGACAGGAAGGTGATGCCTGTTTAATGATGGGATATTGAGAAGGGGTTTGGAAAAGGCTGGAATATTAATGCATTGTTAAGAGATTATCATGAGAAGATAAAGACTCTGGCATACTGTGTTTCTGTGCATGTTTGAGTAATTTAAGATATTTACTAACCAGGCACAGCAGGAGGAACGGTACGGCGGAGAGCTGTAACAGTTGCCATGGCAATCTCCTGGGGGGTGTTCTTCTGGGAACAGGAGTGTCCGGCAGTCACCATGTTGGGTTTGAGCAGAGTGCCCTCTAGGTAGACATGATGGTCTGACAGGGCCTTGTACATGGCAGCCAGAACTTTCTCTGTCACATACTGGCACCTCTTAAGGTCATGGTCACCATCAGGCAGAATTTCAGGCTCTACGATGGGCACAATGCCATGCTGGGGAGAAAGCCAACAGAATGTTATCATATCAGTAAGAAAATAACAGGGCTCAATAAGCAGAAGGGCCCAAGGCCATTGTTGTCAGGACTGTCGCTTGCACTATCAGGCCAACGCTTAACTGTAACTATGTTTGCATTTGTTGATCATGTACAGTACATGCTGTTTAAGTCTCGCAAACGTTGGTTTCCTGTGATGTATTGAACAATGCTGTTTTGAATAGGGATGCCGCAATTATATGGTTTCAAAATGTCACGGTTAATTTAACCGTATAAGAATTTAGAATATACGGTTAAAAACCGTGAAATGTTTTATTTACACGTGGCACAAATATGATGTATATAATATATAAATAAATAATATAAAAGAGTTTTTCGATGTAAACCTCTCTCTTTTGCTTGTGTCCTGGATGGTTAGAGCAGCTGTTACTATGGTTACGGATGGTGGCCGCGTGGTGCTTGGCCATTTGTCATGGACTGAACGTGAGCTTTCAATTCACATGTATTTAGCAGTTTTCCTTTTGTATGGCTGCACTAAGAGTCCATACATCCCTAAGAAACAAGCCCACTTACACATTTAATTGTGATATGCTTTTCTTTTTTTTTTTTTTTTGCCTCAGTGCTGTTTCATAAAAATAAATTTGCAAATAATTGTAAAACCGGTTAACTGCGTTAGAAACTTTTTTCTCAGATGGTAATCTAACCGTCTCACACTGTGGCATCCCTAGTTGTGAATTTTGCAGATTTATATAGTATCACCAAAGAATAGTTATTCATCTGAATCACACAGATGAGGTTGTCGAAATTGCAAGAATGATTTCTCATAATCTTGAAAGAATCAGTTAGAATGGGTAAAAAAAAAAAAAAAAAAAAAAGAGGTCAACCGATAGTGGATTTTGCAGATATTGATAACTGAGGTGTGGAAAAGGCAGATAACAGATTTATTGGCCAATAGTTTTTAAAATTGATTTATAGAATGTTAAAAAAAAATTATTTGTCTCTTCTTACTTTGAAAGGCACAGACAAATTAATTTTCATATTTATTTTTTTTTCCACCCAATTTGGAATGCCCAATTCCCAATGCGCTTTTAAGTCCTCGTGGTCGCGTAGTGATTCGCCTCCATCCGGGTGGCAGAGGATGAATCCCAGTTGCCTCCGTGTCTGAGACCATCAACCCGTGCATCTTAACAACTGGCTTGTTGAGCGCATTGCCACGGAGACATAGCGCGTGTGGAGGCTTCACGCCATCCACCGCAGCATCCGCGCTCAACTCACCACGCGCCCCACCGAGAACGAACCACATTATGGCGACCACGAGGAGGTTACCCCATGTGACTCTACCCTCCCTAGCAACCAGGCCAATTTGGTTGCTTAGGAGACCTGGCTGGAGTCACTCAGCATGCCCTGGGATTCGAGCTAGCGAACTCCAGGGGTGGTAGCAAGCGTCTTTTACCACTGAGCTACCCAGGTCCCCAGGCACAGACAATTTGATTATCAAATCAAAATATACATTGACGTTTGGATAAAAATATGGATGAATATTGTCAATGATGAAACATACATCACAGCAGCTTGAAAAAATTCCAGAAAAAAAATTTCTGGAATTTTCCAAGCTACTTAAAGGTATAGTTATCTTAGTGCATGTAAATTTCTGACCCACTGGAATTGTGATATAGTCAATTAAAAGTGAAACAATCTTCTGTAAACAATTGTTGGAAAAATTACTTGTGTCATGCACAGAGTAGATGTCCTAAACGACTTGCCAAAACTATAGTTTACTAATATGAAATCTGTGGAGTGGTTAAAAAATTAGTTTTAATGACTTCAACCTAAGTGTATGTAAACGTCTGACTTCAACTGTATATCAGTCTACCACTAGTTGAAAATTATAATCAAATGACAGTATGCCATTTTTTTCCAGCAAAAGTAAGTTTATGAATTTATATCTGGCATGGTGATACATTTTAATTATATAATTTCAGCTGTTATTGCAAATTAAAAACCTAATAAAATTACAGTTTTTGTAAACACAAAAATTATTTATGAAAAATATAAATATATTCCTCTTTGAAAGGGTCAACAGAAAAAAAAAATCCTTACTGTTAAGTACTGAATAATCAGAATATATTTTTTTAAGATTTTTTTTCATATTTCTTATTTCTTTGTTGAATAGTAATTGTATGAAATCTCACCATCTGGCAGATGCTAGCATAACGGGCAAGAACATTGGCATTCTCCTTGATGGCCAGGCTTGAAGGGGTTGTGGGGGTGATCTTCAGCACACACCTCCATTTAGCAAAGTCTGCTCCATCCTTCTTATACTGAGCACAACGTTCATACAGGCCATCCAGACCTGTGGAAATGTTATACATTTTTAGTTTAGTAGATATCGAGTAAATTATAAAAGCATATAATGCGATTGTAACTTGTCAATTCCAGCTGAAGTCTAATTCCAGTATGTCATCAATGAAGGATACAGTTTAGAAAGATAATTCATTCAAAATGAAAATTCTGACATCATTTACTCACCATCATGTTGTTCCAAACCCATATGACTTCCATTCTTCTGACAAACACAATAGAAGATGCAAGACAGAATGTTAGAATTTGACAGCCTCAGTCTCCAATCAGTTTCATTGCATCTTTATTGCATAAAATGAAAGGGAATAGTGACTGAGCCTGTCAGTGCCTAACAATCTGCATTGGCATCTGCTTTTGGGTTTCACTGAAGAAAGGAAGTCAAAAAATTAGGGTGAGTAAATGCTGACAGAATTTGGGGGGGGGGGTTCTATCCTTTTAACCCCACAATAATCTAGTTTATATTCAAACATGAGAGTAATGGACGTCAAACTTTTAAAGCATCTTTAAACACCACGGCTCTTTCACCTTGTGTGGTGGTCTCTCCATTAGTGCCAGCCAAGGGAACCACACCCTTGTCCACTTTGATGCCAACTACCATGCCCCTCTCCTTGAGGAGCTGGGGGAAAGATTTGCCATCATCGGTCTTCTGGTAGAGGGTCTCATGGAAGAGGATGACTCCACCAATGCAGGGCTTGATGCGGTCGTCTGCGGTAAACAGCAGCTGGCGGTAAAGTCTCCTGTTCTCCTCTGTGTTCTCAGCATTGATGCTCTGGAAACGCTTGGCCACGCTACCTGCACAGTACAAAAAAATAAGATAGAAGAGAAAGTATGAGATGGAGGACCAAATTGGAGACTAGTGACTAGCCTAAAGAAGGACAAACCAAAGGCCCAAAGTTGTACCTGTTGACTCATCAGCAGCAAGAATGCCTTTGCCGGGGGCAACAATCCTCTGAGCGATATCGCTCAACTCTTTCTTCTGCTCTGTAGTGAGGAATGGGTATGCGTGAGGCATGTTGACTCTAGGGAGAATGGTGTAGGAATAAAAACAATCATTACATAATTATTATTTTTAAGATGGGGTAGCTCAAATTTTAGTTGTGTGATGAACCATGAATCAAAGTGAAATATTAGAGAAAACACAAAAGCCACAGTAACAAACAGGGAAACAGTAACGTGTGGAGATTAGGTGCACTTAGTAACTTTTTAGTTTTTGTCATCTTGGGCTTACAGTGACCAAAAAGACAAAAGGTTACAAGACTGTATACTTACCGTCTTTCATGAGGGCACGGACTACAATCCCATACATTATTGCGAATGATGTACTTGATAAAATAATAATAATAAAAAAAAAAAACAATGGGAATATATAAAACTATTGTTTTTAGGTTGTTCATTAGAAGTATAAAAATAATATGTTCTTTGGGAGTAAAACTTTTTTTTAAGGAGGAAATAATTACTGAGTGCACCTTTAAGTTATGACACAGCTGTCGGGTTAATTCAACACTCACGAGCCCAAGCAAGGGCAATGTGTCAGATGGGTGTGTACTTGATCACGAATCTTAAAGGCACAGATTTCTCGTCTACTACCTACTATATCTCTTTTGCTCTGATGCAACATGTCCTTGAGATGCGTGACTGACCTTATACGACACATAACAGTCAAAGCGACTAGCTTCCCGATTCAGTCCAACATAAATTAGATCTCGGCACTAAATAATAAAGAAAACTCACCAATTAAACGCGGTTGACGATGCGATGGTTTCCAAGTCAGGGTCTCAACACAACCACGTTATGTTCCTGTTGCAATAAAGGAAATAAGATGTGATGAAGGCAAGTAATCTTTCGCGACGGTATTTTAGCCAATCAGGACGCGCCCTATGCTTTGATGGACAGGGAGCATGAAGCGATACTGATTCTGACGAGAGAGTGATTGGCTGCTGCGCTTTGAGAGGCGTGTTTAAATGTGACGTCATTAAAGGGGGTGTTGTTTACAACAATCAAAGGCGGTTATATGTTTTGTGATACGTGACGGGCATCACATGCTGGAGGAGACAGCAGTGATGGTAGTGACGTGATGTGGGGTTCTGTTACTAAACATGTCAGCGAGTACATATGACCTTGGCATGCTTGTGTATTTTAAGAGCTTATTTAACAGGTCATAAAATAACACACTGAACACTAAGGCTTTTCTTACAGAATGAACCCAGATATCGCACAGTATAGTGATTCTCTGCGTGCAGTGCATCGGAGAGCTCGAGTTCCACCAGAGGCTCTTATCATTCCAGTAACACCTCTAACACTACTCAAGTTGCATTCAGCCAAAGGCCACATTAAATATAGACACTGATTTATTGGCTGAAAGCCAACAGTCCAGCTGTACACCAGAGAGTAGATTTTGAATAGGGAAGGTGGTCTAAGAATGGGTCTTTGAGATGTACAATAACCAGCACAGTCAACAATAGCTACAAATGCATTCATGAATTATTTAGTAATAGTAATGGGTTCTTTATCGACTGAAATCCGATGGTAAATCTGTACCTCAAAAATAAGCACTGACATAAAAAATAAAGCCTGCTTGTAAAGCCATGCTTATCCATGTGTGATTAAAACAAAAAAATTTGGACATGCAACAGCAGCAAATTATTTGACAACTTCTACAAATACTCTGTATGCTAGTGTAGACTGATATTGCAGATACACAAGTAAAAATCAGTACTTTTGCACTTTGCAATACAAAATGAAAGAGGCAGGAGAAAGCATGCTTTTTACCGTTAACTGGACGAAGGAAGATGAGCAAGAGCAATCAGAGGAGATGAAGGAGGTCTGGATAGTCTCTGATGCTCGTCTGGAGCTGGGTGACCTGTATTTATTTAGAAGTTGTGACCTTTAACATTCCGTGGGGTTTGGCTAATCTTAGCTGCAGGCAAACCCACGATGCAACTGGAGAAGGGCGATGTGACATTCAATTATGCCAGCATGCAGTAAAGAAAGGTTAAAGAGAAAGACAGCGAGAGGCATGGACATTATTGCTACAAACAAATATGAATTATATGTGCATGAATACACTGCAAATTAAATGATGACGAAAGATCAGATAAAGGTTTTGGAAACACCAAATGATAAAATGGTCTACAGATAATCTGAAGTAACCTTTGGGGTGATGGTTTCTAATATTACTCTATGCACTCCCTTTGAACCATCAGTATGGTACTCGGCTCATGAGATTCCTGCCACCAGGAAAGGGATCTGCTGTCATGTTTGATGCTATCATGGCCCTCTCTCAATTGTCATACATAACCACCTCAATAAGCAAGAAAAACATATAGATAAGATGCAGAAAAACAGTAGGTAGGAAAATCTGTAGTAAAAATAGGAGCTCCCTGTAGATACTTAAAAAAAAGGAACATTTGTAGTTGTAGTATGTTTCATAAGGTCAAATATTTGAATAAGATAAAGATAAATCTCAGATAAATCCAAGAAATATGAGTGTAAATGTGAGTGCTATATCTTGCCAGCGTTATGAACAAAATACCGGAAGCAAAGCAGTTTTGCATGGGAATTCTTTACTTCTTCCTAAATGTATGATTACAAATAATAATAATAATACATATTAATAATTCATATAAAACCATCAGTGAGAAGTGAAAGCCATAGTATGCTGATTAATTTTATCTTAAGTTTTTTTTTTTTTATATGGTCACATACAAAATCATATTTGTTATTTCACAAACAAGATGATACCTTGTAAACAATTAGAATAGTAAACCTCCTGAACTGGCTTTCCTGGTGCAGATTACACTTGTAAACTCTTAGGTATCATGAATACAAAATCACTATTTTAATTGTAAAGACCAATAAGTTAAATTAATCTACATCTGGTAAGCCGGCACTGTATGATGAAAGCTTATTTGTTTTACAATTGCATATACATAGGTAAGCATACAGTTCTTGTTGACATTTTAAGTGTGATGGAATATCTAAATTTAATATAAAATCACAAATAAGTATTACTGCTGAAAACGTTTTATGTTATGACTTATGAGGCCATAACAAAAATGCATTTAAATGTGTAAATATGCCCTTAACTACTTAAGGTGAAATGTATAAACAATTTGTAGCTGGTTGATTTGCAAGCAGCCAACCATATCCTCTCGCAAGTTCATGGCAATTCTTTCAGCCATAATCTGTAATCTTGGTTAAATCAAATTCTCTAAGATACAACCTTAGCTTGAATTTACAGGCATCTTTTCATGGTTCTATAATGCTTGTGTCCCTCAGGAGTTGTTCCTGCTGATGATGTTTTATTTAGCAAGAGCTATATAACTTTAAAAAGCTGTATTGCTACTGAGGGGTACTTCTGTTGACTTGCTGTTGGACTTGATGTCCATAACTGTAACTTCTAAATCTTCTAGAAGTACTCTTTTAAATGTTTATTTATGGTCAGATCAATGACATTAAATAAGAATAATACAATAATGTCACCTTATGGATGCAGAGCGTACAAAACAAAGAATTTAGCTTGTGTCTAGCTTAAAACAGACCCAAGTAAGTGTCACTTGAATTTTAGCAGTTTGAGTTTATAAGGCATCTTTTTGAGTGTGGAGGGCATTCCTCCCACCATCTTTCTACTTAAACTTGATCTCAAAACAGAAGCAGTTGATGGAGTCACATTCTGGAGGTTGACAGGTACAGGCACAATCCCACATTGCACACTGAAAAAAAAAAACAGATGACAATGTCTACCATTTTTTTTAATGCCTTATAATAATATCCTTTGTTTTCATTTATATTATAAAACAGCTTGCTATGCAGATGTTTGAATGATGTTGTTCACTTATTAAGCAGTAAGAAATAGACAATGAGAGACTTACATTAGGGGAAGGACAGGAGTAGTCAAGACAGGAGTGTAGAGAGGGTGGACGACAGTCACAAGACTGGGCACACACTAGACAATACTCACAGGGAGAGAAACTTGCACAGCAATCTGAACACTGAGGATCACATTTGGCCTGCAAAGGGAGAAAACTGTTACAGACTGGAAATACTGGAAAGTGAGGGACTTACATGGAATATATTCACAAAAATATTTTTCTTAAGATGGTTATTTTATATCTTATGCTTTAGTGTGTCAATTGGAAATATTTATATATCTCTATCTATCTATCCATCCATCCATATATATATATATATATATACATACAGCTCTGGAAAAAATGAAGAGACCACTTCAAAATTATCAGTTTCTCTCGATTTACTATGTGTTTGAGTAAAATGAACATTTTTGTTTTATTCTATAAAGTACTGACAACATTTCTCCCAAATTCCAAATAAAAATATTGTCATTTAGAGCATTTATTTGTAGAAAATGACAACTGGTCAAAATAACAAAACATATGCAGTGTTTTCAGAACTCGAATAATGCAAAGAAAACAAGTTCATATTCATTTTTAAACAACACAGTACTAATGTTTTAACTTAGGAAGAGTTCAGAAATCAATATTTGGTGGAATAACCCTGAGGAAATTCAACCTGCCACAGGAGCTGCTGATACAGTTCTACTCAGCAGTCATTGAGTCTGTCCACTGCACTTCAATAACTGTCTGGTTTGGTTCAGCTATGAAATCAGACTTCAGAAGACTACAAAGGACAGTTCGGACTGCTGAGAGGATTATTGGTTGCCCCCTGCCCCCCTTCAAGTTTTCCAGCCAGTGAGGAAAAAGGCTGGAAAAATCACTCTGGACCCCACTCATCCTGCCCACTACCTTTTTGAACTGTTGCCTTCTGGCCGACGCTTCAGAGCTCTGAGCACCAGAACCGTCAGGCACAGGAACAGTTTTTTCCCTCAGGCTATCTACATCATGAACAGTTAAATTGCCCCATTGAGCAATAACTATGTGCAATACACAATTCAGTCTTTTTATATTTATCCAACACATCCAACCTCTTCTGCAATTTCATTCCTCTGGGAAAAACAAAACAAAACATTTGCACTTTACATAACAGATTTGTATTTACACTGTACATAACAGATTGTATTAGATTTTCACTACCCATGTGTATGTGTGTATGTATGTGTATAATTATTTTGTATTTTTTATTATTATCTATGTCTTGCTGCTGTTTTTGTATGGTTGTACACTGGAAGCTTCTGTTACCAAAACAAATTCCTTGTATGTGTAAGCATACTTGGCAATAAAGCTCATTCTGATTCTGATTCTGATTTGCTTTCATGTTCTCTACCAGTCTTTCACATTGCTGTTGGGTGACTTTATTCCACTCCTGGTGCAAAAATTCAAGCAGCTCGGCTTTGTTTGATGGCTTGTGGCCGTCCATCTTCCTCTTGATCACATTCCAGAGGTTTTCAATAGGGTTCAGGTCTGGAGATTGGACTGGCCATGACAGTGACTTGATCCGGAGGTCCTCCATCCACACCAGAGAAACTGATAATTTTGCAATGGTCTCTAAAATATTTCCAGAGCTTATATATATACTGTATATTGCTTTTGCAAATAGAATTGAATGGAAGTAGAATAGGAGTCCTGCAACAGGTGGTATGGCCCCCACAGAGCCCAGATCTCAACATCATTTAGTCAATCTGGGATTACATGAAGAGACAGAAGCAACTGAGACAGCCTAAATAGATAGAACTGTAGCAAAAAAAGCTATCCAAAATGATTGAAACAACCTTTCTGTGTGCAAGTTAACCTAAGAGAATTGGTGCTTTTTTAAAGTCATAGGGTGGTCACACTAAATATTGATTTAGTTTTTTTTTTTTTTTATGTTTACTGCACTTTGTATGAAGTACATTGATTGGGAATGAACGAGATGGACGAGTCTGGGTTTGGCGGTTGCCAGGAGAACGGTACTTGTCTGACTGCACTGTGCCAACTGTGAAGTTTGGTGTAGGGGGGATTATGGTGTGGGGTTGTTTTTCAGGAGCTGGGCTTGGCCCCTTAGTTCCAGTGAAAGGAACTCTGAATGCTTCAGCATACCAAGAGATTTTGGACAATTCCATGCTCCCAACTTTGTGGGAAGAGATTGGGGATGGCCCCTTCCTGTTCCAACATGACTGCACACCAGTGCACAAAGCAAGGTCCATAAAGACATGGATGAGTGAGTTTGGTGTGGAAGAACTTGACTGGCCTGCACAGAGTCCTGACCTCAACCCGATAGAGCACCTTTGGGATGAATTAGAGCGAAGACTGCGAGCCAGGCTTTCTTGTCCAACATCAGTGTCTGACCTCACAAATGTGCTTCTGGAAGAATGGTCAAAAATTCCCATAAACACACTCCTAAACCTTGTGGAAAGCCTTCCCAGAAGAGTTGAAGCTGTTATAGCTGCAAAGGGTGGGCCGACATCATATTAAACCCTATGGATTAAGAATGGGATGTCACTTAAGTTCATATGCGTCTAAAGGCAGATGAGCGAATACTTTTGGCAATATAGTGTATGTTGTGACTATAAAAATCTAAAATAAATCAAAACTATGTTATATTTTAGCATCTTCAAAGTAGTCACAATTTGCCTAGAATTTGCAGACATGTACTCTTGACATTTTCTCAACCAACTTCTTGAGGAATCACCCTGGGATGCTTTTTAAACAGTATTGAAGGAGTTCCCATCTATGTTGGGCACTTATTGGCTGCTTTTCTTTATTATTTGGTCCAAGTCATCAATTTCAAAAACTTGGTTTTTTTTTTAGTAAATTTTAGTTTTATAATGAAATAAATTAATATGGTGGCACAATATATTTTTGTCTACAAAACTAATTTCAAACATTTAAGCATACGCCTTCAGATCAAAAGGTTTTTAAGATCACGAGAAACATTTCAGGCAAGTGACCCCAAACTTTTGAACGGTAGTGTGTGTATATTAAACAAACCCCTACCATCAAGTATTGAACTTTGGCATGCAACTCCCATACTGTTTTGCTACTTCCTACAATTGTGTGGATAACTGAGAAGAGCTGCACTATTACTTTTCTTAGCAACCAGACTTACAACTTTTGCCTGGTGAATGATAAAAGAGGTCAAATCAATTTGCATTGAAATAAGCCATATCTAGAAACCAATATATCATAGAGACTGTTCTCTTTTGATTTGGGCCAGAAAGCAACCACTTACCTAGATCAACCTTCTAGAACACTTTTGCATTGTGGCGGTAAGATTCACCCAATTTTTTTATGTTTTTGTTGCTGTTTTTAGCATTATATATTTATTTTTGGTTTACTTTATTGTGAATTGTTTTTGCCTAGACTGGGGGCTGGCAAACAGCATATTTCAATACCTCTGTAAAGATATGTGACAATCAAACCTGAACTTGGCTTTTAGTTCCAACATGTGTATGGATCATAAGGCAAGCTGTGGATCAGAAATTCAGGCTGAACCTGAGACTGCAAATGTATGCTCTAATGGGTCTTATTGGACTTTTCTGAATCCTGGACAATCCTGAATATTTACTCAGTAACCTCTTACACTGAATCATTTATTATTTATCATGAACTACCTCGAGACAGTGATGGCACCACAGCACACCCGCCAGGACAATCATATAGAGCCCCACAGAGATCATGATGATGGCAGGGAGTGGGAGGGAGAGAGCCCACATGGGAACAGCCTGACAGCGAGAAACAAAGGTGAAACAGACCGAGTACAGTTGTAGTAGCATACAGTTGTATGCATATTTCCCTTCTGATGCATGTTCTAACACATGCACATTCACATAAGCATCTTCCTTTAGGATAGTAGGAACAGAGCTGTGTTATCACCTATGTTAAAGCCCTGGCTGTAACTTTTACGTCTACATACTACATACTACTCCAAACACAAGCTATGATCCCTCCATACATAATAATAACGCATATTTGTTGATGTATGTCTATGAACAGAATAAAAAAGTTAGCAAGCCACAAAACCGTATTACGTACCATTATAACAGTTCTGCATGCCCAGTGTAATTGACCAGAGTTTTCCGTTATCTCCGGAGATTTATTTAACTGAATTACATCAGATGTTTACTGTGTATAGCATGCTGCATGTGTGAAGTTGACCATTGTTGTCCTAGCAACGAAGATACGACTTCCTACGAGTGTACGGCGACTTGGAAGGACCAAACGTCTTTTGAACACTGGATAAGAATGGACAATGTTATGGACGATGCATTGGTCTGTTTAGTTTCTTTGTATTTTTTCTGTATATATATTTACAATACCAGTACTTAAATATATGCATTAAAAAAGAATTACATGTCTGTGCTGATGCTGATTAAGGTTTTCATGAGCATACATATTTATTTTATTTATTTATTTTTTTAAGTAACGACGCCCTCTGGTGTTAATTTTTTGGAAAGTGTGGGTCGCTATGCCTGAGAAATTGGTCGCAAAAGACTCACAAAATAGCCTAAAAAAATTTTGTAGTTTGTTTTATTTAGTATAAACAAAGTGTTATGATTCCGCATTTGTTAGTCTACTTTATTGCCTTTATTCATTTTGTTCAAATTAAATATATGCCTATGAATGGCTACATTTCTATTGTAAGAATGCTCTTGAAAATTCTGCTCTAGGCAGCCTGTGTCAGTATGGTAGTTATGTCATTGATAAAGAGATCAAGGCTTCAGTAAAAGGCTTGGAGGAGTGTTGGGAGAGAGAGCAGAAAGATGGGCAACAAGTGCCACATTGTTGCCTGAAACAACATCGAAAACAATATTTGCCACGTTAACAGACAATTCCAGGATGTTGAAGCAGTCCCATACAAACCCGAGGACCACTGTCCATTCACTGGGATCAATGGATCTGAAGAGTATGGTGTAAACATGTTGTATGTCAGCACACAAGTGTATGATTGAAAGAATCATTTTATTTTAATAGAGATTTTGGAAAATGTTTGATTACCTGAAAAAGCAGCTTTTTGACTGTTATTCTAGTCATCCATGCCCATACACCTGTATCACTGGCACTATTTCCTCCACACAATATTGCTGAGAGAGAGAGAGAGAGAGAGAGAGAGAGAGAGAGAGAGAGAGATGAATGTGTGTGAGAGAGATGCTCATCCTTTGGATTCTTCTAATTCATTGCTTTTTCACAAGCAATACCTTGCAGCCATTAATCACGAGACTAACTGTAGACAGACTGGACCATTTTCACTCAGGAATCATATGAAATGTAAATTTTAGAGAGAAAAGATCAGAGTTGCATTTTATGCTCTAAATTCAGAGCAAATACAGAGTGAATTGGAAATATCGTTTTTGTTTTGCTTGTGAGTTTGTGAGACTAACAGTTTCAAAGGTCCATTTTGTTTTGCTTGGTCATGGTAACTAATATACGTGGAGTGCTACTGGTCACATTCTCATCCTCCTCAGTGAAGATGGAGGTAGAACTGATGAAACCAATCTGATTTGCTCCAGTGTACCCACTGATCCACGACTGGTAGTTAGAAACTCTGGCATACACACCAGGGTAATCAGGATGAGCACAAATATAACCCCAACTCACAACACCAGCCTGAATCCAAACAGAGCCCTGCTTGATGACCATCGGACCTCCAGAGTCACCCTGTACAGTGACAAAGAATAAACAAAGTTCTGAGATATTTTAAGTTTCAGATATTTCCTTCGTTGTAATATGTGTGTAGTCACTTTAATATTCCATATTTTCCCCTATTCCAACTTAAAGTGATAGTTCACCCAAAAATGAAAATTCTCTCATAATTTACTCACCCTTCTGGCAATCCCAGATGTGTATGACATTCTTTCTTCTGCTGTACACAAATGAAGATTTTTAGAAGAATATTTCAGCTCTGTAGGTCCATATAATGCAAGTGAATGGGTGCCAAAATGTTCATAAGGAAAAGTACTCCAGACAACTCTGGTGGTTAAATCCATATCTTCAGAAGTGATATGATAGTTGTGGGTGAGAAACAGATCAATATTTAAGTCTTTTTTTTTTTTTTTACTATAAATTCTAAAGTCATACACATCTAGGATGGCATGAAGGTGAGTAAATGATGAGAGAATTTTCATTTTTGGGTGAACTGTCCTTTAATATGCTGAGACTGCTACAGTAAGTAACCCATTGTTAGAAAGTGTAACCACTGTGACTCTGTCAAAACATTCCTTTGTTTTTATGAGTGACTCAATCAGCCTGGCCTAGCAACATTTTGATTATCATCAGTAATTATTTTAGCAATTCTGTCTGGTGATGTTAGCAGTGCAGAAAATACATACACATACATCTCTCGACCCAGATACATGATGACGTTTGAAGGATCAGGGTTACTGAAAGGAGGGACAGAACAAGCGTTGACCATTTTCACATTCTTTAAGAAGAAAGAATGACTTTATTATAGCAGTGTCGGTCTTTGAATTAAAGAGAATTGTGTGGATTACCCTGGAATGCATTGAACTGCTGTCAGAAAACATTCATTGTTGATGAGGGGGATCCACCAAATGCAGAGGCACAAAAACCATAAATGCAAGGTATGCAATGCATAGGGATGCCATGTAAAGGGGGGCACCAGCGGCTCACTAAATGTAAATGCAATCGGCCTCCTCGAAAATGTTGTTTTACATACCCGCTTGGAAATGTGTAGTTGCGCCCCCTGACCAAATGTCCATGGTCATTATAAAGCAGGGTTGTGCAAAATTCAGAATTGACTCCCTTTTAATTCATGAGTTGGAATTTGTATTGAATTGGCCACGGCCAACAGGCAGTTGAACTGGAATTTGAATTGGAATGATAGGAAGTGGAATTTATGGAACTGCAATTAAAAGAAAATCAATACAGTCACGGTCAAAACAGTCAAAACACACACTACTTGGACTTTCATTAGTCCAAGACACATTTTGTGACATACAATTATGTTATTATGTTTTACCATGTATGCCTATTTGTTCCCTAAAAGGCAGAATTAAATTTTTAACTTTTTAGATATAAAATTTCCTTAAAAAAATAACAAGAAAGCTAAAATGAACAGCCATCAAAATATATTTTGCTTTTTGCTGTACAGCACTAGAAATGGTCCACCATGTTGTTAGCAAAATACTTCACGAAAATAGATACATTTATATATATATATATATATATATAAATATACTTATTAATATGAATTTTACATATTTAACAATTGCATATTAAAATTAAGTTAACTTTACAAATATTACTTAAACTCTGTCAACTAAGTCCTATGACAACTGCTTCCTTTATTTACATGGTTTTAACTGTTCAATATTCTGAGCATCTCAGCAGATCTCACCATTTCTATAAACATATATTTCACAGAGAGTGATATGCTTGCTGTTTTAAAGGAATATTTGTGGTTCAATACAAGTTAAGCTCAACCGACAGCATTTGTGGCATTTGATTACCACAAATTATTGTTAATTAATTTCGGCTTGTTCCTCCTTTTCTTTAAAAAAAGCAAAAATCGAGGTTACAGTGATGCACTTAAAATGGAAGTCAGTGGGGACAATGGAGGGTTTAAAAACAGCAGTGTGAAGCTAATAATTTTGTAAAAGCACCTCATGTATTATTTGAGCTGTAAAGTTGTTTAAAATTGTCATTTTTACAGTTGTTTTAGGGTTTGCTAACATTACAACGTCATGGTAACAAAGTTGTAAAATTGGCTATAACTTTACACAGAAAAGGTTAGTAAGTGATTTTATCACATTAAAATCATGTTTACAAGCATATCCTTTACAGTATGTCTTGTGGCTATACTTTTGAAGAGTGAGTATTCACTTCCATTGTAAATGTCTCACTGTAACCTCGCTTTCTTAAAGAAAGAGAGGAACGAGTCGATATTCATTTTTTTGTGCTAATCAGTATTATGCCACAAATGCTGATGATTGATCTTAACTTATATTGAACCCAGAATATTCCTTTAATCCAATAATATCACATTTTGCCTTGCATTGAGATGCATTGCTTGCGTGGAAAAACTACAATTATCAAGTAAATCTTTCATTGTTTTTTCAGCATTATTTAGTTACCTGATCTAAGACTTTTTTTCACTGTAATGTTTCTGGAAATACCCCATTTGTTTTGCATGTGATAATACCAGAACATGTTTCATGATATACTGAAAAATCAAATGTATTATTAAAAAAATAAACGTCAAAAACAGTCAAATGAATTTCTTTGAATTTCATTCCATTTTAATTCAACTTCAATTTGAATTCAAATTCAAATTGCAATTCTACATCCTTTTTGCTACCTTAATTAAAATTCCGACCAAATTTAGGAATTGAATTGGGATTCCTCATTCAATGCTGAATGGCGCACATCCCAGTCATGAAGACTGACCTGCCATGGCTAATAACCCATCCATTCAATTCAAGTGAATGGTGGCCAGAATTTTGAAGCTCCAAAAAGCAGATCAGGTCAGCATAAACATAAACCATCAAACTCCATCTAGCGCTCTGCATGCATCAAGCACTAGGAAGTGTAATTGGGCTGGAAATCACAAACATGCCTAGAGACTGCAATGGCAAGATGTACAGTGAAAAGGAGTTTCGTTTTGGTCTGTTAAAACCGATTGGATTACTTCAGAAGACATGAATTAAACCTCTAGAGGCTTATGGATTACCTTTATTCTGACGTTATCTCCTTTTTGGAGCTTCAGAGTTTTGGTCACCATTCACTTGCATTGAATGGACCTACAGAGCTGAAATATTCTTTTAAAAATCTGTGTTCAGTAGAAGAAAGAAAATCATAAACATCTGGGTTGGAATGAGGGCGAGAAAATTATGAAAGGATTTTCATTTTTGGGTGAACTATTCCTTTAATAATAAAAAACAAAACAACAACAACAAAAAAACATCCAGATTGCAGTCACTGCATGGAAAACTTGAAGGATCAGTTATAAAAACTATATCAAATCAGTGTTGTGGAAAAGTATTTGCCCCCATCCTGATTTCTTCTGTTTTTGTGTATATCTCATACTAAATTGTTTCAAAAAATTCAAACAAAATGTAACAAAAAACAAAGGCAATATAAGTAAACACAAAATACAGTTTTTAAATGATAATGTTATTTATGGAAGCAAAAAACTTACCCAATACCAGCTGGGCCTGTGTGAAAAAGTATTTGCCCCTTTAGTTACTAAATCCCCAAATCTATGAAACTGCATTCATAATGGGGTTCAGCTGGACTAGACACACCCAGGCCTGATTACTGCCAGCCCTGTTCAATCAAATCAACACCTAAACAGAACTTTTTCGGCAGCATGAAGTTGGCTAAAAGGTCTCACCCAGTAATACATCAGTCTGGGAAGGGTTACAAAGCTATTTCAAAGGCTCTGTGACTCCAAAGAACCACAGTGAGAGCCATTATCTCCAAATGGAGAAAACTTAGTGAAGCACAGTAGTGAACCTTCCCAGAAGTGGCCGACATTCCAAAATTCCTCCAAGAGCACAGCGATGACTCATCCAGGAAGTCACAAAAAAGCCAAGGCCAGCATCCAAATAACTGCAGACCTCTCTCGCATCAATAAAGGTCACTGTTCATGACTCCACTATCAGAAAGACACTGGCCAAAAACGCTATCCATAGAAGAGTGGCGGGGCGAAAAACACTGCTAACCCAGAAGAACATTAAGACTCATCTGAATTTTGCCAAAACACCTTGATGATCCTCAAACCTTTTGGGAGAATGTTCTGTGGACTGATGAGTCAAAAGAGGAAGACAGGTGTCCCATTATATCTGGCGTAAATCAAACACAGAATTCCACTAAAAGAATATCATACCTACGGCCAAGCATGGTGGTGGTAGTGTGATGTGTGGGGATGCTTTGCTGCTTCAGGGCCAGGGCGACTTGCAACCAGAAAATCCTAAAAGAGAACGTCCGGTCATAAGTCCAGGAGTTGAAGTTCAAGTGCAACTGGATTATGCAGCAAGACAATGATACAAAGCATAGGATTAAGTCCACCTCTGAATGGCTCAAAAGAAGCTAAATTAAAGTATTGGAGTGGCCTAGTCAAAGTCCTGACTTGAACCTGTTGGAGATGCTGTGACAGGACCATAAACGGGAAGTTTATGCTCGATAACCCTCCAATGTGGCTGGACTAAAGCAGTTCTGCAAAGAAGAGTGGGCCAGAATTGCACCACAGTGTTGTGAAAGACTGATCTCCAGTTATCGGAAGCGTTTGGTTGCAGTTGTTGCTGCTTAAGGTGGCACAACCAGCTATTAAGTTTAAGGGGGCAGTTAGTTTTCCACATGGGTGATATAGGTGTTGGATAACTGTTTTGCTTCAATGAAAAAAAAAAAAAAAAAAAGATTTGAAAACTGTATTTTGTGTTTACTCAGGTTGTTTTATGTTATATCTCAATTGAAGATCTAAAACAATTTAGTTTGAAAAATACACAAAAACAGAATAAATCAGGAGGGGGCAAATACTTTTCTACAGCATTGTATTTAATAACACACAAGCACAAGTCCTTTTGTTTACTTTTGTGAACTGTTTTTATTTTATTTTTTTTTGACTACCTTCAAGTAGCTGTAGTTACAGATAAGAGGCTGACATTCAGAAAGTTCCATGTATAAATCTGAAAAGTGTCATTGGGAGGTTTCTAATCTCTTAACAAACAATTACAACTCTCCTACTTGACCATATGAGGTATTTTTATTATCTCCAACAACAGCTGCAAAACAATAACAACAAGAAAAGGGTTTCGGATGAAACAGATGATTTCTTTATGGTCATAATCAGCTGTATACTAAATAATCTGAGTGATCTCAGATATGGGTTGTAATGGCAATACAATTACATAAAAAAATAAATTCACAAGTAAAGATTTGCAAGAAATGTACACTATTCGTTACAACAGTAAGTAACTTTGACAAGGCAGATTCACATACCAAATGAGAAAACATCATAAACTTTTGTAAACCAATAAATAAATGGGCATTGTTCAGTCAAGCTGTCAGATAAAATCCTACAAAGCAGCACAGAAAATAAAGCATCTGGCCAAAACTGCTTCATCCATTCTGTTTCTTTGTTAATTATTATTATTATTATTATTATTATTATTATTATTATTATTGTTAGTTTTTTTTAAGACTATATGTTATTTTTTTAAAAGCCATACACATTTTTATGAACTACTCAATATAATTTAAAAGAAAAAGTGCTTTAAGGAATTGTTTAGCTGTGAGCAATATATACTTATAAATGAGAGAAAAGTAAATTACAACATTTTAGAGAAGGTACAGAAGATGAACACAATATGAAAGGTACGTTTTTAAGATGAACACTAGGCGGCGCCTTTTCTTTTCTTTTCTTTTTATTATTATTATTATTATTATTATTATTATTTGGAGTCAAAATTAATTTCAGACTCAACTAGTAGTTAATTACATCAACATAACTAACCTCGGACCAAATCTACACATTTAGTTGAGGCACTGCCAATAAAAAATAGTCAACTCGACTCTGTTAAATATTAAATTTAAATACAAATTGAATACCTTAAACATTAGGCTACATTCCCGTTAAGAATATACGCGATCGAAAACACCGGAGACAGGAAATTGAAAACAGTCGAATCGTGGAACACTTTCGCGTTCAGGAAAAATTTGGATAAACTAGAGACTGACTCCTATATAATTCTCATCATTCTTTCATTGTAACCCAACTTGTTTTACCCCCACCTGAGATGAAAAAAAAAAAAAAAAAAAAAAGCACCTGTGACTGTATGAATGTCCTAAGGCTGATAAAAACATGAAAAAACATTCAGTCAAACAGAAAATAATTAATCACAAAAAATTTAGGAACTTGTAACCCTTGACAAAAGACTTTTAGACTAAAGTCTAAATTTGTATTTGTTAAATTTGGCCTTGTAATGTAACATTTTAGGTCAGAGCAAAATATGTATAAAGAAACAAGATGAAAGTAAAATTCTGTATTTGTGAAGGTATAGCTATACTAGCTGATCTTAGTAGACTTTCGAGCTTTCACTTTACATACATATATTGGCAATGTGATTTAAAAGCCCTCTGGAAAACATTATGAAATGTGTACTGTATATTATTCTTTTTTCATTCAACTGTGTTTTAAAGTTCAACTACTGTACATCCCCAAATAATTGATTATGCTTGTTTTAAATACATGATTTTTGACCTATAGGCAAACGTCATTTATACGTGACCTTTCATGAAAATGAGGTATTTTCAAATGCCTGGATCGTTGTTGTAAGTCTCAAAAATGGGCTGTAGACTTAATTGAAATTAAAATTTGTAGGTTAATTTTCAGCTAGCCTATATATATATATATATATATATATATATATATATATATATATATATATATATATATATATATATAAATATAATTTAATTATAATAATATAATATAATATTAATTAATATTAACTATTTAAATATTTTTCCTATTTTATATCAATATAAAAGCCAAAATGTTAAATTAAGTGAAGAACTTGAACTTAGGCTCAATAATGATAATAATAATAATAATAATAATAATAATAATAATAATAATAATAATAAAACACCTCAAGGAAGCACAAACTATTATTATTGTTATATATATTTTTTATTTTTGATACTTCAGTACTTCAAAATATGCTTAGGGTTTCCTGATAATGTTGTAGCTTACACTTTTCGAATCATCTTAACTTACGTTGTTTGTTATCTACCCTTTGTTCTGATATCACTGCTCCCATCTCTCATCTGATCAATAGAAGTCATTTGTCTTTCTTGATCAACAAGTAATATATATATAAATTATCTGGACTCCGCCAGCAACTCCTAAGCTATTAAATGTACTGCATACCCTCCATAATATTTTTGTAATTAGAATCTGTAACTCTGTTTTGTTTTATACCCCTGGCACTTCTGCAGTTAAAAAAAGTTGTCCTAGCTACAAAATGGCTTAGAAGGATCAATTTTATTTGTAATGAAAACGTTTGGTAATACAAATTATAGAAGACAGATTGGCGGTAAGAGAGTAATTTATGTGAAAATATATACAAATATTTAAATGTATGTTTGTGCTGAAATAGATTTTCATGAACATCAATTCATTCTTTTTTATTTGATTTGGCAGTTTGACCCTTTTGCCATACATTTGTTGTGGAATGTGGATTACACAATGTAATGACAGGAAAGCTGAGAAAAAGATGACAGTACAATTTATTCATATAGTTTGTTTAATAGAATATACACCCTGTAATTTTTTTTATTTTATTCATTGTACTATTTTCTTATTTAAGATGCTTTTTTTCTTTTTTTTTTCTTCTTTTTTTTCTTTTTCTTTTTTTTTTTTTTTTACCTCAGTAGGTAAATTTCTAATCTAATCTAAAATCCTGTAAAATTGTAAAATTCTGTAATTTATTCTTTAGCTCTAGGCAGCCTGTGTCAGTAGTTTTGTCAGTGATAAATTGACAGGGATCAAAGCTTCAAATAAAGGCTTGGAGGAGCGCTGGCAGAGAGAGAAGAAGGATGCAGGTGAGAGAGAGAGGTGAGAATGACTCTGCCCCATCGAAAATGGATGGCACATTGTAGAGAGTGTTAGTCAGGAAGGAGCTGATGGGAGTTGTTCTGATGAAGACTTTTGGAAAGTCTGTATTGCCACTGGATTCCGGGTCGATGATAAATTCATCACTGCGGCCCAAAGCCAAGAAACCAGTCTGAAACCACGTGTCACCCATTTTACACAGCAGAGGACTGCCTTCATCCTCCTGAGCATAAGAGAGAGGGAGAAACCTTTACAAACTTCAAAACTCAAACTTCAGTGGCATTATAATTTGACTTAATACAGAAGAAGGGGATCGGTCCACAGACTCATGTTCATTTCAATATGAAAAATGTATTGGTTTCACTGGGGCCAAATAAAAAATACATTACTATGCAGATACCTGCTGTACGTCCAAAGGCTCTGTGCAGATGTGGAGTGAAGGATCAGTTGATGGATCGCAGTTTACAATGCTTGTCTGAAATTCCTGAAGAAATTGTTTAGCTTTGGAGAAAAGAAAACAAATCAGGCAGAAACAAAATGATTATTCTTGAGATGGCATTGATTAATAATGTCTATGTTTCAATAAATCATATTAAATATCAAGTAGACACACACACATGTACTCACATGTTCCATCACCTGTGTTCCAACCAACCACTGTACATTGAGAACCTGGGCCAAAAGCTAAATTATACATGTCAACCGTTACAATGTTAATGTAATCTGAGAGTTCTGGTGTAATAGCCAGTTCCACAAGTGCCACATTGTTGCCTGAAGCAAAGTTGTAAACGATATTTGCCACGTTAACATACACCTCCAGGGTGTTGGAGCAGTCCCATGGGACAAAACCGAGGACCACTGTCCATTCATTTGGATTCATGGATCTGAAGAGTAAGGTGTAACATGTTGTATGTCAGTGCACAAGTCAGTGATTAGATTTAAAAAAAAAAAAAAAAAAAAAAAAAAAAAAAAGATTACCTGGAAAAGCAGCTAGCAGTGGTCATGACAAAGTTTGGAGAGACCAAAGTTCCCATGCATGCACTAGAACCGTAATACTTTAGACTAGCCATCCATGGCCATATACCAGTCGAACTGTCACGCTTTCTTCCACACAATAGTGCTGGAGAGAAAAAAGAGAGAGAGGAAGAAAGAGATTGAGAATAAATGTGTGTGAGAGAGATGCTCATAGTGTAGATTACTTTAAATTCTCCAAATCATTACAGCTTTTAATAAAGTGGCATCTGAGGCTAACCGTAGACTGAGACTAAACAAACTTAAGTCGGGAATTAAAGGACAAGTTCTCGTATCTTTCTTCTGCAGACGAAAAGAGAAATTTCAATGAATATCCCAGTCTGTCTTTTCAATTCAATGACAATGGATAGTGATTCATTTTAAAGCTTCGAACTGTTGCAAAATATCATATAAGTACAACCCCAATTCCGAAAAATGTGGGACATTATGAAAAATGCTAATAAAAACAAAAAGTAGTGTAAATTATATTCACCCTTTGCTATATTGAAAGCACTACAACTAAACATTATATGATGTTTTACCCTGTGAATTTCATAGTTTTTTTGAAAATGTACAGTATGTGGTTTGAAGCTGTCCTGCTGGAAAATGCAGGGACGTCTCTGGATAAGACGTGCTGGATGGGAATATATGTTGCTCCAAAATTTTTACATATCTGGCTGCAGTCATTGTGTTCTTACAGATGTGTGAACAGGGTTGGGGAGTAACAGAATACATGTAATGGGATTACGTATTTAAAATACAAAATATAAGTAACTGTATTCCACTACAGTTACAGTTTAAATCATTGGTAATTAGAATACAGTTACATTCAAAAAGTATTTTGATTACTGAAGAGATTACTTTGCATTTTATTGTCATTTGTTTCATTTAATATTTAGTCCTTTCAGATGGAAAACATTTCTACATATAAATGATGCGATCCAAAGTGCATTTGAACAGCGGTGAAACACTTTCTTATGATGTGTTATATTCATACGAGCAGACAGAGAAGTAAGTTTGAAGTAAGTTTGGAGCAGAAGAAATAGAAATAAACCTTGTGTATCCTTCCAATTTGTCTTTGGGGAACATTGTTCTCAAAGTGCTTGATTATTTTCTGAAGCATCCATTGGCAAATTGACAAGTCTCAAATGATCCCTGCTCTTGAAGGACTAGGCTGTTTTTGGAGGCTCCTCATATACTATGACACGATTGCCTCACCTGTTTAACATCTCCTGTTTCACATCATCTTGTTATTTCAACTCGTAAAATTGTTATTAGTCTTAAATTGCCCCTGTCTCGACTTTTTTGGAGCATGTTGCAATCATCTAATGTGAAATTACTGTACATTTTCAAAAAAAAGTATGAAATTCACAAGGTAAAGCTTCATATAATGTGTAGTTGTAGTGCTTTAAATATAGCACATGGTGAATATAATTTACAAATCACAGATTTTTGTTTTTATTAGCAATTTTCATACTGTCTCAACTTTTTTGGAATTGGGGTTGTAGTTCATGCAACTCATGTGTCATATTCCAAGTTTTATGAAGCCATATGATAGGTTATGAAGAGAAATAAGCCAAAAATTAAGTAATTTTTCAGTGAAATGAGTGCATGAGAAAAGCTCATTCACAGTGGATCACTTGTTCACGTGAGAACCTGTGTTATTCTTAGCAGAGAATATATGAGAGGATACTGTTTGTTAAGCAGGTGACTTTGTAAAAGTCAATTTTGTTTTGCTTGGTCATGGTAACTAACATACGTGGAGTGCTACAGGTCACATTCTCGTCCTCCTCAGAGAAGATGGAGGTAGAATTTATGAAACCAGTCTGACTTGCTCCAGTGTACCCGCTGATCCACGACTGGTAGTTAGAAACTCTGGCATACACACCAGGGTAATCAGGCTGAGCACAACCATAACCCCAACTCACAACACCAGCCTGAATCCAAACAGAGCCCTGCTTGATGACCATCGGACCTCCAGAGTCACCCTGTACAGTGACAAAGAATAAACAAAGTCTTTTATCTCTTTTTCAGATAATCACTGCCTAAAGAAACATGTAGTCACTTCTTCCTTCAGTGTGTTCTAGATGTTAGCTACAAATGTTAAATTGTTAAAATATAGAGCTGTTCAATTTCGTCAATTTACATCAATTTGCTGACGAACCAGGAGGGTTAATTCACCATGGGGTACCTCTGGATTTTCCTGTGGGGTTTTATAATGGCAGTTTTGGATTTATGAGTAAAATAAGGTCCGTGGTAAACATTACTTTAAGACTCACTGATGTTTTGTTCTACAGCATAAATTACACACTTGTACATACGTGAATTTTGAAGCCGTATTGAAACAACATACTTTTATTTTTTTAAACGGCAGCTTTCAGAATATTATTTTACTCATAAATCCAAAATGAATCCATGGTGAATTCTCTTCCAGGTTTCTGGACTACAACCTGAACAGCTCTATGGAAAACATAGTTTTCAGGCAACTATGTAATTAATAATGCTAATGACTAATGTTAATAGCTCAAGCACATTTTAAGATCAAAAAATAATTACTTTTACTTGTCATTTTATTAATAGTATCAATTTTGTGTAGACGCTTGCTGGATTATATAATATTTAGTATGAAAATACACTGAACTAAATGCGTCTAAATGAACAAGTTCAAGCCATGGACTAGTGATACCTGGCATGAATCTTTTCCACCGTCCAACAGTCCAGCACACATCATGTTGTCTGTTATCTGTGCATTTCCATAAAGGCAATTACACTTCCTGTTTCCAACTATAGGCACACGCACTTCCTGCAGGTTTTGAGGTGAAGGAAGGGATACTGGGAAACAGTGAATGAAAGGCACTCAGTTAAAATTCCAATCTCTCACTCAGCAGCAGCACTGTCCATTGGTAATCTAGTAATGCAAGTTATGAATGTTTGGATATTATGACTGTTATCCAGATTACCTTTTTGTCTTTACAAATATTTCAGTAATGCATTTGTTTTTGATAAATGTTGCCTGACATACCCTAGATAAAAATAATGTTAATTTTACGATAACAGGCTTGGCTTTTTGGCTTAAAGGAATGTTCCAGGTTCAATACAAGTTAAGCTCCATCGACAGCATTTGTGGCATAATATTGATTACCACAAAAATTAATTTAGACTCATTCCTCCTTTTCTTTAAAAAAAGCAAAAATCAAGGTTACAGTGTGACACTTACAATGGAAGTGAATGGGGCCACGATAAAATACTGTTTCAACAGCATAGCCATAAAACATAAAGGATATACGTGTAAACATGATTTTAGTGTGATAAAATCCCTTACAAACCTTTTCTGTGTAAAGTAATAGACAATTTTACAACTTCATTGCCATGACGATGTAATGTCAACAAACACTAAAAATTTAAACAACTTTACAGCTCACATAATGCACAAGTTTTACCAGAAGAATTAATGTAAGTGCTTTTATAAAATTATAAGCTTCACATTTCTGTGTTTAAACATTCCAAAAATTGGCCCCATTCACTTCCATTGTAAGTGCCTCACTGTAACCTCGATTTTTGCTTTTTTTTTTTTATTTAAATTTTTTTATTTTTGTGGTAATCAGTTGCCACAAATGCTGTCGATTGAGCTTAACTTGTACTGAACCCGGAACATTCCTTTTGAAAAAATCCACTAGGTTCTTACCACCTGAATTAACGTTTCCCCAACCAGTAACCCACATGTCAGAGCCATTGTTGAATATGCTTCCCTCTGCTGCAAGACAGACTGGTTTGATGTATGTCGTGAAATTCACAGGTGAGGAGAGGTGCAGCAGAGCCATGTCATTGTCATGATAGTATGCGTCGTATTGTGGATGCGTTATGACTTCGGAGATGTTTCTGGACACCTCGTTTGAATTGGGTTGTTCCTGACTCTCTCGGCCCAGATACACAGTGAAGCCTGAAGGATCAGGGTTACTGAAAGAGGGACAGATCAACATCATTTACACTGAGGAAAAAGACATATTTTATTAATGCAGTGCTTTGAATTAAAGTTAATAGTGTGGGTTACCCTGGAAAGCAGTGAGCTGCTGTCAGAATCCATTCTCTGTTGATGAGGGATCCACCACAGAAATGACTGCCTTCAAAGTGAAGACTGACCTGCCATGGCCACGCACCAACAGGGGCATCCTGTCCTCCTACTATCCTTGTGTTGAGAGGGGCTCTGCCACACACTTACAAGAAGAAAAAAAATGACTCTTTGAGTGGCACAGAAAATGTTACGGAGTTAGTTCACCCAAAAAATATACCCATTATGTTGTTCCAAACCCATATGACTTTATTTCTTCCACTTTAAGTTGACTTTAAGATGACGTTTAAGATGACTTTTTCACTTTACATTACTCAATGCTATTATTATGTGATGAGAAATCATTTACCATTCAATTGGCATTCACACCCTAGAAAAAAAATTGAACAAGATGTTGAAATCAGATCACATTCAGATTCAGTTATTCACAAGTAAAGGCCACTTCCTTTGTTTTACATTGCTATGTGTAGAAAATGTTTAAGCCATTTGTTAACAGCTGATATTTATCAATACTATCAAATATTTAAGCTTTAAAATTCTCTGCTTATAAAATAATCCCAGAGATGATTTGTTATGTCAATAAAATTGAAATATATGTTATATCATAAAAATACATTCCAAAATACTTTTTTTGTGTCTTTATTAAAAAGAGCTTACACACCACGGGCTAATAAATAAATAAATACAATGATAAACTAATAGATTTAAACTGTGCGCATGATTCAATCAAGCTACAGTATAATATACCTATACATTTGAAGCAGCACTAAAACATAAAGCATCAAAAATGCTTAGAAAAGAAAGAAACTATTTATTTATTATTATTATTATTATTTTTTATGTATTTATTTATAGGGATAAGTAAGTAAATGAGAATACTTTAGAGCAGATAACTTTATATAAAGATAGATGCATTTACCTTTGGTAAGGAGAGCGACCACAAAGACCAAACTCAGTTTCCTGAACATCTTGATCTTTCTGACTTCAGTGCTGACATTTGATGTTATATATCCCCTACAACCTGACGTCTACACACTTCCTCATTTTCTCATTGTTGCCTGACTCAGCACACCTAAACAATGGAAAAAAACTATGAAAAATTGCAGAATTTGGTGAGAATTCTCTGAAATCAATAATAAAAAAGAAAGAAAAAAAAAGAAAGAAAAACTTTCAGAAGGAAAACAGATCAAGATGCAGAAACACTTTAATATCTCAATATTTGTATACCAGTTTATCCATTTGTACAGTTTTGTATCATAATTGCACATTATTAAGCATTCAACTAACATCATAGATATAAAAAGACAAAATTATAGGAAGATGAGACTTCATTGGAATTGGCTCTGTACAAAGAAATTTGCAGTTGACTTTAAAAACGGTTTCTCAAGTTTAAAGTACTGTATGTTGAAAGTCACAACAATGCAGCAACATCATAGATTCAATAAAAACAAGGTGTGTTCTAAGGTATTTGCAATTTCTGTGTACACATGTAATACACTGAAAATGGTGAGCAACAATCAATGGAATGAAATCCTTTATGCCATTGAAAAGATTTCTTATATAACAGGATGACATCTACAAGTAGACAATGTCAGTTTTATAATACCTTTTCTCATTATTATACATATTATTAAACTATTATCCTTATTTTCTTTTTTCAAATTCAATTAAGCACATAATATCTTATCCCTCATTCTAAAAAGCCTTGTTGATACTTTAAGCCTTCTTTGTTTTTACATTAATTCTAAATTTTAATAATTTATTTCTTTAGTAATTTCAGTGACCACTATATTTTAAGTGTAAATTCATTTTATTTGTATTTATTTATGTATTTTTCAACTTTTTTTTTTTTTGTTGTGTTAAACCTCTGTTTAAGTTTTTGCTTTTTGAAACACAAACACAGGGCACATCCTTCTTACTAATGTGCTAAAGAAGGGTCAATAGTTTGGAATGTAGTAAAGAAAGAACATGACTTTTTGCTTATTTTGTACATTGTTTTCTTTGTTTTAAATAATCAAAATGCTTGACAGCTACTGAAACCCTGAAACCTAAAGCCTACTTCAGAACAGAGCACATGATCAGAGAATGCTTTAGTTGGGAATGTTGACAGAGTTCATTCATTCACCCACACAACTTCAACAATTGCATTGATGATTGTATTATACTGACTGATTAATGACTGTTTTTCTGGGGGCATGTCGAATGTCTATATTGCAAACTAACTCTAAAAATCTTATCAACATATATCTACATATATGTACTTTTCTTAAAATAGGGAGAATCTGCAAAATGAGCAAAATTGCTTTACATACAGCTGTACATAGATAATCGTGTTACACCATACACCTTTTACACTATAACATTAAAAAAATATATTTTCTTTGTTGTTTTTTTATTTTTTTTTTTTTTTTTTTTTTTTTTTGGAGGGTAAATGAAGAAAACTAATCCCAGTCTACACACTTTATTTATCTAGTTTAATTTTTTTAGTTATTTATTTATTTTTTTACATTTTAGATATTAGATGAAACTGCACCTGTTACAAAAGACTCATCATGATTTTGTTTCTCATATTTTCGTGGTATATTGCGAGGGGTATTAATGTCAAGTGTCACCTCATATAGTTCTGGTGAAAAAACACTTTCTAAATAAACATTTAATAAATGAAGACATGTTGATAACTTTTCCACTGAGATAAAAATTGTGAGAAGAAGTGCAAGTCATGACTGATGTTATCAGAGATGGTTTTGGTCTGTTTTGAACTGCACATGTTGCTTGCTTAAGTGAGGATGAGACTATGAATGTTAAAATGTGATTTAAACCTGTTACGTTGCAATCCTTAATGTGGGCCAACCGGTTTTATGTGCTAACCAAAGCCAAGTTTTACTCACAATTAGCATTTTATGAATGTTAATTTTGGCCCCTGCAGCAAGAACATAATAAAACCTAACCTAAACCTGTCCTGAACACACACACACACACACACGCACACACACACGCACACACGCAGCAGAAATATAAGACTAGTATGCGATTCCCGAATTTAACCTGTGAGTTGTCAAACATAATACATGCACATATTTAATAAAATTAAAGGTATAGTTCACCTAAAAATTTACAATATTTTTATCATATATTCCCCCTCATATTGTTTCAAACCCGTATGACTTAATTTTATATCATGGAACACAAAAGGAGACGGTAGGAACTGTGTTCACTGTGTGGGAAAAAGCTGCAATGAAAGTTAATTGTGACCAAGTCAGTGAGTCATCCTGGTTACTTTCGTAACCTCTGTTCCCTGATGGAGGGAAGGAGACATTGTGTCAATGTAGTGACACTAGGGGTCACTCTTGGGAGCCCCAAACACCTCTTGAAAAAAGGCCAATGGGAATTGGTGAGTGGAATTTGCATGCCACTCCCCCGGACATACAGGTATAAAAGAAGCTGGTATGCAACCACTCATTCAGGTTTTGTGCTGAGGAGCCGAGACAAGGTCCCGGCCATTTCAGTGGGTAGTTCAGCGTTGTGGCAAGAGGGACACAACGTCTCGTTCCCTCCATCAGGGAATGGAGGTTACGAAAGTAACCATGACATTCCCTATCTGTCACTCACTTGACGTTGTGTTGATGTAGTGACACTAGGGGTCCCTATACAAAATGCCACAACTAGCTGAACTGTGTTAAGTGGACTGGCAGTGCAAGACGGGCAGACCGCTGTGTGCCTCATAGCCAGCGCACCAGGCCATCACGTAACCTCCCCCAAAGCTCTTATGAGCATCGAACGGTCCTTCGGGAACAAGTCGACTGCACAACAAATAGGGACAGGCTGGCCCAGCCGTGGCCTCTTTTCCTCTTTTTTCTCCCCAAAAAGAGTGGAATTTGTTAACCGACTGGTGGCCATAAATGTCTACATCTGGGGGGGGGGGGGTATTTTGAGTGGAAATACGTCACATGGTCTTACCGAGTCTTGTCGGAAGTATGTCATATGGGGAAATCGCATGGTAGGTCCTACCCGAGGGGGGAAGAGTTTCTACAAACATGGTGACCAGGGGAAGAGGGGCCTCTGCCCAAGGAAGATGCAGTTTACCGACAGGGAAACAATTTAGCGGAAGATATGACATGGGGTCACCTACGGGGAACAAAGCAGACAAAGAGCTGCTCGGAGATTCTAAAGCTCTACGTGCAATCCAAATAGATGCGTAAAGCACGCACCGGACACAGCAACACCAAGGCTGGGTCTGCCTCCTCCTGGGGCAGCGCTTGTAGGTTCACCACCTGATCCCTAAAAGGGGTCGTGGGAACCTTGGGCACATAGCCCAGTCGCGGTCTCAGGATCACATGTAACCCGGACCAAATTCCAGGCATGATTTGCTGACAGAGAAAACCTGCAGGTCCCCTACCTTCTTGTTGGAATTGAGCGCAGTCAAGAGGGCAGTCTTCAAAGAGAATGCCTTTAGCTCAACTGACTCCAGGGGCTCAAAGGGAGTTCTCCGTAGACCCCGAAGAACTACAGAGAGGTCCCACGAGGGGATGAGGCACGGTCTGGAGGGATTCAACCTCCTTGCACCCCTCAGGAGCATGATGATCAAATCGTGATTCCCCAAATACTTCCCATCCACTGCATCGTGATGTGCCAAAATGGAGGTCACATACACCTTCAAGGTGGACCTGCTCTAGTGGAACCCCCGCTGGTAGAAATGCAAGGTCGGTCCAAGAGCTGAAGAGGCGGTGACAGATCGGCGTGATGACCACGCGATGTGTCCCACGGTGCCATGCCCATCTCGGGACTCGAGTCTGAAGCCAATGCTGAAGCGGTCTCATATGCATCAACCCGAGCGGTGTGGCCACTGCTGAGGATGCCATATACCCCAGGATCCTCTGAAAAATTTTCAGTGGAACCGCTGTCTTCTGTCTGAACGCCTTCAGACAGTTCAGCACTGACTGTGGGCACTCGTTCGTGAGGCGTGCCATTATCGAGACTGAGTCCAACTCCAAGCCGAGAAAAGGGATGCTCTGAACCAGGGAGAGCTTGCTCTTTTCCCAGTTGACCCGAAGCCCCAGTCGGCTGAGGTGTGTGAGCACCAGGTCCCTGTGCGCACACAACACATCCCGAGAGTGAGCTAGGATTAGCCAGTCATCGAGATAATTGAGGATGCGGACACCTACTGCCCTTAGCAGGGCAAGGGCTGCCTCTGTGACCTTCGTGAAGATGCGAGGGGACAAGGACAGGCCGAAGGGCAGGACCTTGTACTGGTACACCCGGCCCTCGAAAGCAAACCACAGGAAGGGTCTGGGTCAAGGTAAGACTGAGACGTGGAAGTATGCGTTCTTCAGGTCTACCGCCGTGAACCAATCTTGATGCCGGATGCTCGCTAAAATGCGATTTTGCGCCAGCATCTTGAACAGGAGTCTGTGCCAGCCCGGTTCAGTACTCGCAGGTCCAAGATTGGCCGCAACCCACCGCCTTTCTTCATTATGATGAAGTAGGGGCTGTAAAACCCCTTCTTCATCTCGGCCGGAGGAACAGGCTCTATCACACCCATCCGTAGAAGGGTAGCGATCTCCGCACGCAAGGTAGCAGTGTTCTCGCCCTTCACCGAGGCGAAGCAGATGCCGCTGAAACTGGGCAGGCACCTGGCGAGCTGAATCATGTAGCCGAGTCGGATGGTCCGGGTCAGCCATCGTAACAGATTGGAAAGTGCGAGCCACGCGTCCAAACTCTGGGCAAGGGGGACCAAGGGGACAATCACGTCGGACGTACCGGCAGGTGGGACCTCACGGCGGGGCTGAGCCTGAGGTGCCACGTCGAGGGGGCTCGAACCCCGTGGCCATGCTGAGTCCAGAGACATCGAAGCACTTACCTGGCTCCTGTTGCCCACCATAAGATTGGTCGAGGAGGGGGGAGGAGGAATATCATCCCCACAGTCCATCGGAATCAACCCGGTGTGGGCATGTTTGTGCCACAGCTGGGCGCTCAGGGGCGGGGGGTCTGCTGCTGGAGCGCCATACCTGCCAAAATGGGACAGTGGATGGTGGTTGTGATGTCGGCCGTGTGCACCTGACATGTGACCCAGGGAACAAGAAAATCACTCTTTTGTTGAAGTTTTGGGTACTGCAGCCTCTTGGGCATGCGGCAAAAAATTAAACAAAAGATTCTTCTCCCGGCCCTCCACCGGGGGATGGAGTGGTCTGTCCACCAGCTCCATAGAAGCAGGTCTCCTTGTCCCTGGGTTGCCCATCTCAGGGGTGCTTCGAAGCCTTCCTTGGGTTCTTGGCAGCCAGCCGTGAGACGGGTGCCGTCTGTTTCCTGTGGTGGGCTCCACGCCGGGGCCGGGCCGTGGGGGCGGGCTGCGGCAGAGCCGGTGCTGTTGCTGTAGGAGGATGCCCTTGGTAAAAAGCAGATGGGGTGCGGGGTCTTGAGCCGCGTCGGGGCAGGATGTGCTGTATAGCCTCCATCTGCTTCTTCACCGCCGAGAACTGCTGGGCGAAGTCCTCGACGGTGTTGCCGAACAGGCTGACCTGGGAAATGGGGGCGTCAAGGAACCATGCCTTGTCAGCCTTTCTCATCTTGACCAGGTTGAGCCATAGGTGGCGCTCCTGGACCACCAGGGTGGACATTGCCTGCCCAAGAGACCACGCCATGACCTTCGTCGCCTGGAGAGCGAGGTTGGTTGCCGAGCTCAGCTCCTGCATCAATCCTGGGTCAGAACTACCCTTGTGCAGTTCTCTTAGCACCTTGGCTTGGTGCACTTGCAGGAGAGCCATGGCATGCAGGGTAGTGGCGGCCTGTCCAGCCATGGCACCACAGGCCTCAGTCGCCAGAGATGACATAACCCTACAGGCTCTGGTTGGGGGTCTCAGGCGGCCCCACCAGGTGGCGGCGCTTTGCGGGCACAGGTGCACCGCAACCGCCTTATCCACCTGGAGAATCACCGAGTACCCCCTGGCAGCCCCACCATCGAGGGTAGTGAGAGCAGAGGAGCTCAGAGACTGGGTCCAGGCAGTGAAAGGTTCCTGCCACGACCTCATGAGCTCCTCATGCACCTCTGGGAAGAAAGGGACCGGGGCAGGGCGTGGCCGTGAGCGGTGCTCCGGGCCCAGGAACCAATCATGTGAGGGTTCAGGGGGTGTGGAGTTTTCCACTCCAGACCGACACACGCAGCTGCCCGGGCAAGCATGGCTGCCAGCTGTGCGTCAGGCTGCGACTGGGCGACCACACCCGAAGGTGGGAGGCGCTATGGCTTCAAACCCATAGGTAGAAGAACCGAGGCAGAGAGCCGCTGGAGTGGTCTTTGCCTCTAAGGAAGGAAAGACCGCGACCGCAATGTTGCCATGGTCACGCTCTCGCAGTGAGAACATGACCCATCCACGAATGCTGTCTCCGTGTGGGCAGTGCCCAAGCACGTAAGACCGCGATCGTGGCCAACGGAAGCGGAGAGGTAACGACCGCAACCAGGAAATACACACAAACAGAGAGGCATCTTTAAAAAGACTCTTTTAAGAAGGAAAAATATACTCTTTTAGTAGGAAGAATATACTCTTTTAGCTGCTGAAGCACCCAGGGGCATTCTCTGCACTTCACCAGTACAAGAGGGGGAGAAGCCGCTGTAATGCACCGTAAATCCAACAGCTTTTCGTGGTGAATGGATCGGCAGAGTAATTCAGCTCGCTGAACACAACCACTCAGCTCTGAAGAGAAAATCTGAATGAGTGATTGCATACCAGCTCCTTTTATACCTGTATGTCTGGGGGAGTGGCATGCAAATTCCTCTTGCCAATTCCCACTGGCCTTTTTTCAAAAAGCAGAGGTGTTTTGGGCTCCCAAAAGTGACCTCTAGTGTCACTACATCGACACAATGTCGAGTGAGTGACAGATAGGGAACCCTGCTTATATTCTGCCTTTTGAGTTCCAAGAAAGAAGAAAGTTGTACAGGTCTGGAACAACATAAGTGTGAGTAAATGATGACAGAATTCTCATTTTTGGTGAACTATCAGTTATAATTTGTGATCTATCCCTGAATTTTTATTTATTTATTTATTTATTTTTTGAGTAGATGCAGATGTGAAATGTACTATGGCACAGTTAAACGTACTATATACCACAGGCTGCCTTAGTTGGCGATGCCTCATGGCCATTGAAATAGATGAGGTGAAACAGTAGAAAGATATGCTTGTTTGGCTCACCCATGCTGCAGTGGGATGTCAAATCTGGCCTGACACTGATTCAAATTTATGATAACAAGGATGGGCCACAGTAAAATTTCACCCTGCCCCTGCCACAGTACCTGAGCAAACTGTTATTTTAGCATTGACATTTTGAATAGAATAACTGAGGAAAGAGGTGACACATGCAAATAATAATAATAATAATAACAACAACAGCAATAATAATAATAATAATGATAATAATAATAATACACATTGAAACACAGTGCTACAGAAATACAACATTGTTCCTAATTAAGTTTAATAAGACAGATGGCTGCCATTTAAGTTACTGAAAGTTATGGAAGTCCCTGCTCGTAGATGCATCATAAACCTTCTGGATCTAAGCATCTTTTTCTATTGATGGCATTTCAAATGTAGCAGTGTATTTTGACAAAGTATATATTTTTTGTGAGCAGCATATATTTCATTATATTATAACAGGTTTTACCAGCATCAGTGTACATAACATAATGTACATAAATATCAAAAAAAGAAATATATATATATATATATATATATATATATATATATATATATATATATATTTTTTTTTTTTTTTTTTTTTTTCAATAAAATATAATCAAACAAACTCCTCTCAGATAACCTGTTCTCTTATTGCATGTTTTCTGTTAATGTGTCTTTGACGTCTTCTCGGCCAGGTCACTCACTCATCTAAAAGAGATTTTATCTCAATGAGATTTTATACTGTTTAAATAAAGGTTAATAACTAATTAACTAGCTAACATGTGATGGGTCATGCAGGGACTACTGAGAATGCCCAACTATTGTTTTCCACTGTAATTTTAACATTTGTTTACTGTTAAAGCACACGTCTTGTTAAACATAATATATAACATTTCACCATTAAAGGAATGTTCCTGGTTCAAAATTAAGATAAATCAAAAAGCATTTGTAGAATAATGTTGATTACCACAAACAATTAATTTAGACTCATTTCTCCTTTTCTTAAAAAAAAAAGCAAAAGTCGAGGTTACAGTGAGGCACTTACAATGAAAGTGAATGGGTTAAAAATTTTTTTTGGGGGGGTTAAGATTTTTGCTTAAAAAAAGGAGGGACGAATCGAAATTAACTTTTGTGGTAATCAATATTATGCCGAACGACCCCCCCCCCCCCCCCCCCCATAAGGCCAAGATAATGTAACCTGGGGTTCCCCTGGTGTTTCATCAAAACTATAATACTAGAAACATAAAACTAGATTTTTTTTTTCAAATGTTTGCGGTGACACAATGTGACATTGTTCATTATCTGTCCCAGTTTTCATAAAAAATCCAAACCAGATTTCGGAAAATTCGAAACATGCCCGAGCATAGTGAGCAGCACGCTGTTTTCTGAGGGAACTTACAGACAGTGACTGAGTGACACTGGCAGAGTGGATCCGCATTTTCACCTCTCAGTAATGGTAAAACATAATTATTCTTCATAACTATTTGCGATCTATAGGGGTTCAACCTCCTAGTGCCTCCCAGGAACCTGATGATCAAGTCGTGCTTCCCCAAGTACTTACCATCTACTGCATCGTGATGAGCCAAATTAGCGGCTACATACACCTTCAAGGTGGAGTTGGACAGCCGCCCCATCAACCTCTCCTGCAGGTAGGAAAGCACCGATCTGACTGCGCATCTCTGGGGGTCTTCCCGTCGGGAAGAACACCACTTAGCGAACAGATGCCACTTCAAGGCATACAGGCGCCTTGTAGAGAGAGCTCTAGCCTGAGTGATCATGTCTACCACTGTGGGCGGTAGGCCACTTAAGTCCTCCACATCCCGTCCAAGGGCCAGACGTGGAGATTCCAGATGGTGCCCCGTCCCTGAGAAAGAAGGTCCTTCCTCAGGGGAACTCACCGGGGGGGCTGTCGCGAGGAGCGTGAGATCCGAGAACCATGTCTGGGTGGGCCAATAGGATGCTACTAGGATGACCTGCTCCCCGTCCTCCCTGACCTTGCATGGGGTCTGTGCGAGTAGGCTCACTAGGGGAAATGCATACTTGCGTAGTCCAGGGGGCCAGCTGTGTGCCAACGTGTCTATACCGAGGGGTGCCTTGGTTAGAGTGTACCAAAGCAGGCAGTGGGAGGATTCCTGGGAAGCAAACAGGTCTACCTGTGCTTGATTGAATCGACTCCAAATCAGCTGGACCACCTGAGGGTGGAGTCTCCACTCTCCCCTGAGGGTAACCTGATATGACAGCACGTCTGCTGCAGTGTTGAGGTCGCCTGGGTTGTGAGTGGCTCGTAGCGACTTGAGGCACGCAAGTTGTGACATGCGTGGGGAGCGTAGACCACCTTGGCAGTTGATGTAAGCTATCGTTGCTGTGTTGTCCATCTGGACCAACACGTGCTTGCCTTGGATCAATGGCCAAAAGCTCCGCAAGGCGAGCAGTACTGTCAACAACACTAGGCAGTTGGTGTGCCAATGCAGCCACGGGCCAGTCCAAGAACCGGCGGCTGTGTGCCTATTGCATACGGCGCCCCAGCCCATTTTGGAGGTGTCTGTTGTAACCATGACGCGTCTAGAGACCTGATCTAGGAGAACCCCTGCCCGTAGAAATGCGAGGTCGGTCCAAGGGCTGAAGAGGCGGCAACAATCGGCATGATGACCATGCGATGTCCCGCAGCACCATGCCCATCTCGGGACTTGAGTCTGAAACCAGTGCTGAAGCGGTCTCATATGCATCAACCCGAGCAGTGTGGCTGTCGCTGAGGATGCCATATGCCCCAGAAGCCTCTGAAAAAGTTTCAGTGGGACCACTGTCCTCCATCTGAATGCCTTTAGACAGTTCAGCACCGACTGAGCGCGTTCATTCATAAGACGCGCTGCCATCAAGACCGAGTCCAACTCCAGACCGAGAAAAGATATGCTCTGAACCGGGGAGAGCTTGTTCTTTCACCAGTCGGCTGAGGTATCGAAGCACAAGGTCCCTGTGTGCGCATAGCATAGTGAGCTAAGATCAGCCAGTCATCGAGATAGTTGAGAATGCGGATGCCCACTTCCCTTAGCTCACAAGGGCTGGCTCCGCGACCTTCATGAAGACGCAAGGTCCCTGTGTGCGCATAGCATAGTGAGCTAAGATCAGCCAGTCATCGAGATAGTTGAGAATGCGGATGCCCACTTCCCTTAGCTCGCAAGGGCTGGCTCCGTGACCTTCATGAAGACGCAAGGGGACAAGGATGGGCTGAAGGGGAGGACCTTGTACTGGTACGCCTGGCCCTCGAAGGCAAACCACAGGAAGGGTCTGTGTCGAGGAAGGACCGAGACGTGGAAGTACGCGTCCTTCAGGTCTACCGCTGCAAACCAATCTAGATGTTGGAAGCTCGCTAGAATGCGTGTTTGTGTCAGCATCTTGAACGGGAGTCTGTGCAAGGCCCGGTTCAGTACTTGCAGGTCCAAGATTGGTCGCAACCCACCGCCTTTCTTTGATACGATGAAGTAAGGGCTGTAGAACCCTTTCCTCATCTCGGCTGGAGGGACAGGCTCTATTGCACACTTGCTCAGGAGGGTCGCGATCTCCGCACGCAAGGTAGCAGGATCTTGAGCCGCGCCAGGGCAGGATGTGCTTTATAGCCTCCGTCTGCTTCTTCACCGTTGAGAACTGCTGGGCAAAGTCCTCGATGGTTTCGCCAAACAGGCCAACCTGGGAGATGGGAACCATGCCTTGTCAGCCTCTTGCATCTCTACCAAGTTGAGCCAGAGGTGTCGCTCCTGGACGCCCGGAGAGCGAGGTCGGTCACAGAGCACAGTTCCTGCATCAATCCCGGGTCAGGACTACCCTTGTGCAGTTCTTTTAGCACCTTGGCTTGGTGTACTTGCAGGAGAGCCATGGCGTGCAGGGCGGAGGCAGGTCGTCCAGCGGTGCCGTAGGCTCTAGCCATCAGGGACGACGTAAACCTACAGGCCTTGGACGGGAGCTTCAGGCGTCCATGCCAGGTGGCGGCACTCTGCAGACACAAGTGCACCGTGAGCGCCTTGTCCACCTGGGGGATCACCGAATACCCCCTTGTCATTTATGAATGGAAAATATACTCTTTTCAAAATATATTCTTTTTTTGCTCTGCCGAAGCGCCCATGGGTGTTCTTTGAGAAGCTGCTGAAATGCACTGTCAAATCCAGCAGTCTTTAGCGAGGTGAGTTTTTTTTTGTTGTTGGAGGAATTGTATTCAGCGCACTGAATGCAACCGCTCAGCTCCGAAGAGAAAATCTGAATGAGTGGTTGCATACCAGCTCCTTTTATAGTGGGAGTGGCATGCAAATTCATTGGCCTTTTTTCAAAAGATCAGAGGTGTTTCGGGCTCTCAAGAGTGACCCCTAATGTCACTACGTCGACACAACGGCGAGTGAGTGACAGAAAGGGAACAGTTTTACCTAACACTAAAAGTTTGCTCTCTATTGTAAGATAAGGTGGTGCCCGAATGTCTAAATTCTGGTAGCACAACTCCCTGAAAAAACAAAGTGCGCCCGGGACTATCAACATATAATCTCTGAGAAAACCAGCATATACATTTTCGGTTTGGTTGATATTGGGGATTATGATTTATGTTAATGCGCATGTAACATATATTACATTCCAAATTAGGTTTCCAGAAATAACAATTAATATTTTTTCACAAATTTTTTCATCTTGGTTAATGTTAATTTATACATACAATTTTGTTTATTGTTAGTTCATGTTAGTTCTTGATGCTATTTTACAAATTTTTAATATTAAACTGTATTAATATATGTAAAAATTGACATAAACCACGATTAAAAATTGTGTAAAAATATTGTTCAAGTTTCATGTTAATTAATTATGTAATGTTAATGTATTCACAAAACCTTGTTGCAACAATTACCAATACATTTAATAAACATTAATCAAACAATGCTTCCATGGATAGGCTACCTAAATGTAAATATTAACATGCACTTTCTCAACTACTCCTAAACTAATTTTTCTTCACTGAATTGTAAAAAACTGTCCTCTTTCTCTGACTCATGTTGTCTTCACTGGTGATTGAAATCTCAATACTAAAAGAAGGATTTATTTGTTTGGTGCAAATATCACTCCATGTTGCTATAATTCTCATTATAGGCAGGGGCGTCATGCACCTATTTTTTTGAGGGGGCACCAAGGTCAGCAACCGCAGCCCTAATCCAACCAAAACCCCCACCCACCCCCTTCCTGAAAATCATGGGAAACACTATCACTTTTTAAAATAACTATTACATTTGCAGCTGTTTTTAAAAAATGCCTATCTGTAATGGATAGATTTGGTTACATTTTATGAGTTAGTGTGCATGTCTGACATTTTTAGGCTGTTTTACACCACTATTTTGCAATCTTGCCAGAGACATATCTAGTATGGGAGCAGGCCGCACAAGCCGCGGCCTTTTCTCTCCACAGAGTATTCAGTTATTCAGCTGGGGCCATTTTAATGTCAATATATGCGAAGGTTTTATTTTCCTATCCTATTCTTTCAGGGGGAAAAGACTCCGCGGAGTCCACATCCTGCCCGGAGGGGAGATAACATGTGGCAAGCACGACATGTGGGCGCAGAGCCACACATGGAAGAGGTGCAGTGGTAGGTACTGCCTGAAAGGGGAGGAGCTCTACAAACACGGGGACCAGGACAGAGAGGGCTCTGTCGAAGGGAGATGCAGGTCTGCTGACAGGGAGACCATACTGTGGAAAATATATCACAGGGGGTTACCGGAGTAACCGGCATCTGTGGAGCACCTGCAAGTAAGGGCATATTAGCACATGTACTGGTTCCTGCTGTGAATTGCTCCACTGAATTCGTGAGCCACAGGGCTAAGGAGAAAAGACATCCAGGGTTCATGGGTTCGTGAACTCGCATGGGAAAAGCGCACGTCTTCGCCTCTTTGGAGGGGAAAGGTGCTATATGCAAGCGATACACCGGCCAGCTGTCCGTATTCCCGAACTTACCTGTTTGTACCTGACAGAACAGGGGACGAAACCGGCTCAACCTGGAGACTGTAAAATCTCTTGAAAGTATTGGGTGTCGCCCAGCCCGCTGCCCTGCAGATGTCTGCTAGAGAGGTGCCATGGGCCAGTGCCCATGAGGATGCCAGACTCCTTGTGGAGTGTACTCATATTCCTGAAGGGGCGGGCACAGCCTGGGCCTGGTATGCCATAGCGATGGCATCCACGATCCATGGGCAAGCCTCTGTTTGGAGACAGTGTTCCCTTTCCACTGTCCACCAAAACAGACAAAGAGTTGTCATTCCGTCTAAAGTTCTGTGTGCGATCCAAGTAGATGCGCAAAGTAAGCACCAGACACAGCCAGGTGGCTGCGCTTTGCGGGAACAGGTGCACCGCAACCACCTTATCCACCTTAGGGACCTCCGTATACCCGTGGGCCACCCCGCCATCAATGGTAGTGAGAGCAGACAAGCTGGGAGGTCGGTTTCAGGCAGAAAAAGATGCCCTCCACGACCTCGTCAGCTCGTCATGCACTTCCGGGAAGAAAGGGACCGGGGGGCGTGGCTGTGAGCGGCGCCCCAAACCCAGGAAACAATCATCTAGCCGTGAGGACTCAGGGGAGGGTGGAAGGTTCCGGGCAAGCATGGCGGTCAACTCGCTGTCAGCCTCAGACTGGGCGGGCTGACTCAAAGGTGGCAGCCCAGTCGAGTCCTCGGCATCTGACATCGCCAGTATGCAGTGATCAAGCACACATCCCACTCCGGAGCTCCAAAAGGGAAACTAAGCTGGCCCTGGGGCGAGTTGGTCTCCTCTCGGAACTCACTGGGGACAAACAAGCATGCTTGGGAATGGGAGGTCTGTGGGGATTTACCCAGTGGAGCCACGCCCATTGAAGCCCCAAAATCGCCTCCAGCGCCAGCCGGGCCGGCCTCGTACCCGGAGGTAAAAGGAAAGGTGGGGGGGGCGGCTAGAGTGGCTTTCCCCCGGAAGAAGGAAAGCCGCGACCGCAATGTTGCCACAGTCATATTCTCGCAATGAGAACATAAACCATCCACGAACGCTGCATCAGTGTGATCGCTGCCCAGACACGTGAGGCAGCGCCCGTGGCCATCGGAAGCGGAGAGATAGCGACCGCATCAGGAATCACACAAAGATGGATAGTCATTTTTATAAAGACGCGTCTTTAAAAAGAAGTTCAACGTCAATGTGTGTGCTCTAATAGAGAGAATATACTCTTTAGCAGTAATATACACTCTTTTAGCACTGTCGAAGCGCCCAGGGGCGAAATCTGCACTCGTCATGTAGAAGGAGAGAAAGCTGCTGGAAATGCACTGTATATCCAACAGCAAACGCTTCTTAAGAGGTGAATGGAACAGCAGTAGTATTCAGCTCGCTGATAGTACAACCGCTTGGCTCTGAAGAAAAAAATCTGAATAAGTGGTTGTGAGCCAGCTCCTTTTATACCTGTATGTCCGGGGGAGTGGCATGCAAATTCCACTCACCAAATTCTCATTGGCCTTTTCTCAAAGATATGAGGTGATTGCGTAGCCTACATTTAAAATTAAATTCGGGGCTACAGTCAAAATATTCGGGGCCCGGAAAAATGACCTGGCGACACCGATGTTCCCAGACTCAGTAATTATTAATCTTGGGGATTTTAACAAAGCAAATCTCACATGTGAACTGCCCAAACACAAACAGCACATCATATGCCCCACCAGTGACAGGAACATACTGGATTATTGTTACACAATAATAAAGGATGCATATCGCTCTGTCCCTAGAGCAACTTTGGGACTCTCTGATCACTGTCTGGTTCATCTTCTTCCAACCTACAGGCAGAAATTAAAATCAACCAAGCCAGTAGTAAGGACTGTAAAGAGATGGACCAATGAAGCAGAGTGGGAACTACAAGCCTGCTTTGATTGCACAGACTGGAGTGTTTTTGAGGCTGCAGCCACAGACCTGGATGAGCTCACAGATACTGTTACATCATATATTAGTTTCTGTGAGGATATGTGCATTCCTACAAGGACTTATTTAAAGTTCAACAACGACAAACCGTGGTTTACAGCAGAGCTCAGGCAGCTTCGTCAGGCCAAAGAGGATGCTTACAGGGGTGGGGATAAAGTCTTGTACAATCAGGCCAGGAACACACTGAACAGGGAAATCAGAGTGGCTAAAAGGAGATACTCTGAGAAGCTGAAAAACAAGTTTTCAGCTAACGACCCTGCATCAGTGTGGAGTGGTATGAAACAACTCACAAATTACAGGACTCCTACCCCCAACCCTGTAGGGAACCAACAACTGGCTGACGACCTGTATGTGTTCTACTGCAGATTTGAAAGGCCCAGTCTCACACCCCACACCCACTCTGACCTTCACTTCACACAAACACCAACACCTCCTGCAACCCCCCTCCTCCCCCCTCCTGCTACTCAACCTGCACTTAAGATCTACGAAGATGATGTGAGCCACATCTTTCAGGAACCAAAAGACGATGAAGGCTTCAGGCCCAGATGGCGTCTCACAAACGTGTCTTTGATCCTGTGCTAACCAGCTGGCCCCCATCTTCACACAGATCTGCACCAGTGATCACTGGACCAGTGTGAAGTCCCATGCTGCTTCAAATGCTCAATCATTATTCCTGTCCCAAAGAAACCAAAAATCACAAGACTTAATGACTACAGACGTGTCGCCCTGACGTCTATGGTCATGAAATCATTTGAGAGACTGGTGTTGGCCCACCTGAAGAACATCACTGGACCCTTTCTAGATCCCCTTCAATTTGCTTATCGAGCAAACAGGTCTGTGGATGATGCAGTCAACATAGGATTGCATCATATCCTGCAACATCTGGACAGACCAGGGACATATGCAAGGATTCTTTTTGTGGACTTCAGTTCAGCTTTCAACACCATCATCCCAGCTATAATCCAGAATAAATTTCACCAACTCTCTGTTCCCATGTCTATCTGTCAGTGGATTACCAGCTTTCTGACGGACAGGCAGCAGCTTGTGAGACAGGGGAAATTCACTTCTAGCACCTGTACAATCAGCACTGGTGCCCCCCAGGGATGTGTGCTCTCCCCACTACTCTTCTTCCTCCACACCAATGACTGCATCGCCAAGGACCCCTCTGTCAAGCTCCTGAAGTTTGCAGTTGACACCACTGTCATCGACCTCATCCGAGATGATGATGAATCTGCATACATAAGGGAGGTTGAACAGCTGGCTGTCTGGTGCAGTCAAAACAACCTTGAGATGAACACGCTCAAAACAGAGGAGAGCATTGTGGACTTTAGAAGAAACACTCCAACACTGACCCCCCTCACCATTTTAAACAGCACTGTGGCAGCAGTGGAGTCATTCAGGTTCCTGGGCACTACCATCTCACAGGACCTGAAGTGGGAGACCCACATTGACTCCATTGTGAAAAAGGCCGAGCAGAGGTTGTACTTCCTTCGCCAGCTGAGGAAATTCAACCTGCCACAGGCGCTGCTGATACAGTTTTATTCAGCAGTCATTGAGTCTGTCCTCTGCACTTCAATAACTGTCTGGTTTGGTTCAGCTACAAAATCAGACATCAGAAGACTACAAAGGACAGTTTGGACTGCTGAGAGGATTATTGGTTGCCCCCTGCATCCCCTTCAAGAACTATACACTTCCAGAGTGAAGAAAAAGGCTGGAAAAATCACTCTGGACCCCACTCACCCTGCCCACTACCTTTTTGAACTGTTGCCTTCTGGCCGACGCTTCAGAGCTCTGAGCACCAGAACCGTCAAGCACAGGAACAGTTTTTTCCCTCAGGCTATCCATGTCATGAACAGTTAAATTGCCCCATTGAGCAATAACTATGTGCAATACACAGTTTAGTCTTTTTTATATTTATCCAACACATCCAACCAATTCTGCCATTTCATTTCTCTGAAAAAAATAAATAAAATTTGCACTGTACATAACAGATTTGTATTTGCACTGTACATAACAGATTGTATAAAATTTTCACTACCCATGTGTATGTGTGTCTGTATGTATGTGTGTGTCTGTACGTATGTGTATAATTAGTATTGTTGTACACTGGAAGCTCCTGTCACCAAGACCAATTCCTTGTATGTGTAAGCATACTTGGCAATAAAGCTGATTCTGATTCTGATATATATATATATTCTTAATAATGTTATTCTATATGACGTGAGGGCATTTGTCTTATTTTTATTTCAAATAAAACACTACATATTTGTTTCTTTTTCTTTCTATCGGACAGTGATGATTCTGAGAAAATGCCTGCAGCCTATTGTTGCTATATTAATGCACATAACTTCCAAGCATGTCTGATTGTCAGGTAAAAAGTGTGCTTTTATTTCAGCTTTGTTGTTAAATTATTTCAGCAAACAGCTTGCTTCATACATTCGGATTAACAGCATTAAGATAAAGAGGGTAAAATGTATCATTCAACTGAATTGTTCACAAGCATTTTACACACTTACATTCAATGCACTCTGTCCATGCATGGAATGAATGCACATCCTTGAATAAGCAGGTTTTTCCATGCATTTACTTGAACCATTCAGGCAATGTTAGTGGTATGACCCATTTTGGGGGTGGCACAGATTACAACTTAAAATCAAGCAAAGCTATAGAAATGTACATATTTACAATTAAAGCTTATTATTAGGAGTACATTCTACAACCCCCCCCAACATTTTGTTTTGATGTCCTTCAGGGGTGCAAAGCTTTGATTAGGGGGTCAAACCCTCCGCAATTCGCACCCTGCCCAAATCCTCATTGTTTACCCTTTTGGCCTTTGATATTTATTCTGTATGAATTTAAGGAAGGTTGGCAAAAGCATTGGGGGTGAAATCTGTAATTTACATCTCCCATATTAGTTACTGTGCGTCATTTATACTGCCAGGTATGTTTCTCTGATTTGTAATCTATTTTATGTTATTCTGATCATTCATGAATTGATTTTGACTTAATTTATATTGACTGATTATCTGTTGTAAAACTTTGTTCCTACCTGGCAAACAAATTGTTCATTTTGATTATACAGTATTCCTGAACTCATTATTTCCAGTAAATTAAGCAACATATCATGTTACTGTGAATGTATGACCAGGATAAGATTATTCCTGCGGGCCATGAATGAGAGCAAACATTCTGGTACTGTCAGTCACTGACTTATCACTCATTTAGGGAAGTTGTGTGTATGGGACTAAACAGAACTTTCATTTGATTTTAAGCAAGCCTGATTTAATGATATTAGTTAACCTTGCAACTGCTGACTTCAGATCTAACTGACAACCTCATGACCATGGGATCATCTGTGTATTATCCGGCCGGCGTATGACCCTAAGCGGCATCAATCCCTAATGAACGAATAATGAGAATACAGAGTAACCGAGTAGTAATCAAAAACACCAAGTCATGATTATATATAAAATGATGATCAGAAACTGATTGGAACCTTAATATAAATGTGAGTTGTATTAGAATTGGAGTCAGATTAAATTATTAATGGAGTCAGATTTAGTCTAAACTAAACCAAATAGTTTAAGATGTTAAAGTCACAGGCGCCAGAACACGCACATACCTTCTACATCCCGCTGGATTCCGCCATCGGACCACTAAATAATAGATAGTGTCTATATCGAATTATTCAGTAAATATTTTGGTAGGGATTCTTGGGGAATCATGCGTGCATCTACTGGACTCCCTCTAGATTGTTTAGACTTGGTTCCTAAAGTAGTTGACAAATATATAGTCCAGACTAGTGTAATGATTGGCAGACAGATTATTCTTAGAGGATGGAAGTCAAAAGGTGCTCCCTCATTTGAAGAATGGTTCACCGGATGTGGCGGCATTTGAAAAGATGCCATATAAACAGCTTGGCAGACTTGACGTGTATGGGAAGAAATGGGACAAATACTTGACCCTACTAGAGGGCTCTCAGTGAGGACCATGTGGAGAGAAACATGTTTGTGGTTGAAACTGTAAATTGTATCTTTTGTGGAATTTTTCTTTTCACCTTTTCACTCTTTGTTGATTTTTTCAATTATTTTTTATTTATTTTGTGTGTATAGGCCTACGTGTGTGACTCAGGCTTGACCACGGGATGTTGTTGAGGGATGGGGGATACTGGGGGTTAAAAGGGGATAATTGTTTGATTCTGTTCATATATATATTATAATTTATTTTATGTAATATATTAAGAATCAATAAAAACTGTTAATCACAGAGTATGTGCATCTGATGTAATTCTTCAGTGCAAATGCGTTAGACAGTCTTGCACTTTAGCAACTACCAACATTTTTTCTGTTGCCCCGAACTCTTTTCTACGGTTATCTTTCCCCACATTAAAGTTATTAATACATTAGAGTTGCAGAGTGCCAATGCAGTGACACAGTCAGAGAGAACGGAGCAGAGAAAACTCTCAGGATCAGATTGTAGGGAATGAGAGGCTCAGGACACAAATGCAGAGTGTAAAAATAATGGGTTTATTTTATGCAACAAAAAGGGTAAAAAACAAAAATCTACCCCAAGACAAGACAAAACAAGCACTAACAGGGAGGGAAGGCAAGGAAACCAGAGAGGGTACTTAAGGAAAGGGGAAGGGACCGGTGGGCTGGGGGGAGGCTTCAGGGAAGAAGCGGGGTCTGGCGGACTGGGAGGAGTCCTCAGGGCAGAGGGGACAGTGTACTGGGCGGCGGCCGCTGGACAGGGATCAGGAGGGAACGGCTCAGGAGATGGAGCCGTGGAAGGCTCAGGCACTGGCCGCGACACAACAGGGTCCATTCCCTATACTCTTATCCTGACGTTATGAACTGGCCAAGATGGACCCAGTGCAGATTTGTATTGGCCACCAGCATGCAGCAGGAGGCCGTTCCCCTGCCTCTGCCAGTGCCCACGGCCATGGAGGCCATTTCCCTGCCACTGCCAGTGCCCACTGCCACGGAGCCGTTCCCCTGCCGCTACCAGCGCCCATGGAGGCCTGTGTTTTGTCAAAGTCTGTTTCCCCATCAGATTCTGTTTCCCCCTAGCCCCGCCCCCATCCTAACGGCAAAGGAAGCGCGCGTTCTCAAAAAGATGCTGTGTTCGTACCACTGAGGTACTACAGAGAGCGCTGAAGATAAAAAGTAGAGTTTTTAATGAGTTTTATCTGTAGAATGTTGTATTCTAGAAGTGAAGGGCAAATTTCATGGCTGTCTAGTTATATTTTGAAAATGGGGTAACAGAACCTATGTTTGTTGCGTTTTTTATGTCTTTATGAACACAACCTCCTACTGTTATTTCTATCAATAAATTATATTATGTTTGTTGCTTTTTTATGTCTTTATGAACACAACCTCCTACTGTTATTTCTATCAATAAATAATAATATGTTTGTTGCATTTTATGTCTTTATGAACACAACCACCTACTGTTATGTCTATCAATAAATAATATTATGTTTGTTGCATTTTATGTCTTTATGAACACAACCACCTACTGTTATGTCTATCAATAAATAATATTATGTTTGTTGCATTTTATGTCTTTATGAACACAACCACCTACTGTTATTTCTATCAAAAAATAATATTATATTTGTGAGAGTTTTCATTTTGAATGTTGTAGACTTTTGGAATAAATGTGTGCTCACTCACATAACTGTGATTTTATAGGCTAAACATGCGACCACTCTCACAAGGCACAATATCAGGACATATTGATCATATTTCTCTTTTTCCCCTTAGCCTAGGTTTTTAGAAATGCAATTGCGTGATTTGGCCACAAGAGAGCTCCGTTGTCGACTTTAGTTCAGATGTTTAAGGTAAACTCTGATGGTTTTCTGTCCCAACAAGTACACTTTCAATGCAATAAGAAAATGTAGGTTAAAAAAAAAATAACATCACACAAGTTTTTAGGTTTTATATTTGTCTTAAAACCACCCCCTTTATAGCAGGGGGAACACATCCTGACAGCTAAGAATGTTGCTGTCAGTTCCCTATCTGTCACTCACTTGACGTTGGTGTCGATGTAGTGACACTAGGGGTCACTCTTGGGAGCCCGAGACACCTCTGGTCTTTGATAAAAGGCCAATGAAAATTGGCGAGTGGTATTTGCATGCCACTCCCCCGAACATACGGGTATAAAAGGAGCTGGTATGCAACCACTCATTCAGATTTTCTCTTCGGAGCCGAACAGTCATTCTCACTGAGCTGAATACTACTGTTCATTCACCTCTGCCGGATCTGACGGCGCATTTCAGCGGCTTCTCCCTCCTCTGCACTGGTGCACTGCAGAGAACGCCCCTGGGCGCTTCGGCAGAAAAACTAGAGAGTATATTTTCTGAAAGAGCATTTTTTCCCTCTAAAAGAGTATATATTTCTCTAAAAAAGCGCACACACGGAACGTCTTTTTAAAGACGCGTCTTTTTAAAGATGCTTTTCTGATTGTGTGTTATTCCTCGTTGTGCTCGTTATCTCTCGCCTTCTAACGGTCACGATCACTGTCTTTCGTGTCTGGGCACTGCTCACGTGGAGACAGCGTTCGTGGATGGTCATGTTCTCATTGCGAGAATATGTCCATGGCAACGTTGCGGTCGCGGCTCGCCTTCGTAAGAAAGCGAGCCACCCCAGAGGCTCCCGCCTCGGTCCTTTTACCCACGGGTTTGAGGCCAGTGCGGCTAGGACTGGGGGCGATTTGGGGACCCCAATGGGACCGCCTCCGCCGGGTATCCCTCCGCAGACCTCCCATTCCCCAGCACGCTCGTCTGCCCCGATTGGGCTTCCGGGTGAGTCCGCCAGCTCGTCTCACGGCAAGTTCGACCTCTTATTCGGAGCCCGCAAAAGTGATGAGCTCTCGAGCGCAGCATCGGAGAGCAGGCTCCTCCAGTCGGAAGCCTCAGCTGGGCTCCTCCCTTCGGGGTCGATCGCCCAGTCACAGGCTGACGCGGAGATGACGACATGCTTTCCTGGGCAGCCGCGAGCGTCGGTTAGAGTGGATTTCACATCTCTTCCCTGAACCCTCGCGGCTCGGTGATTGGTTCCTGGGCTCGTGCCACCACTCAAAGCCACGCCCCGCCCCGTTCCTTTCTTCCCGGAAGTGCATGAAGAGCTGACAAGGTTGCGGGAGGCACTCTTTACTGCCCGGTCCCGATCTTTTCAGCTTCCCCGCTCTCACTACCCTCGATGGTGGGGCGGCCAAGGGTTAATCGGCAATCCCCCGGTGGATAAAGGCGTTCGCGGTGCACCTATGCCCGCAGAGCGCCGCCACCTGGCGCGGGTGCCCAAAGCCCCCGTCCAAGGCCTGTAGGTTTACGTTGTCTCTGACGGTCAAGGCCTACAGTGCCGCTGGACAAGCCGCCTCCGCCCTGCACGCCATGGCTCTCCTGCAAGTCCGCCAAGGCGCTAAAGGAACTGCACGAGGGTAGTTCCGCCCCGGGATTGATGCAGGAACTGCGCTCGGTGACCAACCTCACTCTCCGAGCGACGGAGGTCACGGCGCGGTCTCTCAGGTGGACGATGGCCACACTAGTGGTCCAGGAGTGCCACCTTTGGCTCAACCTGGTCGAGATGGGTGAGGCCGACAAGACACAATTCCTTGCTGCCCCCATTTCCCAGGCGGGCCTATTCGGCGACACCGTCGAGGACTTTGCCCAGCAGTTCTCAATGGTAGAGCAGTAGATGGATGCTAGCTGGCATATCCTGCTCCGGCACGGCTCAAGATCCAGCACCCCATCTACTCATCGCCAAGGGCGTCCCCCTGCGGTGACTGCACCGGCTCCGCCGCAGCCCGTCCCTTCGGCCTGGCCCCGGCGTGGAGCCCACCGCAGGAAGCAGACACCACCCGTCTCACGGCCGCCCAGAACCCGTGAAAGGCTTCAAAGTGCCCTTGAGACGGGCGACCAAGGGACAACGAAACCCGCTGCTCTGGAGCTGGTAAGCAGATCTTCATCTTTTTGTTACCTTTTGCATTTAATTGCGCTGCATGCCCAAGTGGCTGCAGCACTCAAGAGCTCAGCAAGAGTGGTTTCCTTGTTCCCTGGGTCACGTATCCGGTGTGTACGGCTGGCATCACGACCACCGTCCACCACTCCATTTGGCAGGTTGGCGCTCCAGCGGCGGTCTCCCGTCCTGAGCGCCCAGCTGTGGCACAAATGTGGTCACAAGGAGCCAGGTAAGTGCTTTGATGTCCTCGGACTCAGCACAGCCACGATGTGGTGTGGCACCTCGAGCTCCGCCCCGCCGCGAGGCCCCACCTGCCGGTACATCCGATGACGTTGTCCCTTTGGTCCCCCTTGCGCGGAAATTGGACTCATGGCTTGTGCTTTCCAGTCCATCACGAGGGCTGGTACGGACCGTCCGACTCGGCTGCGCGATTCACTTCACCGGGCATCCGCCCAGGTTCAGCGGTGTCCACTTCACCTTGGTGAAAGACGAAAACGCTGCTACCTTGCGCGGAGATCGCTACCCTCCTACGGAAGGACGCGATAGAACCTGTCCCTCCAGCCGAGATGAAGAAAGGGTTTTACAGCCCCTACTTCATTGTACTGAAAAAAGGCGGTGGGTTGCGACCAATCTTGGACCTGCGAGTACTGAACCGGGCTTTATACAGACTCCCGTTCAAAATGCTGACGCAAAGACGCATTCTAGCGAGCGTCCGACATCAAGATTGGTTCGCAGCGGTAGACCCGAAGGATGCGTACTTTCACGTCTCGATCCTTCCTCGACACAGACCCTTCCTGCGGTTCGTGTTCGAGGGTCAGGCGTATCAGTACAAAGTCCTCCCTTTCGGCCTGTCCCCGTCTCCTCATGTCTTTACGAAGATCGCAGAGGCTGCCCTTGCCCCGTTAAGGGAGGTGGGCATTCGCATTCTCAACTATCTCGACGACTGGCTAATCTTAGCTCACTCTCGGGACGTGTTATGCGCACACAGGGACCTGGTGCTCTCACACCTCAGCTGACTAGGGCTTCGGGTCAACTGGGAAAAGAGCAAGCTCCTCCCGGTTCAGAGCATCTCTTTTCTCGGTTTGGAGTTGGACTCAGTCTCCTTGACGGCGCACCTTACGAAAGAGCACGCCCAGTCGGTGCTGGCCTGTTTGAAGGCGTTCAAACAGAAAACAGCGGTTCCACTGAAACTTTTTCATAGGCTCCTGGGGCATATGGCATCCTTGGTGGTGGCCATCCCGCTCGGGTTGATGCATGTGAGGCCGCTTCAGCACTGGCTCCAGACTCGAGTCCCGAGATGGGCATGGCACCACGGGACACACCGCATGGCCATTACGTCGGTCTGTCACCATCTTTTCAGCCCTTGGACCGACCTCTCATTTTTACGAGCAGGTGTTCCCCTAGAACTGGTCTCCAGGTGCGTCGTGGTCACGTCAGACGCGTCCAAAACGGGCTGGGGCACTGTTGGCAACAGGCACGCAGCTGCTGGCCTCTGGACGGGTCCGCGGCTGCGTTGGCACATCAACTGCCTCGAGTTACTGGCAATTCTGCTCGCTCTGCGGAGGTTCCGGCCATTGATCCAGGGCAAGCACGTGCTAGTTCGGACAGACAGCATGGCAGCGGTAGCATATGTCAACCGCCAAGGCGGTCTACGCTCCCACTGTATGTCACAACTCGCCCGCCATCTCCTCCAACGGAGTCAGCAGCACCTCAAGTCGCTGCAAGCCACTCACATCCCGGGCAACCTCAACACTTCGGTGGACGCGCCATCACAACAGGTTACCCTCAAGGGAGAGTGGAGACTCCACCTTCAGGTGGTCCAGCTGATTTGGAGTTGATTCGACAGGCACAGGTGCACCTGTTCGTCTCCCAAGAATCCTCTCCACTGCCCGCTCTGGTATGCCCTGACCGAGGCCTTTCTCGGCATAGACGCGCTGGCACACAGCTGGTCCCCTGGCATTCGCAAATATGCATTTTCCCCCAGTGAGCCTGCTTGCACAGACCCTGTGCAAGGTCAGGGAGGATGAGGAGAAGGTCGTCCTGGTAATCACCCTACTGGCCCGCCCAGACATGGTGCTCGGACCTCATGCTCCTCGCGACAGCTCCCCCGGGCAAATTCCCCTGAGGAAGGACCTTCTTTCTCAGGGAAGGGGCACCATCCGGCACCCGCGCCCAGACCTCTGGAATCTCCATGTCTGGCCCCTGGACGGGACGCGGAAGACCTAAGTTGTGTCCCACCTGCGATGGTAGACACGTTCACTCAGGCTAGGGCTCCTTCTACGAGGCGCTGTATGCCTTTAAGTGGTGTCTGTTCGCTAAGTTGTGTTCTTCCCGTCGGGAAGACCCCCAGAGATGCGCAGTCAGATCAGTGCTTTCCTTTCTGCAAGAGAGGTTGGAAGGGAGGCTGTCCCCTTCCACCTTGAAGGTGTACCTTGCTGCCATAGCAGCACACCATGACACAGTCGACGGTAAGTCCTTAGGGAAGCATGATTTGATCATCAGGTTCCTAAGAGGCGCCAGGAGGCTGAATCCCTCCAGGCCGTGCCTTGTTCCCTCATCGGACCTCTGTAGTTTTTCAGGGTCTACAGAGAGCCCCCTTTGAGCTTTGCAGTCAGCCAAGCTTAAATCACTCTCCTTGAAGACTGCCCTCCTGACTGCGCTCACTTCCATCAAGAGGGTAGGTGACCTGCAAGCGTTCTCTGTCAGCGAAACGTGCCTGGAGTTCGGTCCAGGCTATTCTCATGTGATCCTGAGACCCCGACCAGGCTATGTGCCCAAGGTTCCCACCACTCCTTTTAGGGACCAGGTGGTGAACCTGCAAGCGCTGCCCCAGGAGGAGGCAGACGCAGCCCTGTCGTTGCTGTATCCGGTGCACGCTTTACGCATCTATTTGGATCGCACGCAGAACTTTAGAGTCTCTGAGCAGCTCTTTGTCTGCTTTAGTGCACAGCGGAAAGGAAGCGCTGTCTCCAAGCAGAGGATCGCCCACTGGCTCATTGACGCCATAACTATGGCATATCTCGCCCAAAACATGCCGCCCCCGGTAGGGCTGTGAGCCCATTCTACCCGTGGTGTAGCGGCTTCTTGAGCCCTGGCCAGAGGTGCCTCTCTAACAGACATTTGCAGAGCAGCTGGCTGGGCAACACCCAACACTTTGCAAGGTTCTACAACCTTCGGGTGGAACCGGTTTCGTCCCAGGTAGTGGCACGCAACAAGTGGATAAGCCCAGGATAGCCGGCCGGGTGTATCGCTTGCACATAGCACCTTCCACCTCCTTTTGAGCTGAAGATGTGTGCTGTTAATTCCCAGTAGTGTTCACAAGAGTTGTTCCCTGGTTGACTTCCTCCGAGCCCTGTGGCAGTCGAGTTTTTGGAGAGACTCGCTGCCGGCCCAGTACATGTGCTAACTAAAAGCCCAGTTCTGGGGTAGGTGCTCCGCATGTGGCGGTTCCCTGTAAGGCTAACCCCATGCGATCTATATCTTCCGCTAATTCATTTCCCTGCTGGCAAACTGCATCTTCCTTGGGCAGAGCCCCTCTGCCCCAGTCTCCATGTTGTAGTAACTCCTCCCCCATTGGGCAGGATCTACCTTGAAGGCTCTCCACATGGTTGGAAAGACCATGTGATGTATTCTTCCACTTAAATATCCCCCCTCTCTTGGGGCGAGGTGTGGTCTTCGCTGTGCCCTCCCCTTGGGAGGGACACCCCCTGACTAGACCTGGCGGCCCAGTCGGATAATCCCCCTTCTTTTTTAGGGAGTGGAAAAAGAGAAGGGGAAAGAGGCCACGACTGGGTTAAGCCTGTCTCTATCTCTGGGTAGTCAACTTGTCCCCAAAAAGGGCCGTTCGACACTCATAACTGTGTTGGGGGAGGTTACGTGTCGACCTGGTGTGCTGGATATGAGGCACACAGCAAGTCTGCCCACCACACACCGCCAGTTGACGTAACACAGTTCAGCCTTGTGGCGTTTTGTATAGGGACCTCTAGTGTCACTACATCGACACCAACGTCGAGTGAGTGACAGATAGGAAACGTCATGGTTACTGGTGTAACCTCTGTTCCCAGATGGAGGGAATGAGACGTTGGTCCCTCCTGCCACAACGCTGAACTACCCGCTGAAATGGCCGGACCTTATATCGGCTCCTCAGCGTAAAACCTGAATGAGTGGTTGCATACCAGCTCCTTTTATACCCGTATGTTCGGGGGAGTGGCATGCAAATACCACTCGCCAATTTTCATTGGCCTTTTATCAAAGACCAGAGGTGTCTCGGGCTCCCAAGAGTGACCCCTAGTGTCACTACATCGACACCAACGTCTCGTTCCCTCCATCAGGGAACGGAGGTTACACCAGTAACCATGACGATATTGTCCCCCTGTGTTCAATAAGAAAGAAAGCTCAGACATGTGTCAAATTCATACTGCTGACTTGTTTCCCCAAGAAAGATAAGTCCTGTGATATGTAGCCTTCTATCCCTAAATTTGTCCATTATAGCAGGGGGAACACATCCTGACAGCTGAGAATATTACTGTCAGATACCGTTCCCCGTGTTCAGTAAGAAAGAAAGCTCATACATGTGTCAAATTCATACTGCTGACTTGTTTCCCCACAACAGATAAGTCCTGTGATTTGTAGCTTGCTATCCCTAAATTTGTCCGTCATAGCAGGGGGAACGCATCCTGACAGCTGGGAATGTTACTGTCAGATACCGTTCCCCCTGTGTTCAATAAGAAAGAAAGCTCACACAAGTATTACATGGACTACTTTAATAACGTTAAAAAAATAATTTGTGTATACTTACCTTTTAAAATATACAATACAGCTTACTTTAGCTGAAACCAGCATGGTAGCAGCTTGCCTTGCTGTCTAAATGTTTTTCACAAAAGATATAGATTGTGATAATTTGTTATATATCACTACAAATTTCAGTAAATACAAAACTAAATGGCAAAATGGACAATATTTATAAATATTTATATAATAATTTTGGTATTGTATTCCGGTAAAAATATCTAAAAATCCTTAAAATTTGATTGATCTTGTTTTAGAAACAACACTGCATAAGATATTTAGTGTAACGTGTGCTGGCTGCTGGCAATGATGAAGATGACGTGAAGATGAAGAACCCAAGTGCAGTTTATTTTCAAACGTGAACACCAATAACCCTGACTACAAAACAAAACATGGACTAAACTAGACTAGACTTGACTTGACTTGACTACGGCTTGACTTGACTACGGCTTGACTTGACTACGGCGTACCAAACACATACCACCACATTCAATACTTGACAACTAGATAATGAAAACATGAGGGCTTAAATACAAGACATGGGAGAACATAAACCAATGAACAAACAGAACTCATAACAAGCTAATTAAACAATAAACCAATGAAAATATGACACATGAACATGGAGGGAAAACAGACATCACATGACAAGGGAAACAGGAACACATGACAAGAAACAGGAACTAGAATTTCAAAATAAAAGACATGAATCAACAAAATACACCTGACATTTAGGTTTTTCAGAGAATGTATTTTTAACATGTGTATTTTGTCTTACTGTACTGGCAGAGTTTTTATAGTCAAAACAAGTGAAAAAAATCTACCAGTGCTGAAGAAGTAATCCAAAGTATTTAGAATACATTACTGACCTTAAGTAATCTAACGGAATATGTTACAAATTACATTTTACTGCATATATTCTGTAATCTGTAGTGGAATACATTTCAAAAGTAACCCTCCCAACCCTGGGCGGGGGTGGGGATAGTGACGCGTGCTCCACGACTGGAGAGTCTTCACAGGAGCCGCACTTCCATGTTTACTTATGGAGAAATATTATTTCCACCGGAGCTGGTTGGTCGAGATGGAAGGATTGCGGGTGTTTTGGATGTATTTTGGCTAGGAGTTGCTGATTTGGAGTGCTTGGAGAGTTTAGGGGGGTTAGCGGATGGAGTAGGTGTTGACAGGGTGAGTGAATCACCGTGTTTTGGTGAGACATACAGATCGTAGAGCTGCGTTTGGTTTGAACGGCGAGAGAAGTGGATGTCTGCGGCTGCTAAAATGTGTCGCAAGCCATAAACGGTCCACTTGGAAATGTTGGGAAAGGCTGGGTAATCGGACACATTGGAGGTGGTAGTCGTGGAGGTTTGAGAAGATCTCGAGGGAGGAGGAGAAGATGTGTTCCATTTTTCTAAGTACAGCTAATTGTTAGCGCTTGCCGTTTTGGTCATACTCATTTATGTATATCAGCAACCATTTGATGCATGTTGTAAATTTTTACACCGTGAAAATAGCTTGTATTTGACAAAAATTCCATTATCTTCAGCAAGCTGAATAATATGTATTATGGTGTCAAAATAAAAGTTCCTCAGAAATATGTATGAATGAATCTGGCATTGTCCATGTTTCCTTTTCTTTCCGACAACAAAGCACGTGAACACGACGTACTTGTAATTACCACTTCAGAAGTAGGAAGTAGGATAATTCCGACAGCACATGAAGGCAGAAACAGCAACTGAAAATTTACTAAAAAACTAACAAATGGAAAATTCTTTCCAACACCATCAAACCCACTCATCAAACCCAATATTTAATCCATTTAAAAGCACCAACAATATATGAAACCTTAGAAAATAATTACATTTAAAGAACTGAATTAAATCAATCAAATTATCATTTGGAACATATATTTTGAAAACACAATGCCAATGCATCAAATTTAAAACTTTTTAATGCCAAAACCTTAATTTTTGCTAAATCAATTTAATGTCTGTTAATATATTAATTATATACATTTTAATGGCCTGTTATAACAAACAATACTAACCAAAAAACAAAACACACTGTAATGTTGCCTAAACACTGGCCAGTAGCACTTTTTGAACATAAATTTTGCCCTCCTTTCCTTCTGACCTCCACATTTTTCAAAGACTTTCTGGTTAAGTCAGTCATCTCTGTCACCAGTCTCTTTTCCATTGACAGTACTGCCAATGCATTCAGCCTCTCCTGGGTCATGTTGTTTCTCAGAAAAGTCTTAATTCTTTTCAAGGTAGAGAAGCACCTCTCAGCTGAGAATCTTTAGGAGAGTGACAGTCTCTGAAAAGACTTCAAGATTGTTCTCCATAAACAGCTGGAGTAGGTCCACAGCACCATAACAGGCTCTGAAAAAGCTCTGTCTTCAGCTTACTTCCATTGAGCACTGGATAAGCCTTCAAGGTGTTGCTCAGTGCATCTTCAGGAAATGCCATCTTGTACTGTTCAAACCTGTCCTCTTGAAGCAGGGTGGCACTAACAAGTGTAGGGCTTTACTGGTTGTATAGATCAGTGTTACAGTGTCAAAGATAATTATTAATTATTAAAATCAATAGAACATTGATGAGAATCAATGTTAGTTTTTTTTAATCCTTTAAATCATCAATTATAAAAAAGAATCGTTAATCATTAACATCGATGAAACATTAATTAAAATTAACACTAGCTTATTGATCATTCAAATTCAACAATCATCAAAGATAATTATCAATTATCAAAAATCAATAGAATATTAATAAGGATTAATATTGACGGGGCACCACCCTGGAATCAGGGACTAATAATCAGATAGTATAACAGTCTCAATATTAGATTGTTTTCTTAGGAAAATCGACATCCGAAGAATATCGATTTTCGGGAAAGAAAACAATGAATCCGAGCACTGACATCCCGTCAGCATGACACAGGTGTATGCAAAACAAACCAAAACACTTCTCTTTGTAATATAACAAAGTTTATTTATGCAGTAATATCAATTAATAATTAATACAATGTAGTCAATAAACTGCCGACTTACAACTACAAACTAAACAGTGAAATGATTAGATATGGAAATCAAATTAATCCTATAACACATGAGGGTGTGTGTGTGAGAGTGTGTGTGTAAGGAGGGACGTGCACAAAATGGCGGACATGACTTTGTGGAGAGTATGTCATGCGAGACTTCTGGCAAGAGAATATGGCCGCGAATGTGGGTGGAGAGAAACCAGTCAATGGTAGCTTAGGGACAAAGCTGAGCTTTATCACGAAGCTATCTACTAGCCAAAAATGTGTGCCAGAATGTTTGTGAGGGGTCGCGCGTGTGTGTGTGTGTGTTAGTATGAGTGAGAGAGAGAATTAAGTGACGGCCCCAAAGCCGGTTTCGCGATCGTGGGAGAGAAAGCAGCTGTTAGTTTATCACTCAGAGACGCGGTGGACTGCTCGTAAACCGTCCCGCGGTCTTTGATTCTTTAATGGATAAACTCAGTTTGCTGGTCTCACCCGCGATTGCGGAAATGCACAACAGTCCAATGTGGTTGGACTACAATACAGCAAATCAAATTCGTGATAATTAATACCCTGAGTATTAATAATGAGCGGACACAGGGGTCTGTAAACTGTACAAGCAATAACCTTGATACACAAGAATAACACACTATAATATTCTACCTCTGCCCAGACGTAAACCTCTTACTTGAATCGTACAAGGACGTAGAACGTGTGTTCATCCGTCCTTTAACTCCGACCCAGTTCCTTGAGGCTCGGGTGATGACGGGAGGCCGTTTCCTCGCTCTGTCGGTGGGCGGTATGGCTGCTGATTCTCAGCGGGCTGGCGGAGAAATCAGCGATGTCGACTTGATTGAAGATGGAAGAAAAATCTTTTATCTCTTCACTTCTGCAAGCAAACAGATGAAGATGCGGATTGCTCGGCGGTAGAGTGTTCGGTGGAACACAGAGTAATCTCAACTCGTCCAGCGAGATGGAGATTGTATGACCACAGTTTCAAGTCGGACGTCACTTCCTTGTGCCACGAGGCTGCACCTGAGAGCAGCGATGAGCTGCGTCTACACACGGCGAGCAAAGTTGCTGGAAGCAAATCCCAGAAGCAAATCAGAGGTATTTTTACTCCTGATGATGTCATGGTTGAGGGACGTTCTGTTGTGTGCCTCATCCAATAGGAGTTGAGAGTTCGATCCTTTAGTGAGCAAGGCTTCATGGGATTTGTAGTCTGTTTTGGACTCCCTTTGTTTAATTTTGGCATGGTTTTTATCAGTAAAATGTATGACTTGTTATGTGTGGGCCTGAGTTAAGTTTTACGACTGTGTTAGGCCTGCCTTTGTCCAACCAACAAGTATTCTAAGTGTTGTTAAGAGAATATAATTATGACAGTCCAGTGTGAGATTAATAAAGTGCAGTGCTGATGTACATTGATCATGAGAGATCAAGAGTTCAAAAGTCTGATTGCTTGGGGGAAGAAGCTGTCATGAAGTCAGCTGGTGCGGGTCCTGATGCAGCGATACCGCCTGCCTAATGATAGCTGTGAGAGCAGCCCATGGCTCGGGAGGCTGGAGTCTCTGATGATCCTCCGAGCTTTTTTCACACACCACCTGGTATAGATGTCCTGGAGGGAGGGAAGCTCACCTCCGATGATGTGTCTGGCAGTTCACAGCACCCTTTGCAGGGCTTTGCAGTTGAGGGCGGTGCTGTTGCAAACACAGTATTGATGGCACAGCTGTGAAAGTTCCATCTGATGTTGCTAGATGTTGGTAGTCTATGGGCCACTACTTTATCAAGAACACATGTGTGCTTGGGTGATCTGGCATAAAAGCTGGCAAATCCACCATGGCCTGAAACAAAAAATTCTCACTTTGGCTATGTGAGAAGTGGCCTGTTGCATTATCAGATTGAGCTGATGTGCATAGCAGTGGATGTAGTGGGCATTTGGGTACACATTTTGTATCTTCCTCTGAACACCTGCAGTGGCACCACTCATCATGCTGGCTCCATCATATGCCTGGCAGATGAGCTTACTCATCTGATCCTTAGGAAGGATGGCAGCAAGATGCTCTTTTAGAGCTGTAGCAATGGAATCAGCTGTAGCTGACAACAGAGGGATAAACTCAAAAAATCTTTCCTGCACATTTTTTTTGGCATCAATGTAGTGCAGCACAAGCACAAGTTGGCACTGTGTGGCAATATCCATCATCTCATCTGCCTGGATTGAGAGAAAATCATTGCTCTGTGCTTCTTTGATTATGTATTCCCTCACAACAGACAACTTACAGTCCAATAGCTCATTCTGCACAGTTTTTGAAGTTCCCTTAAACACAGTGGCATTCTCAAGGTGCTCTTTCAACACTCCATCAAGGGAAGCAACAAAATCCACCAACCCACGGAATATCCCGGGCTTATCCAAGCTCTCACTCTCATCATGGCCACGCAAAGCCAGCTCAAAGGTGCCACAAAATTTCACACAGTCTATTATTCTAGACAGGATGTGTCGATTTTTTGTCAGCTCTTCACTGTGCCTTCTAATGCCACTCATGAAGCCTTCATCTAGCTGTTCAGCAATGCTAAGATTCCCAAAAAACTGTAGCCTCATAGCATTGTCTAGATGGCTGCTGCTATACTTTCATGACGTTCGCATTTTTCAGAAAAATGTTTTAAGTCTCGTACCCCCGTCGTTGTCCACAAAGCTTTGTTGCCAGGACTTTAAAATAGCATACAGGGAAAACAATAAAAGGCATTACTTACACCGCATCCAGCTAGCCAACTTCATTTACCATAACACGAGCTTGAGAAAGTGTGGGTGTAAACTCATCCTCGATCATGACTGCTGAATTTGTAAATCGATGAACACGATTTTTTTTTGTAAAAATAACACTTAATTTTTTTTCATTTGGAAGAAATGCTGTGCCAATCTGAAACTTGGCGGTTCAATTTCAATGGCGATAACGATCTCCACTAACAATCTCAACTAACAATCTAACAATCTCAACTAACAATCTAACAATTAGTCATCTAACAATCTATCAGTCAGTCAACTAATGAGCTGGTGAGTGGGAAAGTGAATTGTCCAATCACATGAGGCCAAAAAAATTAAAACAATACTGATACACTACCAACAAAAGTGAGAGCTGCATCCCGTGGGAAAATCTGAAGCAACCAGTTAGAGAGCATCCTCAGGTCACCTGCTTGCCAAAGTTTAAGGACCTAGACTGTGTTCCATTTCAAAATTGTATCCCCTTCTCTCGCAAACTTCACTCCGTCTCATGGACTTGGATGCACGTCACTGCTTACGTTGCACGAGTGTCCACTACAGGTGGAAGACCCCGGGCGGCCAAGATGGTAACCAAGTCACACGTTTTTTCGTGCTCGGGAAATACATTTATTATTCACGCCATAGAAAATACGTTAACTTTTCTTTTTTTGATGGAGAGCAACATGAGACTTTGATAAATTAAGGGGAAATAGTTTTACGCTTTGAACTGCAGTTTTTTCTCTAAGGATCTGATATATTTGTTTGCACGATGGCAGAGAAGAGAGTTGCAAAGAACAAAGAAAAAATACACCTGGAACTACAGGAACTGTCTCAACTGAGTCTATGAGCTTGCATTCATATGCATGTAAAAGTGAAAACACAGATGACCTCACTCCATTTCCTGAATCTGAGCCCTGCACTCCGGATTCTAAGAGATATCGCTCTGAGCCTAAACTTGCTGAGGTACAAGATAATATTGTCAAGATAATAGCTGTAACGAATGAGGCTGGTATCCCTTCAGCCGACCGCCAGAGGGAGCCCTCTCCCGAATACTGACACTGAACCGTTTCTTCTATGGTGACTTCCTGTTTTATCATATAAATAGCCATGCCTTGCCATTGTGACCTTGTGAAGTATTGCCAGTTTTACTGCCTTACCAAGCGTTACTCTCATATATTTCATTGCCTACTTGTTATTACCATTGTTTCTGCTTTACTGGATTACTGATTTTGGATTACTCTTTTGCTCTGTTTGCCTGGTTGGACTGATTTTCTGTTAACAACTACTTTTCCTTCTTCACGACTACGTCTCTGCCTTGTGTTTTGGATTTGTATGCTGATTGTAAATAAACGTTCTGCATTTGGATTCTACCTTCGCCTCCATGTTGAGTCCCTCACAGAATACTTCGCCACCAATGAATCCAGCGGAAGTTTCACAGCTCCAGGCTGCATTCGCTCACTAGAGCGAACTGCTCAAAAGTTTTCAGGAACAGTTGGACCACCTAAGAGCTGCACATGAGAACCTCACCTTCTATATCCGCTCTCTTCCATCTCCACAATTTACACCAGTAAGTTTCGCTCTTCCTGATAAATTTGATAGCTCACCAGAGAAATGTAAGGGATTTTTACGTCAATGTAAAGTCTATTTCTCCAATCAACAAGAGTCTTTCAATCAGGAGTCCAAGAAATGTGCATTTATGATGATGTTACTGGTAAATCGCTAGACTGGGCCTCAGCTGTTTGGGAGAGTGATAATCAGCTTCAAACATCATTTGATTACTTCGCTTCCCAGATCCATGAAGTATTTGAATACCCAGAGGGAGGTAAAGATGTCTCTGTTCAGCTGCTTCATGTATGCCAGGGTTCACGTTCTGCAGCTGACTTTGTTATACACTTCAGGACATTAGCAGCCCAAAGTGGATGGAATGAAATTGCACTCAAGACTGTGTTCAGAGAGGGACTGAACTAAAATCTGCAGGCCGAACTCGCATGTAAGGGTGAGGATTCAAATCTCACTGAATTAATTTCATTAGCAGTAAGGATTGATAATTACTGTGCAATTCACCATGCTCAATGATTCGTTCCAAGTCATGGCCATCAGTCCATAGTCAAATCCAGGTATGTCCCGAAGCTCCTGAACTGATGCAGATCACCTGTACCAGAGTTTCTGATGAAGAACATGATCGTTGTCATCGGGAGCGACTGTGTTATTACTGTGGTGAAGGGAATCATCGAAACTCCACATTCCCTCACAAAGGCAAAAAATATCAGACCCCAGAACTATTGTGAGTACCATGAACATTTCATCTCCCACAAACCACAGTTTCTCTCTTTCCACTGAGCTCTCCTTTGATGATAAACTGAAATCTGTTTCTGCACTTGTCTACTATGGGGCTTCTGTGAATTTAATTCACCAAGGTCTAGTACGAGAGCTCCATATCCCTACAGTACCTTGTATACCCACCATTAACATTACTGCTGTAAATAATGCATCTATAGGCACAGGTATCACTCACCAAACTGTTCCAGTGACACTACGGGTTGGATTGTTCCACACAGAGATCATATCTTTCTATATCATCGATCATCCAAGTATCTTCTCATCCTGGGTCATCCATGGCTGGCTATCCATGATCCCATCATCTCCTGGAACCAGGGTGAGTTAAAACAATGGTCAGATTATTGTCAGTCAAACTGTCTTCAAGTCACAGTCACCATGCCATGTTTAACTACTAGCATTGAAAGTCCTGAGAACCAAGCTCAGATCCAGGTCCCCAGGGAATATTCTGAATTCATTGAGGTATTCAGCAAAATTAAGGCAACCCAACTACACCCTCATCATCCATGGGACTGCGCTGTTGAGTTACTTCTCAACATGGCACCCCCTAGGAGCAAAGCCTATCCATTGTCAAGACCTGAAAAAATGGCCATGGAGACTTACGTCGAGGAGGCTTTAGCTACAGGGTTCATTTCTCCTTCCACCTCACCAGCTGCAGCAGGCTTCTTCTTTGTCGAGAAGAAAGATGGAGGGCTCCGTCCATGCATTGACTACCGGGGATTGAACATGGTGACAATCAAGTACAGGTACCCACTCCCTCTTGTGCCGTCTGCCCTAGAACAACTACGTGAAGCACGCATCTACACAAAACTGAATTTGAGGAGTGCTTACAACCTGATTCGTATTAGAGAGGGAGATGAGTGGAAAACCGCATTTATCACCACTAGAGGGCACTATGAATACCAGGTGATGCCTTATGGCCTGGCCAATGCACCAGCTGTGTTCCAGTCATTCATCAACGAAATCTTCAGAGACCTCCTCAACAGATGTGTCATTGCCTACATTGATGACATCCTTATATACTCCCAAGATAAAGCACAACACAAAGATGTTAAAATGGTCCTCTCCCACCTTCTGAAGCACCAACTCTATGTGAAAGCAGAAAATTGTGAGATCAACGCTACCCATACAACATTCTTGAGGTACAGTATATCATCAGTCATAGAGGTGTTGAGATGGATGACACCAAGATCAAGGCAGTCACGGAGTGGCCAAGACCCAACACCGTTAAGGAGCTACAGTGTTTCCTGGGTTTTGCGAACTTCTACAGGAGATTCATCTGCAACTACAGTCTCATCTCTGCCCCTTTAACGTCATTGCTCAAAGGAAAACCATCCAAGCTACCATGGAGTGACTCTGCTCAAAAAGCCTTCGACACCCTCAAGACAAGTTTCACAACCTCCTCCATTCTCAAGCACCCAGATCCTAACCAACCATTCATTGTGGAAGTGGATGCCTCAGACTGCGGCATAGGGGCGGTTCTCTCTCAACACCATGGTAATCCTGGAAAACTTTATCCTTGTGCTTTCTTTTCATGTAAACTGAACTCTGCTGAAAGGAACTATGATGTTGGAAATAAAGAGCTACTCTCCATGATGGCTGCATTAGAAGAGTGGCGCCACTGGCTTGAAGGTTCTGTCAATCCATTCCAAGTAATCACCGACCATAAGAACCTTGAATACATAAAGAGAGCAAAACATCTCAATCCATGACAAGCCCGATGGTCACTCTTCTTCACAAGGTTCCAATTCATAGTCACGTACTGCCCTGGCAACAAGAACTGCAAAGCTGATGCTCTTTCCCGTCACAACATACCTTTCCCCTACACAACATACCCCAAAATCAATCCATATTACCACCTTCTGTTGTCATCGCACCCATAAGCTGGGACATCATGGAAGAAATCCAAAGAGCCCAACAAACAGACCCTGCACTACCTGAATGCCCTCATACAAAACAGTACGTACCATGCACTCTATGCCA